>NC_059085.1:39043904-39345571 GCF_020497125.1 Mauremys mutica | reverse complement strand
CCTACAAAATGTCAGGTTTGTCCTAAATATCTGCAGAACAAATGTAGCCCAGGAACATAACCGAGTGTGCAACACTCTTAATATAAAAAAAGATGTCCTAGAGTCAATGTTTTAATTAATCAAATGTTCATCTTGTTTTACTCCTCTAAAAGTGATCTATGAGTCATGAATGTAAGATTAGAAAGACAGAGTAATTCTTTTCAGTTGCCCAAATATTTTATGTTGTATCTTCTTCCCAGGGGCATTTTGGACCTGATTTTCAGAAGTCTAGGTGTGCCGACACACATTCATAAACATGGGCCTATTTTCACACAAAGATGTGACTGACCATGTAAATTTCAAAGCAAAACACCTTTAATTGTAAACCACTACTCAGGGTGTGTTCTGAGGATCAGTCATGAGAAGGGGACATGTGCTTAAAGTTAAGCTCAAGTTCTTCATAGGTTTTGGGTCAGAACTGTCAACACAGTTGGCTCAGGGCCTGGATCATTTAACTCAAGCACTAGAGGGTCACGCTTTTAGTGCTGGAGGCCCAGGGTTCAAACTTGCTTTAAGGCCTGTGTGAAGATGGTTACATGATCACTACAATTTCATATACAGTTGAGGCAATTGTATGTCTACACTTCAGGCTGTATAACTCTGGAGTTACAGACAAGCATTAAAGGTCATGGCCTTTATGATGTTTAGGATGAGTAAATCTGGAGTGATTTGGATTTTGTTTCTGCCATTTAGTGGACATGCAAAAGTCAGAGATGGCCACCTCCTCATTCTCCCTGGGTAGAGCCACGGAGAGCATGGATTTTCTCCTTTTTTTAGGGCACAGGAAACAGCCATTTTTCTCCTCCTCTTTGTGGTCCATGGATGGGCTCCGGGAACCCAGGGTTGCCCTTGGTTAGTTATGTCCCCATGTGTCTGCTCTTTCCTGCCATTCACTGTCTGGGGGTCCTAGCTCTCTTCTGGGTTGGCTATAGGAACGTGACCATCTTCCCACTGATGTTCCTCTGGGATGGATTCCAAGACGGTTTGGTTTCTTGTATGTTTACTCATCTCCATCACCTGGCCATTGGAAGTAAGCCCCCAGAGCACAGGCTGTTCTGGGCCAGCTCTGGGGAAGCAGCCAGTTCTATTCTGTCTCCCATGCCCCAGGATGCTGTCTCAGAGCACTTCTTGGCCGGCAGCATCACATTGCAGCATGACATAATGCTCTTTGCGATGTAACGTTCTGACTGCCAGGACAAACTTGCAATGTCTGGCTCGAGTTCAGCCAGGCTTGGATTTTACTTATGACAAATACTTATTGGCTTGACAATTCTGTAAGAGTCTTTTTTTGTCTCCTCTTTGTGCTGTGGCCATTCGGTAATGATCTGAGAATTTCCGACATAAAAGAGGCACTCTCACTGTAGTAAGACCTTAAAACAAACTCACATTCACAGCCATCCTGTGTGGTAACATTTTTGCCTTTTAAGATTCTGCCCAGAGTGGTGTTTAAAGCTGTTGCAGCATCAAACAAACAAACAAACAAAGGCTTACTGAGCATCATACTGAAAGGAAATAGGTAGAGATGATGTTTGTGTATATGTGTGTGTGTGTGTGTGTACACAACTGCATGTATTATATGAACTCTGTCCAGTATGAGATCAAATCTTATTATCATGTCCCGTAGTTAGTAGGCCTAATTAGAAAATAGCTTCTCTTGAACACTGAAACAGCTCAGGGATTTCTCTGTGCCTTGCTAAAGTTTTTTTTTTCTCATGGAAAGCCTGGCCTGTTTGACTCAGGTTGGAAACATAGCTAAGCTGGATAGACATATAGCTGTTGGTTGTCTTTATAGCAGAGATTTTGATCCACTGAGATCTAAATTATTCCATTCACATTGATTTATCCTGTGCCATGCTCTCAGGAATGCCATATCTTGAGACCTGCTTGGAGTGTTAAAGTAAACCATGTCTTCCTCTGTAAATGCCTTGCTTGATTCAAATGTTGCTTCTAGTTTGCCAGGCAAATAACAGCGTCATTCTCATTTAGAACCCTCTGCTTTCTCCAAGAGCCCCTGATGGAAAAGGAGGAGCAGAAGTGCTGACAGATAACCAAGAAACAAATTCTTCTACAGAGCTCAATTCAAAACTAAAATATACAGATACTAATAAATCATCAACATATACGGTCCACCATAGGGTGAACTCTAGCACACCTCTAGGTTCTGTAAAACTAACGAAAAACTCAACTCATTTTACCTACTGAGTTTGAAAGTTTGACTTAGAGACTGAGAAAAATCTCCACACAGAGACTGTGAGAAAAGGGGACAAGTGAGAAAACAACCAATGAACAAATAGGATGAAGAAATGAGTAAAGAGTAGAGTAAATGAGGAGACTGTGGAAAAAAAGACTAGAAAGGGGGAATAGAAAGACATCTAATGAACAAATAAACAGAGTAGTGTATATATACCTCATGTATGGCACCCACTCATCCAGCATAACCTTTGAGTGTGTGTCTGAGGGATGGAGTGAAGGAGGGAGGGGAATGGAATTCTTCAGTTCCTAATAGATACTCCAGGTGCACCATTAACTGGAAAATGTGAGTTATTTTTAAACAAGCTGAATCACCCTTGAAAGAAGACACCCATTTAAGTAGTAGGGGGGAAAAAACAGTTCACAGAACTAAACTAGTCCAAAAATCCTTCTGCAGATTTCCAAGGCCTCAAACTCTACCCAGCTGGTAACGAGTGAAAACAAAGGACCTTCCACATATTAAAAGGAAGGAGTAGCCGACATATTAGCACTCTTTATTTACCTGTGAATGACTGCATTGCTACTGGGGGGTCTCAAAGAATTGGCAAATAGATGTGAGAAGTTTGGCCACCATTTTGGTAGAGATTGGAAGCCATTACCATCTGATGGCTGTTCGGGGGCCTACGTGTAATGAGCCTGTGCTCTCATTCAAATCCAGATAGCCAGGTGTCCACAAAGCTCAGCTTCCACCACCCAAGCTAGCAGTCTCAACAGAAAGCCAAATAATGGCACAAGGCATTGAGACGGAATTATTGACAGGTGCTTCTTCTAGGGTAGGAGTGGAGCCCACTGGTGGGGCATTGTGGAGAATCTTCCATTGCTGCTGCTCAGGCTGTTCCCGGTCTGTGGTTAAATGATGAAGCAAGGGTTCTTAAATTTGATTTAAAAATGGATCCCCTCATCACTGGATTTCCCTGAAATGGCAATACCCATCTGGGGTTATAAAACGATCAGTAATCTGTCACAAGTCCCTAACTGGTGGAAAAGTTCTCTGAATGTAGCTCTCGGGCTCTCAGTTAAGGCAAGTGAGCCTAAAATGACACAAACCACACTAGAACTTGATGAATAACAGAACATCAAGTCAGACAGACACTGGCTGGCTTTTCCACTAGAGCTCTCCCCCGGCTATTATTTATATACCGTTTCACTTGCTTACATGTAACTTAAAACCCGATGTCAGCAGCCCAATCCAAAAAGAGGGCCAATTAGCCTAAAGTGGCCCTCGCGTTGTTTCTCTCTCTCATTCACTTTTCCACACATGAATAAGCCTGGCTACTGTTAGACATTCCGAGACGCGGCTGAGAAAAGGCCCCTGTGCCAGGCCAGAGGCTCAATGCAGGCCCTGTTTGTTTTTTCAGAGTGGCAATTTTCAAGGGGCTGAAATAGTTGTTAAAATTAGCGTAAAGAATTTGAACCACAGAAAGTTTCTTTCACCTTATTCTTCAAAAAGCCAGTTGTTTTCCAGAGAGCTGGCTCCGTCCAATCCTTCCCAAAGCCTCAATTAGCATCCGGGAATAAAAAACACAGCCTTGAGTACTGTGCTCAGGGCTCAATCCGGTTTTTGCCATACCAGTCTCACTGCCATGCACCCAGCTGGCCACTGACCATCAGACACCTGCTGGGGGTAGCATAACCCTCTCCCCCAATTCAGAATGGTTAAGAAACCCAACAAAGAAGACCTGACAAACTATTAGAGCCAGTGACGTTCTCTTGTGCTCCTTGGAGAGGATGCCAAGTGGATAACAAATCTCTACCTTGTAATGAACAGAAGTAAACATCCCGTTCAGGACTGACGGCTTTTAACATCCTGGGGCCTGGGCAATGTCAGATTCGAAAGGAGTGAAGCTTTCTGACAGCCTCCACTAATGACAGGCAAAATCCCCTTCACGTGACTCAGTCCTCACTCTGACAACGGGGGTGAGGAAGTAGGATTCACTGGGAGACTGGCTTTATTGAGGACTGCAAGATGTGGCCTTAAGTGTTTACTTACGATATACGGGAAACCTTTCATCTGCTAAGTGATAATTACTACTCTGTAGCTGCCTTTTGCTTGGTTTCCATATGGGGGAAGGGATTTCCTTTTGTTTCTGTATATTTGCTTTGTTTAGAAGATGGACTGCAGATATGCGATCTGAAAATCCAGAGAGCTGGTTCAGTTACTGAAAAGTTGCTTATTTAAATTTTAGCCAAGGTCTCTTTGATAGAGCAAAACTCAGCGGGAGCGCTCATAAAAATAGAGTCTCTTTGAAAATTCATATACTTCCTGCTTCTGCAAATGCTGTGAGAACTGGCTTTCCCATGGTATGTCTGCACTGGAATTAGGAACTAGATGGATGTGTGGAAATGAGAATTAATTAATTAAAAAAAAAAAAAGTGAACCAATTTTTTGTTTCAGACTTAAGGAAAGTTTGGGCCAGTTTTTCTCATTCCCCCTGAACCAGTTCCCCATGTCCTTACTAGGACTTCTTGAAGTATACGAAGAAGACCTCTGTGTAGTTTGAAAGCTTGTACCTTCTACCAACAGAAGTTGGTCCGATAAAAGATATTACTCACCCACCTTGTCTCTCAAGTATATGAGGCAATCATTTAATCTTCACTATTTGCCAGTTTTGCCTTAGAATAGACTGCAAATGAAGAAGATTCGTTGAAGTCCTTTTACTGGTGTAACTCCCATTGAAGCAAATGGGATTCTACCTGACATTTTTCTTTGCATGGAATTAAAATCTTCTGAGGCTTAACAGCCTAGCAAACTCAGAGGACACTTTTTAAAGAAGAAAAATCCTGGAAAATTGTTTTGGGTTTGCTTTAATTTATGGGTGGGATTCTGATCTCAAATCCAGAATAATTTAATTCAACCCAACTGAGTTCCTCCAGACTTATAGCTGCGTAATTAAATCATCATTCATCTTATGTTGATAGTCTGCTGTCTAGCTACTCACAAGTCTGAGCAAAACAAAGATCCTACAATCTTTGTAATGTTCTTCTTGTGCACAATACAGGCTGTGAGCCTTTTTTGTTCTTTCTCCATGTCCACCATAGCAACATTTATATTTGTTGGGCTACCATCATAATTCTAAGAGAAAGTAATTTGATCACTTTATATTTGCAAGGTTTAAAATGTTTATTTTAAAGCAAGATGACCTCAGGAACATGATTAGTTGCAGTTGCTGCTTAGGCCTTCACATGGTCTAACTTCAAGGTCTAACACCTAAACATCTGTCCTGATTTCTTCAGAAGTTGGACTTCTTTCATAGCAGTTTCCCAGCAATAATGTCATCGATGAGACAATGATTTACCCAATGTT
Organism: Mauremys mutica; assembly: GCF_020497125.1. Lineage (NCBI taxonomy): Eukaryota > Metazoa > Chordata > Testudines > Geoemydidae > Mauremys > Mauremys mutica. The sequence goes on along the minus strand of NC_059085.1, from coordinate 39,339,978 downwards.
TCTACTTCAAATGTGGTGAGGAGAATCCACACAGGGCAAACACATTCATTATATGTTTCCAAAAATGTGTTGTACATGAACTGTAGAAATACAAGCTAGTGTAGCTGGACTTTTCTGACAATAATTCACCGTGGATGCCAACTTTTATGAGAGCTGCAAATGTTGAGGGAGTGGTATAGCAATTCAGGAAGAGATGGCATGTGAAAGAGAGAGATCATGAGAAACCAGCCATTGGCCACACTGGAGAACAATGCACAAGGGAAAAAAATAATGCTAGCTCTTGTGAAGTGCATGTTTTGACCGTGATGAGTGCCTTCCTCCCTTATACATTGCATGTGCTACTTGTGTGATACGAGACAGCGTCCTGCATCTCCAGTTCACTCCAGAGTTTAGTGATACTGCATGTCTGATGACTGTCTAAAAGTAACTGGGAATGGTACCAGGATCGTTTGAGGCAAAGTCAGTCTTGCAGCTGTCAAAGCCATGTACACACTTTATACACTTGGTATTTTGCAATATTTAGGATACGGAGAACCTAAATTTCCTCCAAAGCTAATGGATTCTACAGCTGCTGGTGCACTAGAAGCTAAGGAGGATGTGAGACTTGAAAGCCCTCTCAGTACCTGTAGTTTTATGGTGTCTGTAGGGAAAGTGGAATATGTCTAGAATATTATCAGAGACATCCATATGTAACCCTTATCGAGCATGATTTGTGATAAGATTTTGCCAGCAGTTCAGTCTTGTTTCAGTGCTTACATTTCATACTATGGACTTACCATGCTACTGTCGATGGATCATAAATAAACACTATGGAAGATTTACTATGGTGTAGAATAAAATGTGATCTAGTACATTTGTCTGAGACATAGAAAGAAGTCGTTTGTTAGAAGTATAAAATGTTAAATATTCCTTCTTCTTTAAAATGCTATTTGTACTTTAGAATACCATAAGAAGGGCCCTACCAAATTCACAGTCCATTTGGTCAATTTCACAATCTTAGGATTTAAAAAATTGTAAATTTAATGATTTCTCCTATTTAAATCTGAAATGTATGGTGGTGTAATTGTAGGGGTCCTGATCCAAAAAGGAGCTGGGGGGGCCACAAGGTTATTTTAGGGGTGGGGGTTGCAGAACTGCTACTCTTACTTCTGCGCTGCTGGTGGTGGCGGCGGCGCTGCCTTCAGAGCTTGTGGCAGCTGGAGAGTGGCAGCTGCTGGCCGGGAGCCCAGCTCTGAAGGCAGAGCTGCCTCCAGCAGCAGTGCAGAAGTAAAGATGGCATGGGATGGTATTGCCACCCTTACTTCTGCGCTGCTGCTGGCAGGGCGCTGCCTTCAGAGCTGGGTTCCTGGCCAACAGCCGCCGCTTTCCGGCCACTCAACTCTGACGTCAGCGCAGAAGGAAGGGTGGCAATACTGCAACTCCCCTAAAATAACCGTGTGACCCCCGGCAACTCCTTTTTGGGTCAGGACCCCCCCGTTTGAGAAAAGCTGGATTTCCCCTGTGAAATCTGTACTGTATAGGGTAAAAGCACACAAAAGGCTAGATTTCACAGCGGGAGACCAGCTTTCACGGTCTGTGACACGTTTTTCATGGCCATGAATTTGGTAGGGATCTAACCATAAGGTACACTTAAAAATTTTGTTCTGCAGCTCATGTTATTACTGATTTTCATGGCTGCAGGACTACCTGCCTCTCCGTCCTTTCTCTGGTCTCTCTGAGTGCACCCCTTGTGTTGGAGGCATCTTGCCCTTACCTGTCTCAGGGGGGAATTCCACAAATCTTCCATTCCTAGACCAGGATCTAGCTAAAGTACCCTCTTGTGACAGTGCTGAGCAACAGTAGCTGATCCAGAACTCTGATCACTGCAACTTCAATTTGTACATCTGAATATGAGAACTGTGCTAAGCTGATAGCCTGAAGATAGGCTGGAGAGAGTGAAAAGCTCATTAACTAAGAAGGTAAAAAGGCACAGGAAGGAAGTGTGATGGCGGAAGGATAGAAAGTCCTAGTGCCTGTAGGCAGGTAGAGCCCAGGCCACAGGAGGTTTGTCTTCTGCTGGGCTCAGGAGACTTAGAGGCCCAGGATACTGTTAAAGCTGCTGCAGCACCTGTTAAAAGGGTGGGAATGAGCTTTGTAAACAAATCACTTGGTGTTTTAGCTCTGAATAGTTTGTTTGTCTGGGAAAAGGTGGGAGTGGAGCATGCCCTCAGCCACACCTGTGCATACCAACCGCTTATCTTCCTCTGGCCTCAACTGGGTTTCAGGCACCTGTATTTCCTTCCTTCGGTAGGGTTGCCAACTTGCCAATTTTTGAAAACCGGACACTGGGGCCCCGGGAGGCTGAGAAGGTGGCACCTACCTCCTCTCTGCCAGAGCTGGGAGCTGTTTCCTAAGCTTCTCTCAAGTGCATCAGCTGAGCTCCTTCAGCAGCAGCTGCTCTTCCCGGTCCTCCCACCAGCAGCAGAGGCTGATTACTGCGGTAACTGGACTTTTGGTGTCCAGTCAGCAGTACTGACCGGACACTGCATAGATCCCCTTTGGATCGGACTTGCTGGTTGAAAACTGGATACGCCTGTGGCAATCCTACCCTTTGGGACCCTGTGACCAGTGATGTAGTGACCAAGGACAAGATTTTCAGAGATATTTAGGTGCCCAAAGATACAGAGAGGAGCTTAGTAAGACTTTCAAAAGTATGAAAGCAGGTTAGATGTCTAACCCCCATTGAAATCAAGGGCTTGATTCAAAGCCAATGATGTGGATGGAAAAAACTGTCATTGACTTCCCTGGGATTTTGGCTCAGACCCTTAGAGACTCAGAATTAATAAAGGACGACTGTAATTACACCCTTAATGGGCCAAAGCAGGTTTTATTTTGCATTTTCTCTGCGGTCAGGCCTCTAAAGACCAACAAGTTTGGTTCTCGCATTCTCTTTGGCTGGCTTGGGGACAAGTGAAAAATCTTACTATTTTCATTACAGAAATTGGGTTGAAAACTAAACACTGTCTGGTGGGGGAGGAAATACCCGCATTTCAGCCCACAGTCAGATCTGGAAATGGTCTCAACAATTTAGAAAAGTTTCAATTGTCAGCTGAGAAAATGTGCAGTGCAAAAAGGGAGTATTTTGAAGAGATTCTAGGACCATAACAGATGATGATATCAGGCAAAATAACATTCTGAAGCCTCATAATATGCATTTCTAAAGCTGATTTAGCATTCTTGGACAATGGACTACTACAGACTTCTTACTTTTATAGCACCTTTTATTCAGGAAGTTCTATATGTGAGCCCTTTATCCACCAATTATATGCAGTCACCTACAGCCATTCACAGTGCAAGAAACACGACACAAAAGTGTTTGTTTGTTTTTTTTAATTATGAGAGGAAGTAAGGGATACTTAACTTTTGGAAATTACATCTAGTGACAATGAGTCACTGGCTCCAAAAGTAAAGTATTGTTTTGGGCTATACTGAGTCCAAGGAGGCAATATTTTCAAAAACATGGTTGGAGCAGTAAACGACATAGTAGGTAAAGGTAAGGGGTGTGTGTTAAATAAAGCACTCAACCTACTTGCAGGTCAGCCAATACACCTCTATGTTTGGAGGTATCTAAATATTTCAGAGAAAATCAGCAATGTCTTTGTAACTACTTCCATATTTCAACTTTTAAATAAATAACATCCCCCCCTCTCAGTTTGGCCATTTGCAAGTACAGATTTCTATACATCCTGATTTTTCTCTTACAGCAATAAAAGAGAGAGAGAGAGAGAGATATTTCATATTTCCAGTTTTAATCTTGGACATCAGCTGCTTTCTGAATACCACCTTCGGGTGCTGCTGTCACTGATTTCATAATGTAAACATCTGGGTGAGAGACAGACATTCTTTACCCTGTAATTTACTCCCAGAGCCCTACGGATTCTCAGAGGAGATGGGCGTACAGTAGTTAGCCATACTGGTTTGATAAAAGTCACTAATAAACGCCCTGAATGTATGGCTGGATTTAGCATTCCCAACCCACACCACATACCAGCTTTTGTGACACATGTTCCAAATAAAGTTGGCCTAGTTTTACTCCTAGAAGGGTATCATTAGAGGAGGTTGAATACAGTGGTCCCCATGCCAAAGCTATGGTATAAGGCCATACTGTAAAGAAATTTTTAGGACTATGTTTTATTCTCTCCAATCTCTGCAAGTTGTTTGGGCAGGAAATTTCCCAGGTTTGAGTTTACCAAAATGGAGCCTTTTGTTTCTGCTTCTAAATTGGTTAATTTTGTCCCTGTTTCCCAAATCTTCACTCAAAGAAGTTAACCGATTTTCCAGAGGAGAAATTCACTTTTTCACACCCCTTCCCGCTCTTTCTCCAAACATTTAAATGCACTTTGCAGTGGTTAACTGCATTTTACAATAGCTGGCATATACCCCTGGTAAACATCAGCTATAACACTGGGTTGAGAGGACAGATTTTGCAAAGACTATAATAAAGTTGCCATACATACTTTTGGAACAGACTAGCATCCAATGGGAGTAGATGAAACACCAAGTGCTGTAATATCAACACCCAACAGCACTGATGATAAAATACATATGCTGGGAATACTTATTTCTCTGCACAAAGGAAATCCTTTGCTTAGCAGTGGCAGTCCTGGCACTCTGCAAAGGAATTCATGTCAAGTTTCTGATAGGCAGCGTAATAGGTTATTTATGTGGGTGTCAGTCAAAATTATATTAACAAGAGTTTTTATTTATATTTATGCTTATTTTAAATGGACTTCCAAAATATCCATGTCACCTGCCATCTTGTCTAAGCCAGTGACAGGACCCGTAAATGACAAAATGAACTGCTAAATGAAGTAAGATTAACCTTAAGTATACCAGCTAACATGGATGGAGTTGTCCATAGCCCCATTCTTTCCGGCTATAAATATAGCTTCAGACCACAGGATCCTGCTCTTTGAAACTATGTGAACGACTATGTGATGCAGTGTTCACCCCACACTACCCCTGAATGGGTTAATGTGGACCAGAAGGGGCCAATTAGACTGAGGCCTAACTGCCTCAGGCCTAACTGCAGATGAAGCTCAGCTAGGGGAGGAACTGGGAGAGGATTATGAAGCCAGGAAGTGAGAGCTGCAGGAGACTGCAGGGAACAACCTATAGTCACTCTCTAGAGGGAAAGAGAGATGGTCAGGGACAAGGAGGCAATCTGGGGGAAAGTAAGTCCTGGGTTCCTTCCCTGGACTAGGGATTCTGGTAAGAGGCTAACAGGGGTGAAGTAGCCATGGGGAGCAGAGGAAGCTCTGGTGGTAAACTGAGATGGTGTTGGAAAGAGCCCAGGCAAACAACAACAGGAACTCAGAATGAGCAAACCTGGAGTGCCAGTCAGAGGGTCCCTCGCTGGAATGCAGAGTTGTGTGTGGGCCTGGTTTCTGCTTCCAGCCACTGGAAAGTGGCATGGGACCTAGCAGTGGATTGGAAGACTGTCTGAGGGGGCGTCTGGACAGCTTGTCTAATGGGTCTGTATAGAGACCTGGCTGGAAGGATGAGTCATGAAAAGGAAGCCCCTTGAGTTGCAAAGAGAGAGAGGGACCACAACATGAGCAACTGACGACAGGGGGCACCATGCAGGGCAAAAGCTAATTCCTGGACCTAGCCACAAAGGTGTACAGTAAGTGAAGCCGTTCACATGCTGATTCAGATAATTTCCTAGCCATTTCCTCTCCAAGGGACTGATCCAAAGACCATAAAGACAGAGTCTTCCCATTGACTTGATCGGAGGTTGGATCAAGCCTATAGTAAAGGAACCAGCGGAAAAGATGAACTGCAAAATTCTATTTAACAAAACAGCAAAAACAAATAGTTCTTCACAGGGCTAAGGAAATGTATTATTCAAAAATTAAACCTTTACTAACGCCCAGCATTAAAAAAAATTAATGAATCAGACCCTAAAATCATTTATTAATGAGATTTTTTAAAATACTAAATTTTGGGCATTTTTTTATATGCCTTCTGGTGTTGTAGCCCTAAGGGTTCACATTTTCAAGTTTTTCTCTTCAGCCAGGAGGACTAGGTATTTTTATTTTTAATGAAAGTGGAGGTTCCCACCTAACTACATGTCTCCATGATCCAGGGATTTATGAAAAACATTAAATATTGTAATATAATCACCAGAGTTGGGAAATCATCTTGTTCACTAGAACTGCCTCATGAGAAGGAAAATCCTAATAAATTCATAGATTTTAAGGCTGGAAAGGACTTTAGCTCAAGAGCGTTCTGGGTGAGAAGTAAAAATATACATCTGTATATTTACACACATGCACATGTATGTTACCTTAAATAATTGTATAGGCAAAATAGTCTCATTAGCCTGTGTGTGGTGTTACATTTCAATGGTTTAGCTAAGCTTACCAGGTGCCAGTTTAGCAGCAGGCACCTCTGCCCTGTTTCCAATGGAATTTGCAGGGTTAGGGGATCGAGCCCTTTTCCTCTTCCACATGGAGCAATCATTACCCACACCAGTAGTGAAATAAAAAGGAAATGCATGAACTGACGCACCAATAGTAGCCAGCCTAGGACATCAAAGGGCCCTATATTATAACTGTATATTGTTTTATATAGAGATAGTATGCTAGGTACTGGACAGAGGAGTATGCAGATAAATCCCCAGTCTTGAAGAGCTCACAATCTATTACTCATACACACTATATGTACCAGTAGACTAATTTCTTACTGACATGCTGATTTGACTACAACACTGGAGGGAACCTAAAGAGGGGAGAAGTCTCATAGCTGTGGTTTCACCATGTTCAGAACATGGGATGAACTGAAAGTGCTAATGACTGATGAGCTCTTATAGGTCTTGAAAACAGTAACCCTCTTTATCCACTCTCCACTGCCTTTTTCTGTATTTTTAAACACTAGGGGCCAAACCCCTGACATCTTTACTCAGTTTTCTTCTCTGTCCTCACTCAGACAAAATTCCCATTGAAAGATTGAATAAAGTCATCAAGTTTTGGCTCTATATCCCAAAAGGCGTTTTGCGCGCGCGCACACACACACACACACACACACACACACACACACACACACACACACACACCATTCATCCTGTACTTTTTAGAAAGACAGTTCATAGAGACTTGTTTTCCTCATCTCCCCGCCCCACATTTCATAGTTCAGGTTATTTCAGCAGCAGGAATTTGGAACTTGAGGGCTCAGTTGACCAAAGCCGACCCCAGACAGCTATCTTAATTGTCATGACTGTCCCAGCTGGTTAGCATTAATGGTGGTTGCTGCACTGTGGAACATGGTTAGCTGACAAAGCCATTATTCTATTATGTGATCACCGTGAACTTTACAAAGTGTGGGGCATTCTATAAAAAGCTGATATAAGAGCAAAAAAAAAAATTGCTCTGTAAGATCAGCAACTTCAGGTTCTCACTGTGAGCTTGCAGAGAAAAGCAATGAGCTATCAGTACATTCAGATAGCCAAAGGAACTGCATTCAGAGTCTCAGCATGCTTTGTGTTTGCCACAGTGAAGCATTTATTCTTAAAAGGAACTTAAAGAGGCAAAGCTTCATTTCCTGAGATTTAAGGAACTTTATTACATTTCCCCCACCCTTGGCGTATTAAGGGCTGGCAGAAGCTTTCAAAGAGGAGGAGCTGCCATACTGTGAAAGGACTTCTTAGAAACAAATCCAAGCCATCCTTAGCCATATAAAGGAAAATAGGGGAGATCAATTTACAGAGAGGCTGTTATCAGAGAGCTACAAGTGAGAAGTCATTCTCTTTACTTATCACACCATGCATAAAGATGTTCTCATACCATTTCCTGTTTTCATTCCTAGCTCAAAAAGCCAGTGGTCCAAGCAAAGAAATGACCACAGGAAGTGGCTTGGAACAGCTTCCTGTCATCTAACCATTATCCGAGGCTCTGATCTGTATTTGCTAAATGGTACTGAAGCTAGTGCAGAGTCGACAGAAATGCTACTTGTATAAATACAAACATTAAACACACTCAGAGTGACTTGAATGGTAACAAAAAGCTCCACTGAGGACCTGGATCTTAAACAGTGCCACTGAATGAATATATTGCAGCAAAAAAGGGGAGACTTTTTGATCCTTCCTCTAGCTTGAGAGATTCAGGAGAGGAGGGATTTTTTGAGAGGAACCAAATGATAAAACTTCATAGACTCCACAGTGCATTATGGACTAACCTGTGTCCTGCCCATGTGAGTGCATGGGAAAAGGTGGAGGGTGGAAAGAGCCTGCCTTCTTTATTTGCCCCCATTCAGAGAGCGAGCACAGTCACAGGCGATGCACTCCCCTGAGTGCAACGACTGCATGACACTTGCGCCAGTAGTGGTGCTAAACACCACAGACGGGTCAGGGACAGGAGCAGATGCGGTACTCTCTGAAGCAGTGGCCTATTTTAATGCAGCTTAGTGCCTAAAAAGGTAAAATGGAGCCCTATTCTAATAGTGTAATTAGTACTTATCGCTTTAGGTCCTCAAAGCCATTTACAAACATCATCTAGTTAACTAACCATGAAACCCTTCTCCCCCCAGTGAGTTTGGTGGGTTAGTTTCACAGCTCCCATGAAGCTCCTGGTTGGGGCAGACATCCAGCCCCACTGATTGGCAGCGACACTCTACTTGAACTGGAAAGAGACACAGACAGTTGTCTGAGCAACTAGATGAATCCCTGGCTGGCTGTTACTGTAAACCTGGCCTACGTGCCTGACTCCTGAGCCCGATCCTGGTTCCTGCTTTCCTGTCTCACTCCAGGTCCCTGCTCTTATGCACTACCCCTGGCACCGACTCCAGCTTTGACCCGGGGTTTGAGTCCTGCCTCTGGCTCGGATCTTTGGCATTGCGCCTGACTCTGACCCCCGTCTCTGGGTCCTGACTCTAACCATTAGGATCAACTGCCCATGCCCTGGTCCCTACATGAAGCTTGTTTTTATAGAGTCATAAATTAACTGTATTTATAAAAATATAATATACACGATTCACTTAAATATACCTTGGAGAGCTCTAATCCTCACCTTGCTTATTCACTGAAAACACAGCTTTTTGGAGGGGGCTGGTGAATGTTCTTCTTACCTGCCTGGGGATAAATATTGGCCTGATTTTGATCTCTCTTACACCAGTGAAATTCCAATTACTTTAATAGAATTATCCTTGGTTTACACATTGCTGAAAGTGCGCTCAGAATCACGCCTATTGAGTTATAGGCAGCATTTGTGGAATGTGACACAATCCACATGCAGCTTCTCTCCTCCATTCTCCAGGTAGACAGAAAAAACCCCCAAACAAAGCAAAACCTGGCTCTGATTCTGACCCCATATTGGATTTACAGCACTTTGATTTCAATAATTTACACCAGCGTAAACGGGAACAGAATCAGGCCCCTAGTTCAAATTGAATCAACTCATGTGCATCCACCTGTAAATCAGCAGCCCCGCCTGTCTAGCAGTTACTTGCATTGTTAACAGGTAGTTTGGCAGAGTTCGCTTAAAAGCATGTTTGTTTTGAAAGTTTGTGGCTACATATACTTGTATGCACTTGCATAAGCTTTGATACATATCACAGAAATTAATGGTGCTGCAAGCCCCCTTGAGCTAGATCTGCACCTCCAAATCAGATACTAGACAGGCTGTCTTCCACTGCTGTAGCTCCAGAACAGGAATCAGCATATGTGTATGATTAGCCATTTCTACCCCTCATGAAAGTAATAAGATTTTTCAGTACTGTGACATGTTCTGTTTTAAGGCTGGTACATAAAGCTTTGATTATCCTTCAGTGCATTTGATTATCCACTCCATCAAAAATCAAAACCATAGACTTCCTAGGCTTTACATCTCAGGCACCTCAGAGCACTTAACCAACCATTTTGTATAATGGAAGAACACGTAGGTTAATAGTTAGAGCAGGGAGCTACAAGTCAGATCTTCTGGATTCTATTCCCATTTATTCCACTGACTTACTGGGTGGCCTTATGACCTACCTGGTCTCAGTTTGCCCATCAATAAAATGGGTGCTGTAGGCATCACAGGAATTTATGTTTGTAAAGATTCTTAAGTGAAAAGCACTACAAAGTGCAATGTATTTATTGTTGTATTGTACCATGTACAATGAGTCTTGCTACTTGATGTAGTCATATCCGCTTCTTTGTTCTTGATGCTATAAAGTTAACACATATCAAAAGGGGTATAATAGATTTTAAGAGCTCACAAATACCGCATGGTGATGTGCAGCTGCCTTAACAGCCCCTTAAACCTGTTAGCAGCTGACATAACTTAGAGCGGACTTCAGGCTGCTCTAATTTGTTCCAAAGCACCCATTGAGCACGCAGGTGGCCCAGGATTTGGTGAGCACAAAGGTCATTTGTACAACTCCATGGGAGCACCAGGGCTGCAGTCAAGGAGAGAGTCTTTGAAATGAAACATAAGCTTCCAAGAGAGCAAAGTACAGTGCTAGCTTTCAGCATGGGGTATCCCACACTGCATCCAAACGCATTGCTACCATGGCATTTATACTCAATGCAATCTCACTGACTTCAACACACATTTGTGATTGGGAACAGAAATGGGACTTACGCTGCACAGCTTGTGGAAAGGCATACTTAAAAAAAATGAGGTTTGTGTGTCTCCTTCATGCCCATCTGTGGATAGCAACTGAATACCAAACAGCCAAATTAACGCTCTGTGAGTAATCCAGGAATTGGGTTGCCCAACAAGAAAACAGTTTTTTCTGGTACTCTGCCAGCAATAACGTAGCAGTGCAAAACTTGTATCAATAGCCTTGTATTGCTTGCTGGAGGGGCATGCATCCACAGTCATTCAAGTGCCAACATCCTACACATCCTGTACAGCGCATGAGACAACACTCGGAGATGTGTTAGGCTACATGGATCTGGTATGCTTGGCAGCACTGAAATGGTTAAAACAAAGCCACAGTTAATCCAGCTAATCAGATTTAATTGGCAGCTGGGGTTTCTTTGGAGCCAGCAGCCAATTTCAAATCAAGATATAGCTTTTAAATTAGATAGCACATTGGGTTTCACCCTTAAGTCTTATTTCTGGAGACCTGCATTCAAATCCCTGTAAAGTAACAAGTGAAATGCGGTTTATAGGATCTTCCCAATTGAATATTAGTTCACACTAGATGATCCACTACAGTATATGGCAGAATTTGACATGATCAGTAGCTTTTTGTGGAAGGTACGCTCAGGAGGACTGCAGTGGCAGAGCGTACTGTAATTTAGGATTGAGGTGCATTGGAAGAGTGAGGACGCTTACACACACGATTTTCCCCAGACCTTGCCTATTTCTTGTCACTACAAGCAATCCTGCATTTTCATGAACACTGAAATTTGCCCTATTTATTTAAAAAAGTACATGAAAAAACCACTTTCTGCTGGGATTCCATTATTTATTATTATTCTTAGAAAGCCAGTGATAAACGAAAAGAATTATTGTTAGGGGGTTAAACTTAGTGGTGGAAATTCATTCCAGCTGAAACTTGGCTATAGATCTCAGCCTGTGAGCAAATTTCATCATTTCTCCTCTCCAACCCCAGGTTTTTTTTAAATACATTTGGCTGTGTCTAACTTTGAGGAATGCAGGAAAAAAAAAAAAAGAGAGAGCCGGAGAGAGAAAAAGAGATAAGTTTCCCAGCTATGGATGATTTATGGAGTCTTGCAACTTCAAAACAATACAGTGTTGTGACTTGCTGTCATTAAAAAAAGCAAACAATCCCTTCCCCCCACCCCAACAGCTAACAATTAAAGAGGCACTACCGTGTAGCAGCTTTTAATTATTTTAAATCGAATTGAGTATTCTCAACCCATAATATGTATAGTGCCCGAGTTTATTATGGATTTATGAGACACATAATAAGTATGTCTTCCCAGTGATGAATTTTACAATCATTACAACGTAGGTTATGAATGCCTACTGAGATGAATGTGCTAGGGTCAAATCCTTAGTCGGTATAGCTTGGCATAGCTACATTGCTATAATTGGCTCTATCCCATAGTCTTTCTGGTCCCAGTTCCTTTATATTGTTCCAAGTATCATTGCACTGGGCGCAAGGTGGCCTCCTGGAGGCAGGAGCAGGAATACTACTTCCTTTCGTGATGGGGCTGGAGCTCCTGGAGAAGTGGGTCTAGAAGTGCCCCCTGGCTGCACACTCCCATCTGTGTGGGGAAGGCAGCAACCCCACAGGTCTGGACCCTCTCTGATTTCCCTCTTCGTCTCTGTGGGGAGAGCAGTGACCCCGTAGGTCTGGGTCTTCTTTGACTCCCCAGCTCCTCCCTTCTTCTTAAACCCTTTTGGCTCCATGGTATTTTTTTGAAAGGGCGTGGAGGTGGGGCTCAGGTTCAGATTTTGCCCTAGCCCCTCCCCCCAAAAAACCTCTGTGTGGCCCTGTCTGAACCTTTTCCACCCTCACCCCCCTGCACTGGAGTCAGGCAGCGCCCTCCTTTTCCATTCTGCCTGGGCTCCAGCAGTGGGAAGCTGTGAGAGCACAGGCCAGACAGGCTCCCTGTCAGAGGCTGAGAAGCAATGGCAGGAAAAGGCCCAGCTCAGGCTGGGCAGCCCTGGGATGGAATGTGCTCAGTCCGTGTGGAGAAATTTTGGAGGGAGAAATTCCCTCCTGTGCAATTCATTTGTACATAGGGGCAGGGGGGAGATGAAGTATGCCCAGTGCAGATGAATTTAGCTGTCAAGCTTTAACACGTCTTTACTGAACAAGTGTGAAATAGGGTTTTACAGAGGCTCATTGCCAAATTTGGCCAAGTATTTATGTGGACAGCAAAAGGCACCTCTCTGACACTAGGGCCAAAATGTCAAGTCCCTGCTCCAAAGCATGGAGGCATTAAAGCTTCTCAACTAACTGGTTGTAAGAATTTTTTAAAGATGGACACAATAACGTCTGGTCCCCCGATCTTGCCCTCAGAAATAGCTGAACTGTTTAAGCCGAAACGTCCTTAAAAACAAACACACAAAACAAAATTCACCCTGAGGCAGATAAGACGTATGGGAAATTTCAGCCCAAACAGTTTAAGTTTATAAGCAACGGAAAACAGGGTCTTATAATGGGAAGAGTCAGGCAAAGTTAATTATAAGGGTTGTTACTTGTGCCACCTATAGTAACAGGAGGGCTGTGACAGCTTGGAAGGAAACCTGCCTGCCAAACAAGCTGTATCAGAAAAGCCACCCAGCTACCTAGCCTTTAACAAGGAACTTGATGAAAGTTACAGGCTGTTATGTTAATTCATGGCCAGGTGATACAGCTCTTACCTGAGAGGCTCCTGCACAAGAGAAGTTGCCACAGTCAACAACATTTGCAAGAGAGAAGCTCTTCTTTTTGGGAGAAATTCACTCCTGGGCAATGCTACTTTGCCCAAGGACCAATAGAGCTGCAATTATTTTCTGCATATTATTTAGCTAAGCGTACTGATTTTCTATTCTTTCCACTGGCTCCCGATTCTTGAGCTGGGTGAATCCTGCAAAAATGATGCACGGCCATTCATTTGAAGTTTTAGGCTGAATTTGCCTCAAATGGTCTAATATTCCTGCAAACAAGTGGGAATGTTTGCAGACACAGCTATTATTTTGTTCAGTGACTCTTGGAGAATATTCACAGAAAAGGAATTTCAAATTCGCAATCAGGAGTGTTTGCATCAGGAATCTATTTCTACAATTACATTCATACAAGCAGGATAGAAAAAATGCACCACAGAACCTAGGTATTCAGTCAAAACAGCACACCATTCAAATTTCAAATTCTGAACACTCAAAGCGAGACTCCCAGCTAACAGTTCAGAGATTGAAGTAGGCTGGCATACAATAGCCATCCCCTGAGGTGGAGAAAAGGAGCACTGGAGAGAAGGCTAGAGAGAAAGTGCCATGCACAGGAGGCAGAATGACAGAAGGCCTGGAGCACCAGATGTATGTATAGCGGAAAAGTCAGTGGTCTCTCCTTAGGCATGAACTTTCATGGGAAATTTGCATAAAGTCTGAGTGGAGAATGCTGAATGGTATTTAATAGGAAATTTAAGATACTTCATGGCCTTAAATCTTGTATGGCTGACAGTATTTTTGCATGTGTCTGTTATATTTTATTTAATAAATCACCGATATGAAACTTTCAGTTCCAGTTCTTGGGGTGGTTTGTGCAGTACAAGGGCAAGACCCTCCCACAATCCATTCCTCCTACATCCCAATTGTGATCCATAATTTGTATGTTAAAATTTTTTTAAAAAGCAAAAAAAACCCCAAAACACGTTACTCTTGCCCTCCTACATAGTTACCAGCAACATTTGAAAAGCTATAAATGGCGACATTTGGGGAGAAAAATAGGGACACACCTTTAAAGTCTATTGAAATACATTGGATCGTGAGAGCCTTCAGGAAGGGCAGAATGGAAAAATAACAGCTATTTTGCTATTAAAAGAGTGCAAACTGTCCCTCCTAAATTGGGACAGTTGGCATCCGTGCCTCCTTCCATGCTATGAAAGCCCATCCCAGTCCTTGTTTTCAGACCCATTTCATATTAAAAATAGCACATGGAAAATTTTTCTCCCAGAGTTTCTTGCCAGCTGACTGCTTGGCTGACTGGGCTGTTGCTTTTAAACTGACTGGTTCAGAGAAAGACTCACTCGGTGCAAAGTGATGGTATCACCAGTTTCTTTGCCACATCGAGCTAAAATAATCTGATAGACTGAGAAGGACAGAGTTAGACAAGTTCAGCATGAGCCTAATGCATGAGTCAATCCTACAGGATTCCACAAACTATCACAAAGAATGAAACGAACCAGGTAAAAATGCAAGCAATGTTCAGTGCCATCTAGAGACAGGCCCAAGCCAAAAGCTCACATCTAAGCATGCGCAAGCCTTTGGGTGTTTAAAACCTGAACTTGGCCCGAGATCAGAAATTTGCAAATAGCTACTTTGGGCCAAACCAAAATCTTTACATCCAAATACCTGTGAACTCTAGGGTCTCTGGTCTTGCCAATTCTCATGATTTAATTATGAGTCTCAGGATAGTTGGTGCTGTTCCTAAAGCCCCAGCTCTTGGATTAATGTGATTAGCTGAGAATCTCAATTTACATTTTTTTTAAAAGGTAAGTTTCTAGCAGTCATGGTTTCACAGACAAGCTTGAGAATGTGAACCCTCAAGGCTACGACATCAGAAAGCAAATAAAAACAACCCCCAACATTGTTATTTTTAGAAGTCTAATACCTTTGAAGCCAATCTCATGAGTTTTGGGGCCCAACTCATGATTTTTGGACATTTAGCGTTGGCAATACTTTCTCTGAGGCTGAATTGTGCAGCTTGAGCTCATTGTCATTGACCAATAATGAACACCCTTGGCTGGTGTAAATAGGTGCAGCCCCCTTAAATCTAATGCTGATCCATACGGGAAGCCAGAAGAAATGGCTGCACACTCGGAGTTTCACTGCCCTTCTCCTCCATCGAGAAGCAAGTTCATCATCTTCGTGGTGTATGAATACACCTCCTTCTGGCTTTCTGTGGGTATCTAGGAGATGAAATCTAGGTTAGTTCTCAGATCTCCCAAGCTACCCCAGCAGTAGTGCAGTGTCCCGAATTACGGGACCATGAACTGGTACACAGTGTATTGCTTATTACTGCAAAATATAACAGTGCTCCGAAAGAAAAAGGGAGCTGAAATGAGTTAAAATGGACACAAGGCAGATGACTAGTAGACTGAGGGCTTGTGCACATGGGGTGCACTACAGAGGGGTAATTTCTAAAGTGGATTAATGTGTTGTGCATTAATTGGTTCAGGTAGACCCTGCTGGTACTCACTGCAGGTTCCCTAGTGTGCCTTAACCTAGTAGTGTTTGAAACTATGTGATACCACACTAGGGTCTCCATTGAGCAATTAATGTGCAGCACATTAGAAATCGTACCACCATAGTGTGCATTATCTTCCTATGTAGACAAGCCCTGACATTCCTAAAGCAATGAAATTGTGGATAACTGATCTGCTTGTGCACTAATTGTTGTTCCTTTATTCTCTTTTCATAGAGTAACGTGTTATTTCTAACAGAATTGTAGGGAGCCACCCAGAAGATAGCTATTGAGTGAGTCTGAGTGGATTTAAGAACATGTCAGGTATTGTTACACTGCTAAATGGGTTCCTTTAATTGGAGAGTTGTATGTAATTGTCCTCTTAATTACACAGAGATAAGGAGAGTCCTGGGATTTTGTGTTCTTTTTTTTTCCAGCTTCATTAATGATACTCATTGTCTGAGCATCCACGTTCCTGCAGTGAAATTGGACCAGTGATAACTCTACCAAGCTCACCTCCTAGTGGTGCAGCTAGAGAACTGAGTCAAAAAACGTTATAGGTTAGGAGATGCTAATTATATGTAATTATTGACTCCACAGCTTCCCACTCTTTGTGAAATCGCTGTAGTCTGTTTTCTTTCTGTAAAGAAACAAGTGAGCCTCTGGAAAAATACGGAGAGTTTCAAAAGAAAAGGGCTGTGTTGTTTTAGATGAAAATTGAATCAAGAGAGAGAACATTACAAACTACAAAGCATATGCAATGGCAGTCAAGGGCATTTCATAAGGGTGAAAGAAATTTTACTGTCTAGTACAGTCAATAACCATGGAACACTGAGCATATCCAAGTATGCACTTGTTAAAAGCCAACAGCAGGTGTACCTAACACTACGAGTAACATTTTCAAAAGTGCCTATGGCACAGATCCTCAAAGGTATTTAGGCACCTATCTGCCTCTTTATGTGCTTATGTCCACCATTTAGGCACCACTGATATTTTTAAAACAGCAGCTCAGCTGCTTCCTAATCCTGTAGGCATCTAAGGGTGTATCTGCACAGCAGCTGGGAGGTAGACATAGGTGCACTCACTCTGCTCAAGTGATCATGCTAAAAATAACAAAATGGCTGTGGCAGCATGAGTGGTGGCTTGGCCTAGCCGCCCGAGTGCCCCCCCATCTGAGGCCTTAGGGAAGTACTTGGTGGCTAGCTATTTTTAGCGCTCTCACTTAAGCAGAGCTAGTGCATGTACGTCTACCCAAGCTGGGAATTATATCTCCCAGTTGCTGTGCAGACACACCCTTAGTTCTCTGTAGGCACCTAAGGGTATGTTTACATGGCAAGCAGAAAACCATGGCAGCAAGTGTCAGAGCCCAGGCCAACTGACTCAGGCATGCGCTACGGGGCTAAAAATAGCAGTGAAGATGTTTCCATTAAGGCTGGAGCCTGGGCTCTGGATCTCAAAACCTGGGCTCCAGCATGAGCAGGAACGTCTACACTGCAAGTTTTAGTCTCATAGCATGAACCCAAGTCAGTTGACCCAGGCTCTGAGTCTGTGATTTTTGCTTTTTGTACTGTAGAGGTACCCAAAGAGAGGGGGGACATTTTGGCTAGTTAGGCCTGGGCTACCTCAGTGGCTAACCTGGCTTACTTGCCTCAATCCACGAGAGTGTTCCCAAATAAGGATCCCCAGTAAAGGGAGGCGCATCCTCCAACCTGTCAGCCAGGTGCACCAGGTCAGTCGCTTAAGAAGGTCCCTCTTCTCACCCTCCCTCTTCTTGGCATTTTACTCCTGGCTAGCTTAGGTGGCTCCCTTCTCAACTGGCCAGTTTGAAGATCCCTCTCTTAAGCGCCTAACTCTCCCCACACATTGTACAGGAAGTCTGGGGCTCAGATTCTCAAAGGTCTCTAAGCACCTAAATCCCATTGAAATTAATGTGTGTTCAAATCAATGGGACTTAGGCTTCTCCTCTGCTTAGACATTTTTGGAAGTCCCACCAGGTGTCTATCTTCAGCTTCAAGAGCCTAAACACCTTTAAAAATCTGTCCCTATGTTCCTAGATAACAAAATAAACCATTTTCACAATTTGGCTTTTTAATGATTGACACTAAATATATTTTATTTTTATGTCATTTTAAGTATTTCAACTGAAATTTTTTTTCTGTGTCCTTTAGTGCTTGTGCACATTAGTGGTTTAATTTCCGAACAGCAGATGACATTCAGAGTGCAGTGTCCCATGCATCCGACGAAGTGGGTATTCACCCGCGAAAGCTCATGCTTCAATACGTCTATTAGTCTATAAGGTGCCACAGGACTATTTGCTGCTTTTTCAGAGTGCATAGTACATCTTCATCAAAACACAATGCTTGAGATCGCTAGGCACAACACAACACAACACAACGGAGGTCTTAACAGATGCCTGGGCTTTGTGCTGATCCACTGCAACAAGGGGGAATTCCCATTTGCATGATGGGAAATGGGATAAACGACAGCCAACCCCTGTCAAATCTAATTTACTCCGCAAACCCTCATGAGATTTGCAATTATCATGAAATCTCATCTTTTCTCATTAGAAGGGACTGCGGCACATCCAGCCAGATATCTGGCAATGAACAGAGGAACGCACACACCAGTGCTTTGGGTGGAATTTTGATTATCCAAGTTCCAGTTTAATCAAACCTCCCTGTTACGCAAAGGCTGGCTATGTCTGTCAAGGTTTGACTTCAGTAAATAACATTGTCTGTAGAAAACTTTTTGAGCTGAAGTCGTTAAGCCTTTGAAGATTTCAGCACAGAAGTGCTCTTTATGTGCTCTGGTCTTTATGCACAAAGGGTGACATCCCTGCCAGCAGAAGGTTCTCCACAGATAGGTGGGACTGTTTGGGAGTGCCATAGCCAAGGAGGTGGTGAGGAGAGTATGTTGCAGAAGGGTTCTCTGTGACATCTCCAAACAGCCATTGTGGGAGGGGGAGCTGAGAGCAGGAGAAAAAGGGGGCGGGGAGCCAGGGCCTGAAAACCTCTACAGACAGGGTGCAGAAGATGTACAGATGCTTTTGCAGCCCATATGCTGGATGAGGAGCTGCACCTGCATCCCATTAAAATTTGGTGGGAATGAATCCTGAGCCCTCCAACACCACAGAATTCCTTGCACATGTCTACTCTTGGCCATGAGCTGAGAGAGAGCAGCCCAGTAGGACTTTAGCATGTAAAACCTACCACCCTGTTCTTTGCCATGTCAATTGTCCAAATGAATGTCATGTCTCCTGTTACATCTGGAACATGGAGATCATACTGTGCATGTGTTAGACAAAAAGCTAAGGATGGGGAAACTAGGTTGGATAAAGTATGAAATGCCTTGAAACTGATTTGAACCTCTGTCCAAAATTCAACCTGAATCAAAATTTGAGCCCTTTTTGACATTTAAATAAATTCAGTAATCTCTTCCGCTAGCATTTGCATGCACCTCTGAATGTCCCGGGTTCATCAGGGACAAAGAGCACAATCAATGAAACACCATGAAAAAGGATCTGATGGCCCCATTTCCAGCTCAGCCAAAATCAGGAAAAGAACCAACTCAGTGAGGTTTCCAATCTGGTTGCTCTAGTGAAGCAGTTTAGCTAAGCTTCAGAACTTTTGGCAGATGACCTGAAACAAGGCTTTGAGCAGTTCACTCATCAAGGCTAAACAGGTGGTGAAATATTCTGTCCTCATTTTATCTCTGTAGAAACCACTGGCAGCAATGAGGCTGGACAGGAATATCTGAAGGGAGAATTAGGTCTAGTTTATAAATTAATACCTAGTTCTTTAAAATGCAATCTTCCCAGCGGGGCTGGATGAAATGTCAGAGCATGACCTTTAGCTGCTTTCTTTTGCACAGATTCCTTGTACGTTTCTAGATTTTAAACATGGGTTTGACACAAAATACCTTGCTTGGGCCCAGTGGAATTGGAGCTTAATGGGTTCACCCTAAAGTCCTCTCTGTTTAAGAGGAAGTGAAGAAGGCTTAGCAGTTTTCCTCAGGCAAGGCTCCTAATGTATTCCTCAGATTTTTCAGCCATTCATCTCAGAGAATTTCAGCACACTGAATTCCCCAGAAAGGCCTTCCTGCCCATTCTCCTCCAGGGTTCACTGGCTGCTTGGAAAGTTCAGTGTTGGGCTCTTCCAGCACGCATTCCAGTGGCCAGACTCTGGATGAATACCTGCTGCCTCTCTCCCACCGAGTCGCTGTCCTTCCTCACTCTAAAGGGCTGCTGATAAATTGTTCCTCAGAGCAGTGGCAATTTCATGGTTCACTGGGCACAACCACTCTGCATTCTCCCCTCCCATCCCAAGATAATCAAGCTGTTACCAGACAATGAGCATGAGCAACAGATTGCATCTGCTTCTCCTGCCACAGAATCCTGTGAACAATTGACCATATATCTTTACAATCTCTCTTTCTAAAGGGAGGGGGCCAATATTTGGGGGTGGGGGGGAGGCAAGGGATGGTGGCAGGTGATCCCAGGTATCTGAATGTAGCCTCTGTCTTCCCCACTATCCAATGCTGTGTCTGAGGAGAGTATCCATGTGGTCAGTTTTCTAGCCTATTTTTATTCTGTCCCTTTCTTTCATCTCTGCCCTTATATTGTGGCACCGGTGCCCACTCTCATCCTCTTCCATGATGGTTAAAGGTGGGGCTAGACTGCCTGTCTGCCTGTCCTTATGGCTGATAGGTGAGGTTTTGCCCTGGCAGGCATGCTTTCTAAGATTCTTCTGTGGCATCCATTACCGTAGCATCTGAGCACCTCACAATTTTTATCCTCTGTGAGGTAGGGCAGTGCTATTATCCCCATTTTACAGATGGGGTAAAGGAACAGAGAGACTAAGTGACTTGCCCAGGGTCACAAAGGAAATCTGTGGTGGAGCAGGGACTTGGACTCTGGTCTCTGATTCACCTAGGCTAGTGCTCTAACCATTGGATCATGCTACCATGCCTTACGCAGGTAGCTAATGTACATACAAATGGCACACGGAGGGACAGATGATGGACTTATTTTCATTCTGGGCTAGAAGGAGAAAGTTCAGGCACCCAAGTTTGAAGAGTTTGGCCTCTCTCTGTTGCTTAATTTATTCATCTGTAAAATGGCTATATTATTATTTATTTACTATGATACCTCCCAGAGTAGTTGTGAAGTAAATCTTCTACAAGGGTTTTAAACTACTTAGACTTTATTTATTAATTTATTAATTATATTATATTATATATTATATTATATTATAGAGTTTTGCAAGTTTTTCTAGTATCAAAATGCTCCTTTTACCCCATGCTTTACTTGGATTCTCTAGAATTTTATTTTAAAAGGACAACTACCAAAATGCAGGTTTCAGAGCGGTAGCCGTGTTAGTCTGTATCAGCAAAAACAACGAAGAGTGCAAACTCATCTCACTGGTAATAACTGTGGATGCTGGAATGTCCCTTTTTCTTTCTTAATGCTATAAGTTAACATAGGTTAATAACAAGCTATAACACATCATTCCGCAGCTGGTCTTCTGTACTTTTGCTCATTTCAGAGTCCATGTGTTTCACAGCTTTGCATGGAAATCTGTTTTAGCTCCATTGCTCTTAGTTAAGCTTCTAAAACTAAAATGGTTTTGTGCTCATTTGGCTTTTTTCACCCAACCATTCCATTTCCCCTAAAAGTGCCTATGGTAAATAAAATAATAATCATAATGAAAAACAAACAGCATGAGGAGTGAGATGCCAGGTCTGATGTGCTGCCAAATCACTTAACAGAAGTAAAATATTGCCCTATATTATGGAAAGTTTAATCAGCCAGAGAATTTCATGCAGTTGTCTCCCGTGCACCCTCCCACTCTCACCCCTTGAAGTGAAATATTTATGATTTTAATAAATTAAGAACATGGCTAATTAGTTTCATCATCAACACCCACAAGATTATTAAAGGGATTGTGAATGTTGGTGTTTAATATTCTCCTGGCCAGTGAAGCAGCAACTGTTCGACTCTGGAGATGATGTATTGCGTGCTGCACTGCACGGACTTACTCAAAGGACAGTATCCTGCGCAAGATATTAAAAGAAAACAGAGAGCACTATTTTCCTCTTCATGGGCATAAACCTACATACTTTGGGCCTGTTCAAACACCAGTTCAAGTTGATGGGAGTCTTTCTATTGACTTCATTGGGCTATAGATCAGGGCCGTATGGGATGATTCTGCTTCCAATGAGTAGGATTGGGTCCATAATGCTTTGATGTAAGTAAGAATGTACCCCATGTCCTTGCCACCAGTTAATTGCAATCGTGGCTGTGTAGCAGCATCTTTACCCACTACAAATGCAATGAAAGTTGGCCTCTATTAATGATTCTATTGGTCTATAGTGGAATGAAGGAAATGATTCATATTTTCACCTTTGTGTTGAAAATCCCTATACAACTCTTAAGATGCACAGAGAGCTTATTCTATACACTCTAGCAGCAGAGAAAACAGATCAAGTAACAAATTCCTTGCACTCATCGTCGCTGGAGTGAAGTGATGGGCACTCTTAATTGAGAATGTCAGAGTAATTTATTGCAAGTAATTAAATAAAATGGCAAGTTCCAAAGCCTGCTGAATTTTGATCTAAAGTCAGTAATCAGGGCCATAATTTAAAAGCACCTGACATAACCTTTAATTAGAGAACAAAATGTGGGTAACTGCTGACGTTTTCTGACTGATGGGGGGTGGAGGGGGACACCTCCTAGTTTCTTCCCCTGAAAGGTCTCAAACAGCTGGCTAGTATTGTATGTATATGAGTTATATACTGCCCTTGATTCAGAAATACAGCCCCCATTGACATCAGTGGGAGTCCTATGCCCAGACGCAGAACAATGTACAGTTCTGTGTCTGTGTTCCAAGAAAAGTAATGCATTTGGGTTCCTCACATCTGTGTGCGTGCGTGTGCTCAGGTGAGACAGAACTATCTTACCTTCAATTCACAGGCCTTTGTTCTCACCAAATTCTAATTGTGAAAGTTATTGATATAGCAGGAAAGTGTTTGCAGTTACACACCCAGCTGGTATAAGTACGAATTTTGTCACAGTACAGCTGCCATCCACACGTCTAATGCTTTTACATTGGCTGGAGAACCTGGAGTCAGTCCCACGTTGTGCTGGCCTTTATCCCTTCACCTTTGAAAAACAAACAAATTAGGCATCTCTTTTTGGTTGCATATATAATCTGTCCACGTGAATTTTGTGTCCTAGAGCTGTATTTCCCTGCCCTCTACGTTTTGCAGACGTTGTCCCTGAAACAGTTGTTAGGTGTTTGAAGCTATGACTGGGACCTCCCAACATGCAGAGATACAACAGATGGTTGATTCTTCATGGCATTTGTGCCACCAGGGAGTCCCCACCCATGTTGTTTTATAATTCCCAGATACAGCCACCAAACCAGCCCTAAAACATTCCCCTTGGAAAAAAAAGTTTAGTTGTTTAACTCTTTGTGAATTATCTAACATCACACCAAGAGTCTGTCTTGGAAAGCACAACGTTTTACTCGGATTGAAAAGGCTAAATATACTCGTAGAGCACAATTCATTCTAAAAGTTTTAAAAGAGAAAGTGATGAAATTTACAGCAGATTAGTATAAGTAAAGAGAAGCATGGGGTAAAACAAAACAGGGCTTTCATCAAGAACCATATAGATCTAATCAGCATACAAACTAATGATGGTCAATGCAAAATCCATATATATCTAGAGTGTAGCCCATAGCCATTGCTGGGTCAGTTACAACAAAACATTATCTGATAACTTTAGCTATATGTTTCTGTTATCCATGGATAACAATGGTAAATTTTTACAGATTTATTTGAAATGGTTCAATGAATGTCTCGTACCAATATATATCAGCCTGTGTTGCTTGCAATACACCCCCTCCCCCGCTGTGAATACTAATGCGGGTATTTGCATTTATAATTCGCTCACTGTGTGAGTGGTCACCTTTGGCATATGGTATTTGCTCTGCTATTCAATTGGATGACCGCTACAAACACAATATGTACACTTTAGGTACAAATTCATATTTGCACAAATAGTCACATTTTTTTCTCTTTCCATGAACGTTCTTGATGTCCAAAATTTGCTCATGTAAATGTTAGCAAATAAAATAGGTGACAAATGCAGTGGAAATCCATTTGCCTTTTTTACCTCAAACATATCTTCAGGGCTTAGTTTCCAGAACTCACTCAGTTTTGCAGCTGCCATCCTATGTAATCTGTAGGTCGGCTGCATGCTGTTATAGAAAAGGGATGAAACCAATATGATTCTATAGAAATTACTCTTAAAAATGATAGATTTAACAGAGAATATTATCATTTCCATCTGTTTTGCTCATTACATTCTATGGGGCTTTTTGATAAGGTCAGAGACTACAATTCTAATCTGTGTTTCTTTCTGCTTGGAATAAGATGTAGCAGTCCATGCAGAAACCTGTAGTTTTTATGGTCCATACCTGTATATTGAAGGAGAGGGAAGTGGCAATCAGTTCCCTCAAGCAGAAATAGTAAGGAGATAGCCTAGATATAGTGTGTGCAGATGACACACATATTTTCAGATAATTCCTAATGGTATCAGCTGGGAAAAGGGTGGAATGAGAGTGGCTGGCAACCACGGCCATTGGCTTTTTATATGTGGTAGGAGTAGAAGCATTGTCTTAACAGTTACATTGACTTTATTGAAATAGAGTCCAATGAATAGAGCCAATCTTTTGCTACTGAAAATCTAATGCACTAAGCCATTAGCCTACGTGGATAACCCAATCAAACAGAAAAGGAGGGTTGCCAGAACTGGGGAGTAATGTCTGTAGCAGTTTCTGATTATGGGCAAGTTTGAGAGAGGCTCTTTTGTACAAAATCTCTGCTGTTGTACTCAGTGGGAGACATTTCAATACTGAATGCGGAGCCAGTGTGACAGTTGGGTCTCATTAGTGCTATCTCTGTGAGTTTACCATCTTCATAAGAAGGCTGTGTTCATGAGAATCTCACTGGTATGGATTTTGCATGACTCAGATATGCAGGACAAGGAGATTCATCTTTTTTGGCTCTCAGTAATGCCTACCAGACAAAGAGGAGGCGATTCTGCATTTTCCATTGCTACAGTCTGATCCACGTCAAGTTGAAGTCAATAGGAGTTAGAGAAGTACCTTCATGTCCATCTTCAGGAATCATGTGGAATATACTAGATAAGACATAGAAGATTGTCTACCGTTTCTGTCCCCTCATGACTAATTTTCATGCAACTCAGAAAAAGTATAGTATGAAAAAGGAAAACCATTTTAAAAGAAGAAGAAAAAATATCCTTAAGCAAAACTTATTTTAAGTTAAGTAATGATGATGTTTCATGGATTGGCAAGGTCTTGATGGAAAAAAATGGACTTTATGGATTTAGATCCTCATCATTCATACTACTCTGCAATGATGATGCCAGAGTAAACATAGTAAACACTTTTTTTTTAAACTACCGTAGCTGATTTGAGCTTTCTGACGCAGATAAAATTAAAAGATTTTTGCTTGGATCTAGTTTCACAAATTATTGCCTGGGAGAGATGACACTGTACCATATACCCACAGCCCAGACAAAATAAATGGTCTAGAAAGCTCAAAAATGTGTTTTTCACATCAGTAAGATGGAGATTTTTAATGATGATGTAACAGGGTCAAGCATCATAAATAATCCTTGCAGGAATATACCTTAGAACATTTAGACTTGCATGGAAACAGAGTGAGAGAGAACTTTACTGTTTCTTTACTTTAAATGTTATGTTTGACTAACTTATCATGACAGTGGCAGGGACATAAGGCAAATGAAGGACAAATTGATACTGACACAGTTATAAAAACAAGAAATCAGCTGATCGAAAACTTTTAACCGCTTCTGACATTTTGGAAACTTTTGCTAATTCTCAAAAGCCTTAAAAGTACCTTCTCCCTCAGTGTTCTATCCCTATTTCCATCCAAAATCCTGTTTTTCATTATTTATCAGTCATCCCAAAATGTTAAAAATTTTAATTAAGCCATGACTCATGCCATACAGCTTCAGTTATCTGTATCTTTTATGGAGACTTAAAATTGAAAAAGCCCCCTTCTGCCTTGATATCTTTATTTTTTAATGAATAACACTAATATTTCAGGGTTTTTTTTTTAAAAAAAAACCTCAGCAATTTTGTGTCTCATGTGCTGGTCCTGGGGTGAATAATGAGAGTAGCTACCTATCTTAGATACTTGGCCCCCGTTATGAGGGTATCTGTGTGCCTCGCAGTCTCTTCATGTATATTTGGTGTTTTTCCATCTCCTGGAGGCATGGATGGGGTGAGAATTTCAATTTTCATTTAAAAAATAAGTGTGTAGGCTTTCTGGCTGCAGGGTAAAGCTTGATCCAAGGGGCCCCTAAAGACTCAAAACCCAGAAGACTCATTAAAAAGCACCCCATTTAAAAAACTCCTGATTTTTAAGCCAATCTCAAAGTTCTGGGGCCAGATTCATACATTTTGAAAGCTGGTAAATACTGAGGGTTCTACATTTCATTCTCTCAAATCCTGCATAAGCCTATGCAATCAGCAGGCCATGGGACTTGAATGCAGCTTCCCTGGCCCTCCATAGCTGTACCTCCAGCCTCTGGGCTGGAGTAGTGGGTGCTGGCTTTTCATATCTCCCATACGCACGTTCCTAGTCACTGGTTCTGTGTAAATATGAGTCCACTGTCTCTTTCCCTGAACCACCATGGACACTTCCTTCTGCATTCTCCCATTTGACATTCACTGTGGGGAGATGCAGCACAAAAGATCACAATGGAACTTGATGAATGCTGTTTTGTGAACAAACTGGGTCCGTAGCTATAACACTGTTGTTCACTACGGGTATAATTCACCTGTGCTCAGAAGGCCCCAGCACAAATCGATTCATAGTTCAAGTCTGATGTAAGCCCTGAATATCTTAAGTGGTGGATAGGCCTTGTGGGACCTAAGCAGGGAATATACTTTATGTTAGTGAGTAAATTTCATGCACAGTGAATGTTACCTATGCTGATGTGCTAGTGAAAAAGATGGGAAATTTGCTTTCCTAGGGGAAAAAACTGATTTATTGTCATTGGAGAGTCTCACATTCACCCATGTGTTTTATAAACTATTCAGCAGAACTCTAGTGAAGTTATTTCTTTTTTTAATTCAACTTCACACTTTCAAGTTATGCAATGGACTCACTAACTGCAACCCTGGGAGGCTGTGGTGAAGCCTTTAGTCTAACTAATCTATTTGTTTGCAAAGCTTCTCACCACAGGAGTCCCAACTTCGTGTGAACTTAAGTGTCTTGGATGCGGCAATATTTTCCTCACTCAGCATCTTTTTACACATTGTCCAAAATAATCACACCCACTGCTAAAGCAAAGTGTTGAAAAGCCAAACGCTTACAGGTTTACTTTAGGCCTTGGAATGGGCCTGATAACAACTCCTGGGCTCCGGTCCATGTTTAGAGCACTCTGTGTTTTCATTGTATGGCTTTTTTTTTCTTTTTGGTAGAATGCATAGATCTGGAGGTATCGACAGGATATGTGGCTGCCTTAATTTGACTGCTGGGAGCCCATGGAAATCCTGAAGTGTCTCAATCGATGAAAGTCTCATCCGCTGTTCATTCATCACTCCATTCCCATCAGGTGGCTGCTTTGAGTCTCTATCAACATTTTTTCCCCTATATAACCACAGGTAAACAGCTAAAGTAACACAAACTCATTTTAGCAAAGACTTTTAAATGAGACAAAATGAAACAGAATACCAGGCGGCCAAGTGAATTCGCAAAAGCCCTTCTCTAAAACTCTGTGGATGAAATGCTTATTTCTTATTACTTATTTTTGTGGTGACAATAGAAGTGCTCAGAATGACAATGTTTCTCCCCCTTAGAAATGAGCAGATCTGAATTAAAAACTATGCTTGCTTGGCAGAGGCCCTGGAGCCTTTTCGCCTTCCTCTGCAGCGTGGGGCATGGGTCACTTGCTGGAGGATTCTCTGCACCTTGAGGTTTTTAAACCATGATTTGAGGACTTCAGTAACTCAGACATAGGTTAGGGGTTTGTTACTGGAATGGGTGGGTGAGATTCTGTTGCCTGCGTTGTGCACGAGGTCACACTAGATGATCATGATGGCTCCTTCTGACCTTAGAGACTCTGAGTATAATATGAAGAAGCTTTTAAACAGAACAGACTACAGGGATGTTACTAAGAGTGGTTGGTATGCATCTTTATACAGAGCTGAGAATGCTGTATCATAGCCTCCAATTTTCACTGATTTCTCCAAATTGGGGCTCAGCCCTATGGCCATTGCACACTCAGAACTCACACTGGCTTTTGAGGGCAGGTCTGCACTACAGATCTATATTGGTATAACTGTGTATAAAATCCACACCCCTGAGTGACTTAGGGCTTGTCTAGTGACACAGCCTTGTCGCTAAAAGTCAGCGTGTGTAAACGCTCTTTGTCGGTACTTTGTCAGCACTTTTGCTGACAAAATACTTCCAGCCCCGCGAGCGGCATTAGCTTTGCCGACAGGAGATTGCTTCTGCTGCAAAGCCGCATTCACACCGCCACTTGTGTCAGGAAAACTTTTGTTTTTCGCGGGGGGGCTTTTTTAAGTACCCGTGAAAGACAAAAGTTTTGTCGACAACTTCACAGTGTAGATGTACCATTAGTTATACTGACCAACTGCCCGTGTAGACAGCACTGTGTCAACAGCTTCTCCCATTGACATAGCTACTGCCTCTGGAGGAGGTGGATTAACTAAGCCAACAGGAAAAGATCTCCCGTCAGCATAGAAGCACCTTTACTTAAGCACTACAGCGGCTCAGCTGCATCGGTGTAAGTGTAGACCTGCCCTGAGTGTGCAAGAAATAAATAAGTAAAAAATGCAGAGAGCCAGATCAGAGAACATTCATCAAAACCATACTTGGATTATCCAGACAGTTGTAACTCAACACTTTATTTATGTTTAGCCCTTTTTTTATTAAAAAAAGTCAAGGATTATCCTTGGAAGAAGCCAAGTAGAGACTGATTCTCTTTTTACAGATGTTTATTATTCTTTTCAGCACATGACACATCCTCTTTTGAATTACACATTTCTCAGGTGTGCAGTGGGGAGATGGCTACCAAGGGCTGTGAGGGGGAAGGCGGTTAGTAAATCCAACAAATACATGCCAACACTTGTACGTACGTGTGTCCTCTACATGGCCCGTAAACCCACACAAGATCAAAAACATCTATGCAAGAATGCCAGGAAAATGATCTATACATTTGTTTTAAATGTCTAGTTATGAAGGGCTGACGGTAGGCACTGTCCTGAGCAAGGGGTGGTGTGTAATGTGCACCAACCCACGTATAGCGCTGGGAGTCTCTGTGCCTCACAGGCACATGTAAGTCACAGTTCCTTCCCGGTTTTCTCCTTGTTCCCGTGAAGGTGGTAATTTATAGTTGGCCTTTACTAGTAGTACAACTTTGCTGGATCAGAGATTCTGACGTGGTTGTGTGTGTGTGTGTAGAACCGAGGCTCCCCACCCTCATTCCCTACCCCTCTCTGCCCACCACTTCAGGGGAGGGAGTAAGAAAGCAACAGTGGGGAAAGGAGATGGAAACAGCTGCCAAGGGTGCGTGTGTCAGAGAGTGCGAGAGAGAGAGAGAGAACGCACACTAGTCAGGGAGGAGAGTGATATTGTCCTAGGCTTTTAGCAAAGGATGGGGAGCTGTGCTTGTCTCTGCTGCGTAACTTTAACCTTTGGAGAGCAAGTAGCCCTGGTTATTCCTATGTTCCAGGAACCAAAGTATATGCAGGAGTGTCAGGAAGGTTTCAACTCCAACTTACTCCTTTGCATGGGTATATAGTCCAGATACAAATCTAGCCCTAAGTGAATTATTTCATTTCTTCATTTTTAATCATCTGGTTGCTAGAAATGCCAGCCAAATCAGGATTGCCCAAGGCCCTGAATTGTAACCATTTGTCTTATCTGACCTTGGGTTAAAGTGTAGAGCTGGCGCTAAACTCTGGCTTACTGCACTCTGGAACTCACTGGTTCAATCCGATACTTAAGCCATCATCTAGTTTTGCTTGTTATGATACTGCCCCAGCCAACAGTTTCAATGAGACTTCATCATAATAATGTCCAACAACATTCATGTCAAGGGACGTGCTGGCAAGTCTATCGAGGGATTTCCAAGAAAAACTTGAATCAGGCTCAGTGGTTGGAAATGAACATGCCTCAAAATATAAAGACTGAAACACGTCAAAGCCCAATGTCAACGTACAAAAATTTGAAAAGGGGCTATTCCTGCTAGAAGGAGATAAACATTATAGCTCTCAGAATTGCTTAATAAATAAAATCTATGACAGACTGGGGCCTGTGCGTTGGCAGTGAAAAAGCATTCCAGAGTTTAACATGATGGTTTTTGATGTTTTGAAGAGAAGTTCATGTGTCTAATGGCACAATTACACATTAAAACAAGGATTCCCCTTCCAAACCTCAAAATCATTGGTCTTTTGTTATACACTTTCTGCGCATGAAGTCATGACACCCCCTGCCAAAACTTCAGACTAATGACAAACATTGGCTGTAATATTAAGTTTCCACCGAGTGCTCATGCAAAGTCATTGTTTTGGAGATGTCCATCTACAAAGTACAACAGCAGCGAAGTACCTGTTTCCTGATTCCTCCACCAACTCCATTTGTCATTTGCTTCTTGAAAAGGGGCTGTTGTGTTCATAGATGTTTCAGATTCATCTATGTTAGATTGTTGTGAACTCTTTACCAGGACTGTTTGCTGGTGATTGGAGCCCTGTTGGCAATTCGTATTTATTGTTATGGTCTTTTCCAAAGAGCCTAGGGGAGTTAGGTGCCCAGGTTCTATTAGCCCAATTCCCTTAAGCATCTATGAAAATCCCAGCTTAAATACAATATTTAGCTATTTTCAACCCTCTCATTACTCACCATTAAACTCTAATGCCAAGAGCTAACAAAACTCAGCTGCTTCATTTTGCAAAGGTTTGTGCAAAAATTCTCTTAGGCAGATGCTCCAGTAGTAGAAATTGTTATAGCTATTGTGGAGCCATGTCTATTTATACCAGATGAGGATCTGCCACCCAGTGGTTTCACTCTGCATGGGTTTCCCACCCCCAAGATTTGCTTTGAGTATCAGATTTGAAGGAGCCCAAAAACCCAAAGGGAAACTCAATTGTAACCGCGACTTTTGCTTGGTCTCAGTTCAGACCCATCAGTCAACCCCGATTTGCTTTGAACTCAGTCATGTTTGCCTCAGAAAGTTCAGGAAGCTTAATAAACCTTTGGAAAAACTTGGGCTGAATTTGGAACTTGTAACAAAACATCAAACCAGGAGAATTTCATGTGGCTTAGCTGTGAACATTTGCAACAACTCTGGCAACGACCTTCTTTCGCATGGCAAGAAATGTGACTAGCAATGTTCAAATAGCCAAATCCAGATGATGAGCCAATGGGTAGCCCTGAGAATGCCTTGGCAAGTATCCATTCAAAATAACAATAGCAATAAAGTTAGTAATTGAGTTATACCAGTGGAAAACAAGCAAACAGGCAAGCTAAAGCATCTTAAGCTTTTAATGGGTTGTTTTTGTATCACTAGAGCTTAGCAAACATACATAATGGGCCTGATCCACCTGTCTCTGTACGCTGTAGTAAATCAGGAGCAAATACATAGTAATGGAGTTGCACCAGTGTAATTGAGATGATTATCAGGCCCAGATATGCTTTTAAAACTGTTTTAAATACCTCCCCTGTAGACAAGGGATGCCCGGAAGAGTAAGTTTTACATCTAGGTTAAAATCCTTCCAGGGAAGTGCTGACACAGTCCTTTTTGCAGCTATAATATTGTTTCAAATTAGAACTAAAGTATTTGAAATAAAACCATGATGTTAAATATAACACGTATATTTGCAATGTTATTTATCAGGTCATTATTAACATAAAAGATCAGAGGACAGATGATTACATATATTTGTCCTTTAATTATGCTCAGGGCCTGATCCTGTCACTATTAATCCTGATTGTGATCTCTGCTGCACCTGTGCAAATCCAGAGCAACATCAGTTGATTTACTGCAGATTTGCACTGTTGTAACTGAAAGCAGAATTTGGCCTATTGTTTACCGGGTACAACACTGTTGAGCTTATCCAACCATGAGAGTAATGGAAGGCTGAAGTGTCTTACCACTATTTTAAGCATGATTCAACAATTTACCTTAATGTTGAGGTGAAACAAGATTTTCTGTTTATTTTTCATGTTTCATAAGGTATTCACTTCTTTTAAAAACCTACTGATGCATTTAAAAGATTTGCCAAATGTTTGTAGTACCCATTTTTCATATGTATAGTATTAAAAAGGAAAAAAATAATTATACAGACAGATTTTCATTTATAGGTTTTAAAGCCAGATGGGACCATTATAATGATCTCATCTGACCTGCACAACATACACGTTAATTATATTGTGGGGCTGGAGGGCATTGGCAGTGCCAGCAAGTGTGTCTTTAATCATACAGCTGACTGAAGCTGAGGGCATGCTAAGCACCTTTCATTCAGGCTAATGACTTCTTCCGTTTAAGCTCCTGCGTTTAGTTTAGGCTCTAGAAATTGTGTTATGATTTTGTTTGATATGTAACCATTTATTTCCAATATTCTCACTTTCTGTCATTTGGATCTCTGTTCTTAGATTAAATAAACATTTTTTTTTGCTTTATAAATAGATGTAAGTGCTATGTGTTAAGCAGAATGGGGATCCTGAGTTGAATCTTGGAAGTGGGGTGTACTGTTCTTTTGGGAACAGTGAATTTGAGAGCTCAGTGGAACAGGAACTGAGCACTTCAGAGGGATGCTTGTAGGCCTCGGGGATGGCGTGTGACTGTTGGTAGCCTGCACAGAGACAGCAAGGTCTGCAGAAGCCTGGTGGAGTCAGGGAGCTGACCCACAGCAGACACAGACAGGACTTCCTCATGCGGGTGCCTCACACCTATGGGTAGCCATGGGAGCATCACAGGGGAAAAACAGATTTTTCAGAACCTCTGCTTGTAAACTGATTAGCTCTGTCAATCTTAGGGATGTGTGCTGCTACCCATCACCCTAGTATCTCAGCACCTTCCATGTAAAATCACAAGAGCAAAGTCCTGGTGGATTTCATGGAGTCCTTTCCTCCTCTCCCTTTTTGGGGTAAAAACTCTGCCTGGGATATTTTTGTTCTTAGTTACGGGTTTGGGCTTTATTTAATTTTAAATTTTTTGTTTAGGTGTCTGCATATCTATTTTCA
This sequence comes from Mauremys mutica, assembly GCF_020497125.1. Taxonomy (NCBI): domain Eukaryota; kingdom Metazoa; phylum Chordata; order Testudines; family Geoemydidae; genus Mauremys; species Mauremys mutica. The sequence goes on along the minus strand of NC_059085.1, from coordinate 39,306,828 downwards.
TTCACCCAGTTTTCCATCTTTTCTTTTTCTTATTCTGTGTTTTTGTTAGCTAGTTATTGGTTCCATTCTAGTGATCCAGATTCTGAGCCAGTCTATCGACTTCAGAGAAGCTATGCTGATTTTAGAGATTGTCAAAAAAATCCAGTTATTTTTCTTCTTCTTTTTTTTATTTTTTAAAATATTTCCCATCACAATGTTTCAGTTTGTTTTAAAACCATTTTTGGTAAAAACAATTTTGGTTTTCAAAAACCAAACACAGATTTTTTTCTTTTTCTTTTCTTTTCTTTTCTTTTCTTTTTAACTGAAAACTGAACCAAGAAACAAAAACTTTTACTAAAAATGTAAAAAAAAAAAATTGGTTTTCATTTTTTCATTGAAAAGTCTGAAAACATTGACCAAAATGAAAAAAATCCATTCTGGTTTTGGGTTGGTAGAAAAACATTTGTCACTTTAAAAAAGGTTTAAAAATGACCTGTTTCTGTCTATACTAGCTGCCCTTAATGTGTGTAGGTCTAGTGAATTATTAGGCCCGGATCCCAAAGACATAAGTAACTCTACTTTTGTTAATAGGTCCATTGATTTCAATGAATAACTCACACAAGTTAAGTTATTCACACGTGAAAGTGTTTGCAGGATCAGGCAATATAAATTAGTCACAGAAATAAGAGTATTAAATTGGACTCTAGTTTAAGTTATTCTCTTTGGCAGCCAAACTACTTGTTGTTGTACATGTTTTTATAATCATGATCAATGAAACATTGTTCCTAAAATGCTAGCAAAAAGAAATGGCTTGAGGAGGGCAGGACAAAGTGAAACAATCGTCTTCCAACTCCCCCATTTCCCCATTGCTGGTCTTTAAGTAGCAAAACTTGATCTTCTGTCAAAGCAGATTTTTAGTGTTATACAATAAGTAGCGGGACAAGCTGGGATATGAAAATCCTTCAGGGTTCTTAATCAGCAGTCTCTGCAGCTTACTACAGGCTCTTTTGCTGCTCTTTTCTTTGGAAGAAGTCATGCTTGAGAATTCTTAATCCACTGCAGCCCTTAGCACAGTCCCACAGGGACCTCACTCATGCTTGTTATCATATGTTCACCATGTCAGAGGTCAAAGGGCACAGTGTGGGACTTAAGCCAATCACCATCTCACAGTTCTACTGAGCATTATCTATGATCACAGTTAAAGGCTGGTGGGAGAGGGATCTAAATGTAACAACCTTTTTTCATTAACATAGAGTTTATGGGGGGGGGGAGAGTCACATCGCTTTGTAAATACATCCAGAATTTGTTTGAAATTTTATAAGGTGTTTTTCATTCCCCCGTATTGACTTAGTTCTAATGAGCATGAGAAATTTAAATATACAACTCCCTTCTACTTGAAAAAAGAAAACAGTATATTTTAAACAATCATACAGAAATGTGGTGTCAGAGAACAGAAAGGGCAGCAGGTTGGACTTCCAGAAAGTGGTCACCCTGAACAGTAGAAAGTTAGCTAAATCTAAATATTTGAAAGAAAGCATTGGTAGGAGCAGAGGTAAGACATTCTTCACAATTAAGAGATGGCCCAGTCAGATTGGGAAATGTTCAGATGCCTTTTGGATATTGCAAATGTCAATCTACTGCTCTCTATTTTTATAGGTCTACAAAGAAACTATCTCCTTCACCTTAAAAAAATTCCATCCTTCCTTCTATATACTTTCTCTACTGGAAATCATGTAGCCAGTACAGCTGAGCAAATAATTCACAGTGAATTTTCCCATTTTTGTCCATTATTCATGATTGTCCAGCTACAGACCACAGCAGTCTTATATTGATTCATGATGGGTGATATTCATTTTTGCTAGAGTTGATTGGCCAAAAACAGGCCACACTGCTTAAAATTCAGTGTAGATTTGTGAAACATTAGGGTTTTATCTTGCAAAGATTTGCTACAGACGATAGTGTCATTATACTGTAGCCACAGTACCAACATACGGCATCATCCATTGGCCTCAATTCAATAGTTCAGTCAAACCATGCCGTAGCACAGTTCCAGTTTATTTTTTTTTATTTTTCATTTGACAGTATACTGTGTGACAGCAAGAAATCAACCATCAGCGTCCCTGCCACCATTTTAACTTCAGGCATAAAGAAGATCACTCATAAAGGAATTTATGAAACAGCTTAGTCCAGCAGATTCAATTGGCTGAATATTGTTGACAAATAAAAACATCAGCTGGAAAACTGAACTTTTGCAATTAAGCAATAAGAAGAGGTGTTATGCTCTTTGGGTCAGGGACTGTCTTTTAATTTTGTGCGTGTACCGTTACTAGCGCATGGGGTTCCATTCCCTGCCTGGGGGAGCCAGGTTCTGCTGCAATGCAAATAAATAAGGACAAGAAAATGGATCCTTAGACTTTTATCCAAGTACCAGTTCATGAAACCTCCTCAAAACATCTGTGGATCAAAGAAATATCATGCCCACTTTACAGATGGGCAAAATGAGGGACAAACAGGTTAAGGACAATAGGTTATTGAAAAAGAAACTTGATTTCCAAGCAGCTACTTGAACAACTAGGCCACATTGCTTACCCAAGTCCTCTCTAGCGTGCAAAGAAACAGATATTCTCCCAGTACGTCTGTGTCATCCATTTCCAGGAATGAGCACTTAGGAACTTGAAATGATTTCTAAACATGCCTTGTCACACATTTCAAGCAATTTGCATTTCACACAGCATATGTACACACTCACGCAAACACACGTAACAGATATGGAAAATATACAATACAGTTCATTTATACACCCTGCCTACAAAGGTTCACAAAACCCCTTTATTAGGTGCAAGATGCTGGCTGCGGCTGGGCATGTCTGAGTTCATTCTTTGAATGATTTGCACCTTTCCTTGAGCCATCAAAGAAATGACTGCTGAGCATCTTTAATGAAAAATATAGGGGGCAAGAAGTATTTCAGGTGTTTTGCAATGATTAACAGTCAATGTTACATTATAAGAATGGAATGGCACTGTGGATTCATATTCCACCAATTATCATGAATACCAGATTAGCTCAACATTATTTATTCATCTTGCCATTAATTTGCCCTATATTTATAAATATAATTTAAATAAATGTATAAATATAAATGACAGTTTAATGCTGTTTTCCAAGATCCAGTGGCTTCTTCTTGAAAGAAAATAGCCTCAAGTGCATATATGCATATGTGTGTGTGTGTGTGTGTGTATATATATATATATATATATATATATATAAAAATAATGTAGCATCTAACCACCATTAGCTAATGACTACACCTATGGAGGACTCCAGCTATAGAGAAACCAATGGACACAGCAAATGGTCTTTTCTTCTTTTTTAGCATGTATTTCAAAGATTTGGGCACTGTGTGCCATTAAAAACATTGATCAATAGTTTATCTTTGGCTATTCATTAGCAGGGATGGATTGACTCCCACGAACTCTACTCTGTGCACCTCTTGATTGTTATTTTTTTTAAATAATTGTCAACATATTATGATTTATAAGCCTCCAAACAAACATTTTACCAACAAATAAAAACACAAGCACACACATTGTTACAAAAGACGCACAGTTTCTAACAACATCGGTAGAGCCATACTGGATCTGGCCAATGGTCCATCTAGACCAGTATCCTGTCTTTGGAGGGAATGAACAGAACAGGGCAATTTTGCCATCCAGCCCCAGCTTCTGGCACTGGAGGTTTAGGGGTACCTGGAGCTTGGCGTTGTCCCTGACTATTTTGGCTAATAGCCATTGATGGACCTATCCTCCAGGAACATATTTAATTCTTTTTTAGCCCCTTGCCAAGTTTTTCAAAACTAGCCTCATGTTAGGTTCCTACCATAAATTCATATTTAGGTCCTAATTCAGCAAAGCATTTAAGCATGCAGTAGAACCTCAGAGATACGAACACCAGAGTTATGAACTTACTGGTCTACCGGACACCCTGTGGAACCAGAAGTCCTCAATCAGGGGGCAGTGCAGACCAAAAAAAAAAAAAAAAAGCAAATGCTGTACTGCCTCTGGGCTTCAGCCAGTGGGGGTTGGGGCTGCAGCTGCAGGCTGGAGCGGGGTGTGTATGTGTGTCAGGGCTCTGGGTGGAGAGGGCACTCAGGGCTTCTGACCCTCAGGAGCACTGGGGCAGAGGGTTTTAGATCGGGATGTGTCCTGGGACTTGGGGCTTCAGCCCCACGGCTCCATTCCTGGTTTCAGTGGGGTGGGGAGGGGGAAAGAGGGGGAAGGCGCACCGGGGATCGGGGTTTTAGCAATGGGGGGGGTACTGGTTTCGGCCCCAGCACTCTCCCCGTAGCTAAATCCCAGAGCCTAGGCACTCCCACCCGCACTGAAACCTGGAGCGGAGCCACGGGGGTGAAGCCCCAAGCCCCGACGCTCTCCCCAGGTCTAAAGCCCTGAGGCCTGGTGCTCCCAGGGCGCAGAAGCCCTGAGCACCCCCCGCTGGGAACCCTGACGGCCCCTAGGATCAGAAGCCCCAATCCCCCACCCTGAGTGCTGCCCTCCCCCCCCCCAACCATGCAGCTGCAGCCCCAGCTGCCCCCTGGCTGAAGTCCATAACATCTTGTTCAGCGTGGTCTCTATGCAAAAGAATAAATGGACACAAATCTGACATCAGGAATCATAACATTCAAAAACCAGTAGGAGAACACTTCAACCTCTCTGGTCACTCACTAACAGACTTAAAGGTGGCAATTTTGCAACAGAAAAGCTTCAAAAACAGACTTCAACGAGAAACTGCTGAACTGGAATTAATTTGCAAACTAGATACCATTAACTTGGGCTTGAGTAGAGACTGGGAGTGGCTGGGTCATTACACAAATTGAATCTATTTCCCCATGTTAAGTATCCTCACACCTTCTTGTCAACTGTCCAAAATGGGCCATCTTGATTATCACTACAATTTTTTTTCTGTTGCTGCTAATAGCTCATCTTAATTAATTAGCCTTTTAGAGTTGGTAAGGCAACGTTCACCTTTTCATGCTCTATTTATGTATATATATCTTCTTACTATATGTTCCATTCTATGCATCTGATGAAGTGGACTGTAGCCCATGAAAGCTTATGCTCAAATAAATGTGTTAGTCTCTAAGGTGCCACAAGTACTCCTGTTCTTTTTACAGACAACCAAGGTGTCCGTAACTCTGAGGTTCTACTGTATGATTAACTTTAAGCATGCTCTAAAATTCCATTAAAACTAACTTGATAATATTACAGTAGAATCTTGAAGTATTACAGGAGTCAATGTGGCTTAATGGGTGTTTAAAATTAGGCACATGCTTAAGTACATTATTGCATCTGGGCTTTAGTGACCTAAGCCCCAACCCAGCAAAGTATTTAAGCACATGCTGAACTTTAAGCCTATGAGTAGTTCCAGTGATTCAGGAAGACTACTCCAGTGGTTCAAGTTAAGCACATGCTTAAGTGCTTTGCTGCAGTAAATCAGTGGGCTGATTTTCAGAAGGGCTCTATGTGCTACTAACAGGAGCTTGTTTAAATCCAAGGGAGCAGAAATGTGCTCTGAGAGCCATTCTAATTTTTATGATCTAGGTACTATGGCTGGTGTCATATTCCAGCTAAAAGAAAAGGGAAAGAATCACAGTAGCCACCTTGCAGGTGAGATTCCATCAGATAACCCCCTTCAGTGAAGGTATTACTAAGTTCTTCATGTGTAAATACACATGATGCTTTTCATATGAGCAAACAGTGCTACCCCAAGTCAGTAAGAGAGCAGAAGCACAAGGCTTTTTGACGTTAATCCGCATAAGCCTAAGCAGTTCATAACCATGACGCTCTGGAAATTAGACACCACATATCATTAGACTGCAACATCAAGCAGCATAATATGTTTCAGAACTAGCCTGTCCCACTGTTCCAACAGCGGGACTGAATTTGTTCAAGATTTTTAGTCCAGCTATAATAACTGAAGCATAATTTAACCCTTAACCTCTCAGCACATGGGTCACATTTCTGCCCCATAGAGGACACACACCAAGTGGCTCATGTTTATTTTCCAATTGTCATTTTCAGTTTACATTGAAGAACCTGATCTTTAAGTTGGTAACAAATAGCTACTGAAACCTGCAGAAGACTTTTGCAGTCGGCCTGCACCTATAAACCAGTCAGTCTCCAGAAAGACACTTGGAGATTGCAGCGCATTTGCTTCTCATGACAGCTGTGAAAGTTGCAAAAGTTTTGAAGTTCTGGCTTCCTAACCTCGTTCAGGCTGTTCTGCTTCATCAAGGGTTGTGAAACTTATCAGACGTCACTAATTTTAATGTTCAGGCAAGAGAAGCAATTCAATGAAGTCAATGGGACTTGTGCTTAAGTCACTTAAGACCTGATCGGAAGCCTATTAAAGTTAATGAAAAGGCTCTCAGGGTATGTCTACACTGAAATTAGATACCGGCACTGGAGGTCTCAATCTAAGGGTCAGTTTAATTGCCATGTAGACGTTTAGGCTTGGGCCTAGAGCTCCAGCCCAAGCCTGAATGTCTACGTCTCAATCAAACAATCCCTTAGCCTAAGCACCGTGAGCCCAAGTCAGCTGGCATGGGCCAGCAGCAGGTTTTTAATTGCAATGTAGACATATCCTCTCTGACGTTAATGGGCTTTGTATCAGGTCCTTAGCTGCCATTTAGATTTAGGAGCATAACTTTAAGCTCTCTTTCCCCCCCCCCCCCTTAGAATTGTGGCCTCCTGATTCTGTAAACATTTAAGCATCTGGTAACTTTATTGACATGAACAGTCCCAATGGATTACTCATCTGAATAAAGTAATCCATGTGCTTAAGTGTTTCCAGGCTCTAGACCAAGTTCTGTACAGATGATGTATCAGGCATTGGCCTAATGGGCACCAGAACCAGATAGCATTCACCCAAGAATTCTGAAGGAACTGAAATATGAAATTGCAGACCTAGTAACTGGGATATGTAACCTATCACTTAAATCAGCCTCTGTAACCAATGACTGGCAGATAGCTAACGTAATGCCAACTTTTTAAACAGGCTCCAGAGGCAATCCTGGTAATTATAGGCTGGTAAACCTATCTTCAGTACCAGGCAAATTGGTTGAAACTATAGTAAAGAACAGAATTATCAGATACATGAATGAACACGATGTGTTGGGGAGGAGTCAACACAGCTTTTGTAAAGGGAAGTCTTGTTTCACCAATCTATTAAAATTATTTGAGCGAGTCAACCAATATGTGCACAATGATGATCTAATGGACATAGTGTCCTTGGACTTTCAGAAAGTCATGGGATAAGGGATTCACGGATCAGTAACTGGTAAAGAGATTGGAAACAAAGGGTAAGAATAAATAGTCAGTTTTCGCAGTGGAGAGAGGTAAACAATGGGGTCCCCCAAAAATCTGTACTGGCACCCGTGCTGTTCAACATACTCACAAATGATCTGGAAAAAGGGGTAAACAGTGAGGTGGCAAAGTTTGCAGACAATGCAAAATTACTTAAGATAGTTAATTTCAAACCTGACTGCGACGAGTTTCAAAGGGATTTCTCAAAACTGGATGGCTGGGCAACAAAACGCCAGATGAAGTTCAATGTTGATAAATGTAAAGTAGCGCACATTGGAAACATAATTCCATCTATCCATGCAAAACAATGGGGTCTTAGTTAGCTGTTACCACTCAAGAAAGGGATCATCCTGGACAGTTCTCTGAAAACATTTGCTCAATGTGCAGCAGCATTTAAAAAAGCGAACAGGATGTTCAGAACCATTAAGAAAGGGGTAGATAGTAAGACAGAAAACATCATAAGGCCACTATATAAATCCATGATATGCCTACTCCTTGAATACTGCATATAGTTCTGGTCACGCCAGCTCAGAAAAGATATATTGGAATTGGGAAGAGCACAGAGAAGGGCAACAAAAATTAGTAGGGATACAGAACAGCTTCCATAGAAGGAGCGATCAAAAAGACTGTTCAGCTTGGAAAAGAGACAACTTTTGAGGGATATGATAGAGGTCTATACAATCACAACTGGTGTGGAGCAAGTGAATAAGGAAATGTTATTTACCCCTTCACATACCCCTCGCTGCCAGGGGATGTGGTGAAGGCTAAAAGTATAAGTGGATTAAAAAAAGAATTAGATAAGCTCATGGAGGATAGATCCATCAGTTGCTGTTAGCCAAGATGGTCAGGGATGCCACCCCATGCTCTGGGTGTCCCTAAACCTATGATTGCTCTCTCTATATACATCAGAGGGATAAAAACCAGGGAGGGAGAGGAGTTATTTAAGTTAAGCGCCAATGTGGACACAAGAACAAATGGCTATAAACTGGCCATCAACAAGTTTAGGCTCAAAATTAGGTGAACATTTCTAATCATCAGAGAAGTGATGTTCTTGAGTAGCCTTCTAAGGCAAGCTGCCTTCAAGACTGGCTTCAAGACTGAGAGTGATAAGTTTATAGAGGGGATGGTATGATGGGATTACCTACAATGGCATGTGGCCAGTCGGCAACTGTCACTAGCAAAAATCCCCAAAGGCTGGAAACGGGACACTGGATGGGGAGGGTTCTGAGTTACTCCAGAGAATTCTTTCCCAGGTGTCTGGCTGGTGGCGTGCCCACATGCTCAGGGTCCAACTGATTGCCATATTTGGGGTCAGGAAGGAATTTTCCCCCAGGTCAGATTGGCAGAGACCCTGGGGTCTTTTTGCCTTCCTCTGCAGCATGCGGCACTGGTCACTTACAGGTTCAAACTAGTGTAAATGGTGAATTCTATGTAATCTGAAGTCTTGGAACCATTATTTGAGGACTTCAGTAACTCAGCCAGAGGTTAGGGTCTATTTCAGGAATGGGTGGGTGATGTTTGGTGGCCTGCAATGTGCCAGAGGTCAGACTAGATGATCACAATGGTCTCTTCTGATCTTAAGGTATATGAATCTGTGAGACTGCTAGAAGGTGGGACTGGATGACAGGAGATGGATCACTTGCTAAATTACCCTGTTCTGTTCATTCCTTCTAAAGCCTCTGACACTGGCTACTTTCAGAAGACAGGATACTGAGATAGATGGACCATTGGTCTGACCCAGTATGGTAGTTCTTATGTTTTTATAAAGAGCATATGTATATAGCACATGTGATCCATCTCCTGTCATCCAGTCCCACCTTCTAGCAGTCTTGCTAAAAGCCTTGCTAAGCCTATAAGAAAAGAGAAATATCCATGGTGACAAATTTAATAATGGAGAGTACAAAGGATCCCTAGATCAAGAATGGAAACAAGACAAGGAATCGCTTATCTGTTCCATTATTATTTATGTTTGCAGTTTTCTTGTAGCTGTGCTGGTGCCAGGATATTAGAGAGCCAAGATGGGTGAGGTCATATCTTTTATTGGACCAACTTCTGTTGGTGAAAGAGACACGTTTTTGAGCCACACAGAGCTCTTGGAGAACTCAGTGTAGCTCAAAAGCTTGTCTCTTTTACCAACAGAAGTTGGTCCAACAAAAGCTATGACCTCACCCTCTCTATCTCATTAGTATTTAGTTATTTAGAGTTATGATCATATACTTATCTTTAAGCTCTAAACAATTTATAGAAAAATATTCATATGCAATAATTAAAATATCTAGCCTCGTTCAGATAACATCATAATCCAGCAGCCAATCATATGCAGTAAAAACCATTATTTCTGTTACAGTAGTCTCTAGAGGCTTCACACATGAGCAGGGTTCCATTGTGCTAGGAACTGTACAAATAGCAAGAGAGTCCCTGCTCTAAAGATTTTGCGATCTAAATAGACCAGAGAGAGAAAGGAAGTACAGGCGAGTCTCATCTTACGGGCATTTAACATGAGCGAATTCAGCTTTGTGCGGTCAGCAAAAACAAAACAAAAAAAAGAGAGAAAAATAATAATTTAAATACTCTACCTGTAGTGCGGGTGATTCCACCCGCCATTACACTCAATGTAATTTTGACTATACACGATTTTCGCTTTACGTGCTGACAGCGGAACGTAATCCCAGCGTAAAATGAGACTCGCCTGTAGTATCATCCCCATTTTATAGAGAGGGAACAGAGGTACAAAGAGGCTGAGGGCTTATCTTCACTATTGGGGAGATCTATGCTACTGCAATTGATCCAGCAGATGTTGATTTAGCAGATCTAGTGAAGACCTGCTAAATTGAAGGCAGAGCACTCTCTGGTTGATTCCGGTACTCCACCTCTCTGAGAAGAGTAAGGTAAGTTGATGGGAGAGCTTCTCCCGTCGACACAGTGCAGTGAAGACACCGTGGTATGTCGACAAAAGCTATGTCAACTCCAGTTACGTTGTTCACATAGCTGGAGTAATGTAATTTAGGTCGACTTACTCCAATAATGAAGACAAGCCATAAATGAATTGCCTATAGTCACAGAGGAGTCAATGACAGAGCCAGGAATTGAACTCGAAGCACATGAGTACCACTTCAGTGGCTTAACTGCAAGACCGTCCTTCCTCTCGCTTGGTTGCACAAATCCTACAGTGGTTGTCAAGAGGATCTATTGTTGGATGAATCCATTCTTAACTCAGAGGCATTAGAAAGCAACTATTCTTCTACTGAACTACATTTTTTTCTAAACCCTACGCCAGCCTCATGGTCAGGAATTTTGGGAGCTACTCTGGATTAAATAATCAATTAAATAAGAAGGGGAGATACAATGATATGCAAACTCAGCAATGTGCTGCACATTAAGGAAAGCTCCAGGTGTGTTTATATACTGAGAGTTGCAGATGATGTCAGAGTAAGTGACCATGTTTAATTATTAGTGAAATAAATACTCATGGCCATGTTTATATCACGTTCAGAATGCAGGACAAGAAAAATGTCTCCAGGCGGGTCTGATTTAATCTTTGGAAATGTGTTTTGATTATGATAAATTTTAAGAATGTCTAAGAACCAATGGCCTCCTATTTTGTCCATTGCATGATTTAAAATAAACCGAACCACACTTTTTCATGCACAATATCTCTTCAGTGATAAGTCCCAAAACTACACGTAAGCAATGTTGGGCATGTGAGTTAAACCTACCCAAATGAGCAAGCTCATTCTGCTATGCTGCTTTTTTACTGCCAAAGCTTGGACACCTACAGGAAGTCTCTTACACACAGAATTAACAAATAAGGAATCGATCCCATCAGATAATTCATTATAATAGGCACTGCATCACCTCTTTCCCCAATGCACATCCACCTCCATCCCAGCTTCATGCTGCTAGAATCATAGAATATCAGAGTCGGAAGGGACCTCAGGAGGTCATCTAGTCCAACCCCCTGCTCCAAGCAGGACCAATCCCCCACTAAATCATCCAATCATGCTCAAGATGTTGATTCTGACACACGAAAACTACAGGGCATTTAGGGCCATAAGGGGTGGGATAGTCCAAGAGTTGTCCTGTGGTATCTAAGAGCACATCTCTTTGAAGAAACCCATAATACATAGTTACAATGGAGCTTTGGCCTCCTTCCAAATGTCTTGGCTTTAGTGGGCAAGTCAGACCTTGAGCCCTTCTAAGAGTTGCATGAGATTTTAGCTGCTCAATTTGCTTTAAAATCATAGGGAGCCATGTAGCTAACCCTCTGCCCAAGAGTTGGCAAGAGATGGCCAATAGATACATTATGTGGCCATTCATAATGATTGTATGTATTGGTTTGGTGGGCTCTATGAAACTCTCTTTGGGTGGGCTTGAATTTCCCCCACAAAAGGCAATTATATACTCACTGATTATAAACACTAAGCTTTCCAAATACTGCACTCAGCTATGGGCTGGCCTCAAAGTTAGCCAAATCAGTCAGCCTTGTGCCGGAGAATGACAGCTGAACTCTGATAGCATCAAATGGTAGATGAGGTCATAGCTTCTAAAATCCCACTTATCCTTACCCAAACACTGTGAAAAACCTTCAAACTATCAAAATCATACATAAAGTATCAGGCTTAATAAAGCTATTGTATCATGGCAAGGCCTGTATTTAAGCTTCCTAAGTCCTTGCTGTTTCCTTAGGTATAGATTATTTGGTTTTTTCTAATGCAGGATTCTATGCATTGTTTTTACAGAACATGCACAGTGCTGTTCCTCTGAGCTAAATCCTTTCTTCCAGAGCATGTAGCTTGGAAACTTTAAGCCTTTTTTTCTTTGTTCTTGTATACTGCACCCTTCTATTTCTAACATCTTTGTGCAAAGCAAACAGCCATATTTTCTCAGTGTTGATGCAGCATGAGCAGAAGAGACACACACACTGTACTCCCTTCCAGAGACTTCACATTTGTTCTTTCGTCTTGTTTTCCTTGCTTTAAAAGGAAAGCAATTCACTCTTAATGCTTGGGACGGTCAATAGCACCAGGATTTCAGCCATAATCTTTTTCTTGTACAGTAAATCATATCTAAAGGTGTTGGTTAATCCCTGAGCCCAACAGAAGAGATGTATACACACAAATTACCTTCAACACCTTTTGTGACCTTGGTTGTGGACACTGAGGCAACATGCTTTTCACAGGTGTCTGAAAACAAGAATGATTTGGAGTCAGACCATGGCATATTCACTGCTTCCAGCTGTGAGATAGGTGACTCGAGGTGGATTTGAGCTGGAGACTAAGCTCCTAGAAAAGGCAATGTTCCTGATCTCCAGTTGCTCATTACCTTTTGTGGCAAACTGAGCATCACTTGGAAGTACAACTATAAGAGGGTTATTGCTGATTTAAGCTGCATCTTGCCAGCCCAGTCAGGATTAAGGCAGCTGGAGTATGGTTGGTAGTAGCAATTGAGCAGTGATTGTGAGTGGCTCAGTGTGATGTATGGGGGCTGAGGGGCGGCATTAAATCCTGGTTCCACTGAAGTCAGTGGCAACATTCCCTTGATTTCAGTAGGGGTCAGGATTTCACCCCAGGAGTTCAGGGGAGAATAAAACTGCAATGAGTCAAGAGGTGCAGAAAAATTACCCCTTATCATTGCTAAGAATATAACCGAACAATAGAAAGACAAAACCAGAGAGAGCAAAAGTGATTATGTACAAACCATACATCAGCTTGTTCCCCTTCACTAAATCTCAAATCCTCCTCACCCAAATCCTCAATCGGCAGCTCCTTCTGGAAACACTATTTTTTATCTTGGAAAGAATTCCCATCATGCCCTGCTCTTAAAAGGACACTCAGTCCTCCGTGAAAGTTGACCCAATTTTCTCCCCTCCCTCTCTGCTGAATCTCTTAAAGGAGAAGATGGCCATCTAAATCACGTTTAGCATTTTGAAAGAGAAAACAAAAGAGTGTATAAGTTGAAAGATTCCATCTTTCTAGCACCAACCTGCTCCCCCTTCTTACCTGGAATCCCCCCTTACCACCCACTTTTCTAATTTTTTTCCAAAGCTTATTTATATTAGCAATTTATTGAAGGTAAAAAAAACCACCAGGTGCTGTTGTGTCACCGTAAGACACATAACAATGTCACATCTCTCATTTTCCTTTACAAAATCCTCCCTTCCCCCATCCAATTCTTTTTAGTGGCCTCTCTCAAGCAGGAGAAGCTAGAGGTAATGGCATTTGTTTCTGAAACATCTGGTATGTATCAATATGCAAATTAGTTAGCCACAAAAGGAAACATACAAAGAGATTTTAGTCTAAAGACCTCATGTTTTTGTTGTTGTTTTAAGAAATTGTATCCAACCACTGCTGTGCGCTATTTTTTTAAAACGTATTTGTACTGAATCACCATTTGAGAGCTGAAGATTTTTTGTTTTAATTTTAAAAGCGATTGTTATCACTTTTTCTAGGATCAAAATATTTTATTGCCAAGGGAATTTAGGCCTGATGAATTATGATTTAGTTCTTAATGGGAGCCCCTGTCAATCAGTTTTAATCCATGCTTCCACTAGGCAAGCAGACCTTGCGTGCTTTGGCAAGTCATTTGGAAGTGACTTGGAAAACACAGGAACAAGATGTTATCAAAGTGAAGTAGTCAAAAGTGGGCTTGCTTTCATTTCTTTGAGAGAACTTTCTCCAAGGTTTGGAAAGTTCCATCTCCAGAAGCTGGGACTGTATTGAATTTCTGAAGAAAAAGAAAATAAAGACAAGGCTTTTCAAAGACAGGAGCAAAAAGTTAGGCTCCTAAACCCATAATTAGGCTCCTAAATAAGTGGCACAATTTTCAATAGTGCTGGGAACCCAGTGACTTCAGTAGGAACTGTTGGGTGCTGAGCATTTTTGAAAGTCAGACCCCTTTTTTAGGAGTTTAAATATGGACTTGCATTTGTTGAGACCCTGTATATTTTAATATGATGAAGTTCTGGAGAGATCAGGGATTCTAATCTCATATACATAACCAAGAACAGTTGCATGAAATAACCTCAGAGAGGTATACATAATGGTGTAATTTAGACCCCAATCGACTTAATAACTCCATCTCCATGAGAGGCATAGTGCTTAGGTTGATGTAGACACTACATTGCTTACATCGCCTGTTGCTGCCTCTCAGGAGCCATCCCACAATGCCCCACACTGACAATTAAATTGGTGCAAGAGCTCCTGGTGAGGCCACTGCTGACACCAGGGGAGTAGTGTGGAAGTGCAAAATTGATTTAATTACTGCTGTGGCTGTATGTTGACGTAACTTAGGTTGACTTAATTCTGTAGTGTAGCCTTGCCCTGAGGGAGTTGCATAGTATGCTGATGTGCATAGATATCCAGTACAGAGCACACCAAAAATAAAGTCTATGGACCAGATAGTTTCCTTCCACATAAACGAACATGCAAACGGCAGTTATCTTGGCTTTCATCATGTGCTGCTAAATGGATAGAAACCATGTTTAAACCAATTTAGGAGTGTCTACACACAAAACAGCACTAGTTTTAAATCAACTGAAAAACCATACTTTTCGTTAAACACATAGAACTTTGGGTTTAGACTTGGTCAGAGGCACAATAGGCACTACAGACAAAGCCTGATCTTCCACAGCTTTTCACCTTATGTGGTCATTTAGAACTCTAGGGTGGTAGTGTGGCTTACTGGTAAAGCTGTGGACTGGCACTCAGGCGATCTATTTCCAGCTTTGCCACCAGCTGGCTGAGACACCTTGGGAAAGTCACTTCACCTCCCTGTGTGTCAGTTTCCCCATCTATAAAATGAGGATGACGATACTGACCTCCTTTGTAAAGTGCTTGGAGATCTATTGATAAGACGCACTAGATAAGAGCTATATAGTATGCAAAATGAGTAAATCAGTGCTGTATCATTTGACACCCATTTCACGCTCTCTTTGCGTAGGTGTAAACAAGGATAGCGTGTGAAGCAACGGTGAATCAGCCCCCAAATATTTTAAGAACAGAAATTGTTGTCATTCATACATAGACTTTTAAAATGTAAACATTTCTTTAAATGTCAGACAAAACAGAACTGTGCTAATGTGAGAACATGAAACAGACTGTAATAAAAGAAAGAGACAAAGTTGGATGAGGTAATATCTTTTATGGGGTCAGCTTCTGTTAATGGAAAAGACAAGTTTCCCAGCTTCACAGAGCTTTTCTTCAGGTCTGGAAAAGGTAAACAGAAGGTCACAGTTTAAATACAAGATGGGACAGGTTGTTATGCAGAAGATTGCAAGAAACCGCTTAAGATGGAGTGGGCAATTAACACCTCTGCAGTCATAGGAGAAAGGAGGCTTAGTAAGCTACAAATTGATGAGCCATAAAACTGTGGAGACTATCATTTTTAGGCTATGTCTACACTACAGCTTATGTCAGCAGAACTTATGAATAAACCACTCCCTGAGCAACACAAGTTACACCGACATAAACGCTGGTGTGGACAGAACTATGTTGGCAGGAGACCTTTTCCTGCTGACATAGCTTCTGCTGCTTGTGGAGGTGGTTTTATTATGCTGACAGGAGAGCTCTCTCCTGTCTGCATAGAGCATCTTCACCAGAGCCACTGCAGCGCAGTATGTGTAGACATGCCCTTCGTGTCTAGCAAAGTTATGAATTTAAGTTCCTAGGCTTGTCTTTTGAAGGTGCTGTGCAGGCTTCCTTTGAGGACAAGGACTGATTGGTGAGATCTGCAGTGATCACTTTGTGAAAAGTGTTTGTCCAGGGGTGATGGGGTGTCTTAGTCTTTTATCATTGTTTTGTGTGAGTTCATTCGAGAACATAGTGATTGCCTGGTTTCACCTGCATAGTTGGTCTTGGGGCATTTGATGCACTGGATGAGGTACACCAGAGGTTGTGATAAGTATGTGTAGGACCCATAGAACTTGTGTTGAGGAGTTATTGAGCATTGTAGCAGTGGAAATACGTCTGCAGATTTTGCATCTGTTGTTCTAGCAGGGTCTGGTGTCACTTTGAGTTGGTGTGTCCTGGTCTGTGGGGAGCTTGCTAAGGTTGGGGAGGGTTGTTTGAAGGCCATAAGGAGGGACTGGGAAAGATTTCTTTGAGGATGGGGTCCCCATCAAGAATAGATAGTAATTGTTTGATGATAATCTAGACTGGAACCCACACCGGGTAGCTATCCAGGCTGAGTGAATTGTGAAAAGCTAAACAAAGCATAAACACAGTGAAAAGTAACTAGACTTTCAAACTCTCTCCATTTCCACAGCCAAGCTGAATCAGTAACACAGCTTAATGTAGGATTTTTTTCAAGATAAGTTCCCTGATAACTTTTCATTATGGCTCAAACTGAGTACAAACACTTCCTCCACAGGCTGGTCACATTTCTATTGAGAGTAAAGCTCTTATTTTCCATGTCACATCATCTGTGTACGTGGGCAAATTCTCCCAGGGTAACCAACTGCCAAGGAAGCACATTGGATTAAGTCACAAATGGGAAGTGCTCTCATACGTTAACATAAGAGAACTTGTACACAGCTTGCTCGAGCTGGCTAGGGATTCAATAGCCTTTCCAACTCCCTCCTTCCCCTCCCCATATTTTTTTTTTTTGTTCTCCATGAAGTTATCTTCCTAGAGCAAGCCCCAGAAAAAGGACCTGCTGCCAAAAGCAGGCCATCACAGCCAGTCAGTCGGAGAGGAGATGAATGTTCTGTTTTTAAAGTTAACAGAAGTGGGTTCCTCAGAGTTCAGACTGGTGTCACAGCACACTCCGAACTCCTACACATTTTGAAACCTGATCTTACACCTTGCCTTTTATGAAGATGAAATCCTTGGCAGGTGATTATTTTGCTTTCTCACATCATATCAGACGGACTAAGCACTAGTCTGCTTGTTAAGAGGCAGCTGTTGAAGAAGAAGTAACCTCCCCGCCCCACTAGCCTGTCAGAAATTCCACGCTGACTTAGCTGCCACGGCTATCTGTGCTGTGTTGTTAGGCTTGACTGCTAAGCGGCGAGCATAGGCATATGAAAAGGCGGGTCCCCGAATCAATACTCAGTTAGGGAAATACAGTGCAGAAAAGCACAGGAAATCAAACCACATAGCATGGAAAACTAACAGACGTGCGTGTGCCAAGTCACTCCATATCAACACACACACAAGGGAAGCTTCCTGTCTCTGATGTCGCTACGCCTTAAAGGTGGCTTTTCACCTAGGGGACAGCTTTGCAAGGCAGACTGGCTTACATTTTTAACACTTAACAGCTGAGAATTCCCCCTTCCCCAACATGATCAGTAAAGTTTGGCCTTCAACAAACATTCCTGCCTCCCCAGCCCCATCTTTTGTGCTCAGTTGATACTTAGCCAGGGAAGTCGTATGGGGCAAATAATTCTCCTTCACTCTCTGGGGCCGGAGAAACAAAAATACAAACAAAAACGTGTGGCTCTGAAAAGGGGGCGTAAGAGGAGGATTCAGCCTTACTGGAATCATCATCCAATTCCCTGGGCCTCTGAATAGGGAGGGTTTGGAGTGACGAGACTCTTCTCTGCACTCCCCCCCTCCCACCAAAAAAAAAAATAAAAAATCAACAACAGCCAGCTTGGATTTTCTGAGAATGTGCATGCTGTCTCCTTCAGCACATTCTTAGGCTTTGTCTTCACTGGATTTTGTTGGTAAAACTTTTGTCATTCAAGGGTGTGAAAAAACCACCCCCTTGAAGGACAAAAGTTTTGCTGATGAAAAGTATCAGCGCTCTCCTGCTGACAAAGCTACCACCGCTTGTTGGAGGTGGAACTTTTTTGTTGGCGGGAGAGCTCTCCCGCCGACAAACACTGGCTATACGGTGTGCCTTTTAGCGGCACGGCTGTAGTGGCACAGCTGTGTCGCTAAAAGGTGCGTAGTGTAGACATAGCCTTACTCGGGTTCTACCTCTTATAGCATGATCCTCTCCCCCCATGCCAACGGGATGGGCTTTTCTTGGGACAGCAGAGGCGGGGGGAAACTCTAGTGGCAGGGGAGGCAGTGAAGTGGTATGGGGCCTCCATGAAGATGATCCTGATTTGCATTGGACAACTTGAGGGATAAGTGGTTTATTTAACCAGAAACCTTGCTAGTTTCAAACGGAGTGGAAGGAAAGATGGAAAAGAAACTGGAAGCGCAAGCTCGGGGAGTTTCCAGTGCTTTGTGTGTGAATAATCAACGTCCGGGACAATGAGTGACATTGCACGCATTACTTGAGTGTCAAGATGACAGGTCTTGCAGGCAGGGCCGGCACCAGTTTTTTTGCCACCCCAAGCAGAAAAAAAAAAAAAGGCACGATCGTGATCTGCAGCTCTACCGCTGCTGCTTCAGTCTTCGGAGGCAATTTGGCAGCTGGTCCTTTGCTCAGAGAGGGAGTGAGAGATCCGCCGCCGAATTTCCGCCAAAGACTTGGACGTGCCACCTCTCACCTTTGCCCGCCCCAGGTACCTGCTTGCTGGGCTGGTGCCTGGAGCCAGCTCTGCCTGCAGGACGAGGTTCTGGGCTCTAAAGAAGGACAGTTTTATCCAGACACAACTAGCTACAATATTAGGCAAAGGGGATAAAGGAAATGACTACCCACATGCTCTACCTCTTGAGAAAAAAAATCACTTGTTTGCGCCGCATGTCCACACTTTAAAAAGATCCATCATCATAATGAATCAACTCTCCGCTGTCATCTGCCAGACAAACCTTTCTGTGACATGCCTCCAGCCAATCTCACCTGAAAGGAAGGAGCCCAACATAAAAGACTCCCCTGAAATATCATTGACCTTTCATTAGCAAATTGAGCCTGGAGATGGTAGGCTAAGTTGAGCTGAGCCATTTAAAACATATGGGTTTTCTCTAGAATTAGTCTTGGATTTGGCAGGAAAATATTTTTTATTTGATTGAAGAATAGAGCCAGTGCAGGCTACCATACTAACACATAAAAAGCATGAATCAGTATTAAAAAATGTGCTCGTCAGTATGACCAAAGGAAATGGAGTTTGTTCCACTATCAACAGGAGAAACATATTTAAGTCTCAAATATTTTCTTCCCCTCTTAAAGCTGAATTTGGATCATTTTGAAATGAATTCAATTTCTCTACACTGAATGCCCATTTCCTTAAAAAAAGGAACAATCGCTCAATTTTTTCCCTAGTTCAACCATTGAATTTGGCCCTGTGTATTCTGCTGAATTCCTTCCTTTCCCCCTTTCTGCTGTCATTTCTTCATTTGAGCTACTATGGCTCTGATCCAACGCCCATTAAGGTCAACGGAAAGGCTCACATTGACTTTGGTGGGATTTGGATCAGGCCTTAATATTTTTGCAGTGCAAGGTAATTATTGAGGGGAGTTCTGGCTTCAGGGCGAGCTGGAGCGTGTCCAGTATCAGTTCTCTTTAGGACATTAAGAACGTAACAGAAAGTGGCTACTGCTACTTGAGCATAGAAAAACCCACACTTGTATTATTCCTGTAGTAAAAATGCAACATTGGTCCTCCTCTTGATGAAAAGAGAAAAATCCCCATGACCAGATTTGATTTCTGGCTTCAGATTTGTATACTGAACACACACCCAATGTTGTCAAGATTCCCCAGGGCGACTTGCTTTTTGTGGACATAGTTCTATGCTTCCACAATTATTGAGGATGCAAATATTATGCCTGTGCATGTGGTAAGATTTGTGCTTGCAATTAAGTGATACATTTAACTTTGTCTATCTACGCACATATTTTGCATACACACATGCACACAGAAAGAGTCACATCCACATAGCCGTATGACACTGTGACATGGTTAGAGAAGAGAAATGGGAGCGAAGAAGACATTGTGGAACCTTGGCAAGTCATACGACCTCTTTGTCAATCCCAGTTGCAAAACTGCACCACAATGAAAAAAACAGATGCTTCTTCTGAGCTGCTATTTCCTTGGTACAGATTTAACAGTTATAAACGTCCCCTTTTATTAATTTTTAATGCAAAATTAAACAATTTGGGGGGCTTTTCATTATTTAACAAAAATACACTAATACTACAAGAACTTGACCTTGAACAACTGAATTTAACATCAATTTTCCATGAGTAATGGCTGAAGAAATAATTCAGAATTTGACCCACAGCATGTTATTCTTGCATATAACAAAGGTTCATTCATAACTGTCCTTATTTTTCAAATATATATTATATTAGTGCAAAAACGAGCAAACATTTTCTTTTTCTTGTGGAATGGGGCATAAAATAATTGTCTTTAATGTGTAATGCCTGGGAACATTATTTTACTGATTACAGAGCCCTTGCTGGTCTGGGAGTTTCTCCCATTGTTTTTGCTGGTAGTTTTGCACCTATATCTGAGGTCAGAATTTGACCTATTAATAACTAATCTGCCTGAATATGGCATGTAAGTCCTATAGTCTTACTGAAAGTGTGTTTGAGTGAGATGCATTGAAATGAATTGTTTTTATGTGATTGTGGTAAAATATTAATAGACCTTTTAAATGTTAAAATCTTTGTAATATATAACTATAACCATATGTGCGTGCACATACACACACATTGGTGGAGAAATATGGGTCCCTATTTTCCCAGTGCAAAGCACCCTTTTAGGATAAATTTGTTGTTGTTGTTGTTGTTATAGCTATGAATGCATATAAAAAGATGGTCCTCTTTCTAACACTCTCTCAGTGTGCTAGAATCTGATGCACTAGCTTTAGTGCTGTCATGGTGCTGGTGAGTACATGCCATTATAGGTAAGGTCATGTAATGACTTCTACCATCCACCTCTGTTTTTAGAGGATTGTAATAAGAGAACCATAAAAATTTGCTTTGAGATGAAACTTGGTATAAAACTTATCAACCAGGAAACATGGCAAACCCATTACAAAGTCAGAACGTACTGCATAGTCATATACAAGATATTGATATGAGATACTTATATAGGAAGTAATTGGTGTCTATGTACCATGCTTGGACATCATGGGTAAGATTTTAAAAAGCACTTGGCATTTGGCCTAATTTTGCCCCCATCAGAATTGATGGGAGTTTTACTGTTGACACAGACCATTTTTGAAATCACATTCTCTAGATTTTGGTACTTTTGAAATGCAGATAAGACAGGTGCCACTTGTGGTAATAGTAGGCAAATGTTCAATTTTTAAAGTTGACCACGCTACATCATTTTTATATATATATTCTGATTTTTAAATTGCAGTCAATATTTACTTTTAAATTATAGTCCATTTTTTTCTTGACAAGTAGTAACAAAGGTTCCTTACAAAATGAATACAGGAGAGCTGGGAGTACTGCACAGAACAATATATTTGTAGCTTGTAGGCTCACTGTTTTGTTAACAATATGATAAATCAGGCCCCACTGTTATTTTATTTTTACAGTGCACTTTAAAAATACCCACACACCCACTTAGTGCTTCCTCATTGATAACACCAGCAGCAGGGGGTAGCCTGTGTCACCCTGCACAAACAGGTAGTGTTTACGTATGGCTTGTAAAATAGAATGATTTCAATAGAGTTAGTGCCAGCTAAAAGAAAAGGTGCAGATAACATTGGCTTATCTAAAAGTATAAGCCAACAAAATATTTCTTCATGTTTGAAGTACTGTATTTGTCTGATCCACATGTACTTTGCTGAGACGGGGCCAATGCTAACAATGGACCCAACTGGTTATACAGATCAGCCGATGAGATCCAGGAAAATGAAAATAACATTGGCCAAAAGAGATGTATTTTGTGTTTAAACCTTGTCAATTTCTGCTCCAAGTTGGGCTGCAGTCATGACAGACGTACATGTCCAAAAATAAAACAAGGTTTAATGAAACAGTTTGGCCCATGGCACAATAACAAAAACATTAAAAAAAAAATGTTGAAACTCAGTAGAATCTTTCCAAAAAACTGATTTGCTTTTCCCTTAAAAATGGCATGAAAATGATATAATTGCTGAATTTTGATGAGACTTTCCCCATGCGAACGATGCTGATTTCGCACACAACAAATACAAGTTTTGAGAGGTGCAGGCTCATTGTTTTGTTAACAACAGGATAAATCAAACCCCACTGATTGTCCCGGTTTTCAGGGATTTCATTTTGCATCCACTAAATTTTATTTTGAGTGTGAACCTCCAAAATTTAGCCTAAACCACCAAAGGTTTGCCTTGTTTGGTCTCAAGGTGTGGCTTAACCACCAACTTCCATCCACATACTCATAATCAGTTGAGGTTCTCTTAAAAACTTGGCCAGATCAGCTCAAGTTTGCTGAAAGTTTCTATTCTCTTCAGAAGTGGGCCTGAACCAAAACACTGTATCCAAAACGCCCTAAGCTCTGGGATCTGGATGTAAACCTCACAGCTCTGGCTCTTCTTATTCTTTATGTTTTTGATCGGCAAGTCTCACAAGGGGGAGGGATACTCAGTGGTTTTCACATTGGCCTCCTAAACCCACAGTTGTGAACTCTAATCCTTGAGGGGGCCACTTAGAGATCCAGGGCAAAATCAGTACTTGGTCTTCCTAGTAAAGGCAGGGGGCTAGACTCAATGACCTTTCAGGGTCCCTTCCAATTCTATGAGATAGGTATATCTCCATAAATGAAATTCATTGCATTTGTCTGTTTGTTTTCAAACCATACACATTTCTAAGCATCACTTGCCAAGAAATGTCAGTACAGTATTTCTAGATGTTTGGAATTTTGTAGCAGTAGGCACTGGGAGTTCATTTTGTCTGAGTCTCTCGCACACCAGGAGGAACATTAAACTAAAAATGTTTATGGGCATAAAAGACATCTGTTTGATGGGGTCTTTTGAGAAAGTTGAGGGTACACTTCCTAGATGATGAAGGGACAGTAAGGAATTTATGTAGCTGGCTGGCTGAGTTCCTGTTCAAATGATCATTTTAATGCTGCTAAGAATTATTTGTATTGTTAATGATGTGCTATGATGCCCCGAGCCTTGGAGAGGAGTCATTTTAGTTACTATGTGAATCCAAACAAAAATTATAAACTACTTTTAAAAAAAGACTTCCTGAAACAAAGTCCAACATGAACAGCCTTTAAAATGTTTACTCGCAGAATCAACCAAAAGTACCTTCTATCTCTGGTTCTTGAAAGCATTTTTGAAGTTACCTGAGGCTGTCATAAAGCATTTCCTGGAAGACTTTTATTTTTTGGTAACTTCAAAGCCCTTGATGACTAAAATGTTTTTATTTTAAGGTTCTATCTGTCATGATTTAAATAGATATTTCAGCTCACTTAGACAAATTGAAAGTTGCAGGCAAAGTGCCTACAAAAAGTTTCCTAATTTAGTGCTGTAGTTTGGTGGCATTTTTCATAAATTTGGTCACATTTTGACATTACTAGCTTTTTAAAAAAATAATATTTCAACTGAAAGCATGCTAGAGAATTGTTTCATGTGACCAAATCAGCCCTGAGCTGTCATTGACATGAACTGTGACCGTATAGATCATTGTTGCACCAGGTCTTGAACAGAGGAGGCCAAGTGGGGTGTCTATGGAAAGGTTGTAGTTTGCTGGTTATGATTGTGCTGTCTGTATGTGTGTATCATTTTTGTATTTTAAGTTATGAATATTGGCTATGTACTTGTATCTCAATGTGTTTGATTCTAAGTAGCCTCAGTGAAGCATTTGGTCAGCTTCTTGAGAAAGGACTATTCTCAGTAAGTGCCCAGTCAAGAAACACTTAACTGACAATGGACTTTGGGAGACGCCAATCCACATCTGAGCTTTTCTGGGAATGTTCAAACTAACATGTAAACAATGGCATCATCTTGCAAAAAGCTGAATAATTCATGGACATGTAACTTGCCCAGGTGGCTACAAACTCCATCTTGTTGCTGTGATTTTGCACAGGAGAACAAAGGGGTTTCCGCTCACAAGAGGAAGAATATAAAAGGCCCTGGAAATCCCTTCATTTCATTTCAGCTGGCTTAAGAGATGGCCTCTCCACACCCAAGAGATGCCTGAAAGAAACTGGAACAAAGGACAGTAACGATGGGGATGTGAGTGATTGCTGGACCCAGACTACGAAGGAGCCCAGTCTGTGAAAAAAGCTTATTGGAACATCTCTAAAGATGAGATTTACTTGTATGCAGTTTCTTAATGTATTAGGCTTAGACTTGCGTGTTTTGTTTCATTTTGCTTGGTAACTGACTTTGTTCTGTTTGTTATTACTTGGAACCACTTAAATCCTACTTTTTATACCTAATAAAATCACTTTTTGCTTATTAATTAACCCAGAGTAAGTAATCAATACAGAGTAAAACAGATTTATTTGGGGCTTGGACCCCATTAGGAACTGGGTATCTGGGAGCTGGAGACAGGAGTACTTGCTAAGTGGTTTTCAGTTAAAGCCTGAAGCTTTGGAGGACATGGTTCAGACCTGGGTCTGTGTTTGCAGCAGGCTAGCATGTCTGGCTCAACAAGACAGGGTTAAGAAGTCTCAAGCCGGTAGGGAAAATGGGCTCAGAGGTAGTCTCAGCACATCAGGTGGCAGTCCTGTGACCGAACCTGTCACAAGCCCAAATCCCATATATTGCAAGAAAGGACCTGTGGAGATCTCCAGGTGATTGCATAAGATAAAGGGACTGGATAGCTCCAGAGACTTGGTAATGGCAGGGAGATGCTAAGTCATGTCTAAGTCATTGCTTCAGGTATAATTGCCATCCGATGGCTGGTCAGTGGTTTATGGTAAATGAGCTTAATAGACAGGTATCCATAGCATAAAAAATGCCACCATACCTGATGTTGATGACAGTATGCATAGATGGAATTGTGGAGGAGATGGGGGGATATACCAGGAAGAACTGATGGATTTGGGTAGGAGTAGTGGTTGGAGGATTGTATCGATAGTGTCAAAAATTATCTCTGATGTGCAAAGTACTGGGGAGTGTTTCCCAGAAAAGGGTGGGTAGAACACTTAGGAGGACATTCCAAGGAGAAATTCCAGCAGATGGCATGGAAGAACCTTTTGGCATTCCAGAATATTTCCTTCCAAACCAGGGTCTGAAATCTCTACTAGTGTAAATGGGCACAGAACCATTGACTTGCTGAAATTTCACCTACTTCTACCAAAAAAGAATTTGACCCTAAGATTCTGTATAGTTTAAGTGATAGCCCAAGCCACCTAGAAACTCTCCTTGGGTTTTAATCACCTTGTACAGACAGCCAACATCCATTTGAAGAGCCATCCACTATATGTAGATAGTATCAGAGGGGTAGCCATGTTTGTTGCTTTTTACAGATCCAGACTAAGAGTCCTGTGGCACCTTAAAGACTAACTGATGTATTGGAGCATAAGCTTTCGTGGGTGAATGCGTCTGACGAAGTGGGCATTCACCCACGAAAGCTTATGCTCCAATACATCTGTTAGTCTTTAAGGTGCCACAGGACTCTTTGTTGCTATATGTAGATAAAAAACCACAGTTGAGATTTTCAAAGCCAGCTAGAGGATTAGTGAAAGTTCGGTTGCTAAATCCCCTCTACTGTTCGGAAAATCTCACACATCCCTGTTCTCTCTCCTCTCAGATGTGTAACCAAAACTCAAAATATTCTGGCTACAGAATCAAAATCTCTAAATGCTAATTGGCACCACACTGAACAAAGCTAAATCAATACTGATGACAAAGATGGATGAGTCCTTTTCACTTTAATCCCTGTCAGTTTTGTCCTTTCGTGCTCCTGGCACGGTAATTTGTTCAGTTTTCTGGATCTGCTCCAGCAAGGCTGGATGCCACTGGTATTTTCTTTAGTGGATTGTATGCTAGGGATGTTTTTTTGACACCATCAATACACTTGGAGAACATTTGTTACATTATATATGAACTGTTTGGATCATGTTGAGTGTGGAGACTCTTGTAACCTTCACAAGTATTTGATTGTACAAAGAAAAATACAGCTGAGCTAACAGAGCTTTAAAAGAAGCTGACTCTGGTGCTTGGTACTCTTCGTATAAGGTTTGCTTGTCAACATTACAAGCCTCAATCTATGAAATCTATGCCTTCAACCTGAATGCATTAGGAGAGCCAAAATAACACATTATAAGATCTAATGAAGTTGCAAGTGAAACCGTGTGTTTTCTAACAGGTTTAAAAGCTCATTTGAAGTAGGGCAAAGGGTGAGAAATGAAGGAGTCCCATTTATATAGCTTTGGCAAACACTTAAAACGAAGAAGCCCCACTTAGAACATGTACATTTCACTATAGCTTCACCCTTCTTGTCTTTGAAGGTTAATGGAGTGGCAGCATTCCTCATTCGGAATCCATAGGCTCAGAGTTTCCACAGCTCTCTTGGAAAAGTTTGCTCCTGGTTAAGAGTCAGTGGGTAGGGCTCAAACTCAAGACACTTTTTTTTTTAAAATGAAATTTTAAAAGTTCTCTTTGGCCATATTTAAACAATCACATCTGGAAGAATCTGGGTCCTTTCTTGCAAGAATCCAGAGGGAGTTTTAAGATCTTTGTTTGTGGTCCTGTAACCCGGGGAGATGATTTTCTAGGCCATCACTGGGGAAAGAATAGGATTGAATTTAGAAGAGATGCTGCTTCGTGTCACTGATGTATTGAAAGGGACACTGGATCCCCTATCCCCTATCTGGATCGTTCTAAATCTTCCTTGCCTGGCTTCTAAAAATACTTCTGAAGAGCAAATATTTTGCTTTTCAGTGAACCAGATTGCAGGAAATGGTGACTTTGGAGAAGATATCATTTATTTCTCTTCAAAGGTCTTCTGAATTTCCCACTCCAGATGATTCACATAGAAGACTACCCTGTATTATCACTATACTCTGTATATTACTCAGGATCAATGCATGAGTACTAAAGGCAAAGTGCAACTTGATACAAATTTGCTTCCTCCTGCTTTGGTTAGGAGAAAGTGTTTCTGTTTAAATGGTAACACATACACCCCAATGACATTGGATTTAGCACAGGGTAAAGGGAAGACTCTTGTCTGAAGTCCGAGTTAAAACACTGGCAAAAAAAAAAATCACTGGTTTACATAAACTGTAACTCTGATCCAACAAAAATCTGTAAGTCTGGATGAACGAAAGCCACAGTGACACTGAAATTTACTACAGCTCCAAAGGGTGAACTCAAACTACAGCATTATGAGGAATATAACTCCTGCTCTGAGAGTTCAATTTGGTAGCACAATGAATTAATGCACACAATATTCTCTCCTTAGAAGATCTGGTATCAAACCCAATTTAGATCAATAGCAAAACTGAATGTGTTGCTCTCAACCTAGTCCCTAAGGGACAAATCTCCACATCACACAATTTGGCATGATTGGTAGGCTCGGTTTAAAGCAGGCCCTTGGCAGGAATTGCATGGGCTGTGGCAGGTTGGTCTCAAGGTGGATTTGAAGCGATGCGTAGAAGGTAAAGAGTGGAAGAACTGGAATAGCAGGGGATGCTGCAAGGTAGGATCAAAGCTGCATGTGGGATAATTGCTTGGCACCTGTTTACACTACCCTAGGTTTAAATGCTATACATCCTTCATTTTCAACAGCATCTAATTTGCCCCCAGAGTGGGCAAAGGGATGAACATGGAATGAAATACTGTTGAATAGCTTTAGGAAAGTTAACAGTGATCACACACATTAATAGTAATATTGTAATTAGCAGCTTATTCCATTTCTAAAACATTTCAGAAACGTATTTGCAAAAGAAAATAGGGGAATGATTTTAAATTTAGATCGGCATCATGAGTTGTCCCTGGCTGTGCACATAGGTTAGTATGCCTAACATGAAGCCTGCCTAGGACTGTATGCTGAATATGAAGTGGAACAAAGAGCCATCAAGGGCCCTAGAGATTCATAGTAAGGCAAGTGATGTGGGATAGACGTATAGTCATGTGGAATAGTGTTTCATCAACACTCCAAAATCTCAGTTTCATAATTCAGCCTCTTATCTACTGAACATATTTTATGATGACCAAAGTGTCTAACAGCATATGGGATGGATGAAACATATGGGATGTTCTGAAATATTGGAAGGCCCTTGTAAGCGGGGACCAGAGGAGATTTATGACTGAATAATATATAACTCCAGCAGGGCAATCCAACAGAGCTCATCCTGCAAAGGAGTCTGGAGATCATTCTGGGAAGTTCCAAGCCTGTTTTTCCCCAGAGGGCCTTCCTTGAGATTTTACAATCTAGATAAAAGGGCTGGCAGTCCCCATCAGGAAACTACAACAGACCATAATAGTCCCTGACAGGCTTACTCTCATCCCACTCAGATTTCTCTGACATTGGTCTGAAATTTCTGTTGAAGGTTTCCTGCTTAGATTTTTACATATGACGCTTAATCGAAAGGCTCTTCATAAATATAAACAAAGTATGGGTAGTAACATATCCAGTATTTTGGTCATCCCAAACTTCTAAGCCTATTATATCATCATTATTTTTATATATTATCAAAGTAACACCTAATGGCCCGATTATTCTAGGCACTGTGCTAACACAGAGCAGCACAGAATTCCTGCTCCCAAAAGCTTACAATCTAAACAGCCAAGTCAGACAATGGAAGTCTCATTTTTTATCTCCATTTTACAGATGGGGAACTGAGACACTGGGAAATTAAGTGAGTTGCCTCAGGCCACTCAGGAAGTCTGCGGCAGAGCCAGTGATTCAACCCAGATCTCCTGAGTGCCAGTCCAGTGCCATAACCACACAACTAACCTCCCTCGCCAAACCTTTTCTGTGAAATTAAGGAGTTATAAAGGCAAACCATGCTCTACAGCCATGGAGGGCCTTGATTATAGAGGGTGCAGTGTGGATTTGCTGTGTAGGGACAGACTTAGATACTATGGCAGGGATGCTAGAAAAATGTTTATAGTGGGTGTGCCGAAAGCTATTGAACCCAACAGTAAACCCTGTATGGAATGGAAACCACTTCAAGCCAGGGGGTGCGGCAGCACACCCACACCCCTAGTTCCAGCACCTGTACTATGGTAAGGAGCATGATATAAGAACCTATATAGAACAGAACTCCTCTCCCTCCAAGCCACCTATGTGCCATGGATCTGTGTTCTGAGGGGAGTCCAGCCCACTGGAAATCTGAAGCACAATTGGCTTGGGGTGAACACAAAGCCAATGGCCTTATGATCATGTGGAGCCACCAGCCATTTCCTCTTTGTATCTATTGGGTTTCCAGGAAATGGGGCGGGCGAGCCCGCCCCATGCTAACGGAACCCCCCCCAGCCTAAGGGGAGGTGCCACAGAGCCTCAGAAACCCACTAATTGCGGGGGACAACTAATAAAAGAACAGGGACAGGAGTGCGGTCAAAGGGTCATAAGAAGGGAGCCTGACGGTGACACCGAGCAGAGAACCCCGGACAGCGCCCACTGCTCCTCGAAGGCGTCAAGGGAGCCAGCGGACGCCGCCCAGAGGAACTCCGCCCGGAGACGTGAGCGGACTAAGGATCGGAAACAAGCCCCACAGTCGCAGGAGTCTCCATTGGCCAACCGCCTCTCCCTGGTCGCGTAGATGGCCAGTTTTGCCAGGGCGAGGAGGAGGTTGACCAGGAGGTCCCGCGACTTCGTGGGGCCACGGATAGGGAGTGCATGGAGAAGGAGGTGTGGGGAAAAGTGCAGCCAGAAACGCAATAGGAGATTAGCGAGGAGCCTCTTTGTAGCAGGGTGAGCACCCGCTCCAGCCCTGGAGGGGTTGGAAAAGCCCTGCAGAGGGCTGGGGCTGGGCAAGGTAAAACCCTGGCTGATTGGGGGAAGTGGTTGCAGCTGGGGCCACGCCCCAAACTGAGCAACAGGGCCTTATAAGAAGGCCCGGGAAGCTAGAAGCAGCAGTCTCTCTCTGACTGGAGAGGGAGACAGGCCTAGCTGCTGGGGAACTCAACCAGGGGACTTAGAGTGAGGCAGGGCTGGGGAAAGGCCTTAGGAGCTGGGAAGCCCTAGGCCAGCAACTCCCCAGGCTGCAGGGCCTAGTTCTAGGCCCACCTAGGTATTGGGCTTGCAGAGGGGCAGCCTGAGGGTGGGTAAAGGCAGCCAGTCCAGACCCTTTTGCCTATGATGAGTGGCTGATACTGCAGTCTGCCCCAGTGAACGGGGGCTAGATGGAGACTGGGCAGTAGCCAAAACTGAGGTGAAGTGGGGATACTGGGTTGGGGGTTCCCCAGGGAGGGGAGACCCAGATTGGTGGGGTACTGCCAGGGGGCAGCACTCCAGGTAAAAGGGCACCGGGTCCAGGGAGGGATATGGGGGCCAGAGGACAGGTGGATCACTGGCCTGCAGGGGTGAGTCCGCAGGAGGCGCTGCAGGGGTGAGTCCGTGCATACTACACTCTTGAATAGAGGGTGGGGAATGTAGGCGTTCCAGGGGCTACTAGAGCCATGAGGCAGCAATAACAGTTATGGAACAATAGCAGTCAACAAGGGGGGTTCTTTCCTTAGAAAAGTCCCCCAGGAGTAAGCTGTGCATTGAGCTTTGGATCTGGGGCATAAATTTAATTTCCTCAGTTTTGTGAAATCTTTCATTGCCAGCGCAACCACTCACTACTAATAAACCTTCCCTAGTAAAACAACTATTTCTGGAAACTACAAACTAGCTACATAATTCTAACAGGAGTATCCAATCACCATGAATTCCTTCACTGTCTTCTGAATTCAAGGTGATTAATCTAGTGAAACAGTGGAAGGAACTAACCAACAGTCAGGTGTCAGGAAGTCATCATAAGGAAAAGGGTGTCAGCCAGTATTCCCTTTCTGTGTCAAGGTGACTTTCATCACAGTAGCTATCTTAGCTATGCGAGAATAAAATCAGAGCTCTGTTAAAAGCCTGGAAGCCAAAATGTCCCATTCCCAACTGGTAAGGAATGTTTTGATGTTCTGGGATTGGCAATGGAATATGGATCTTAGCAGGGGATTGTTTCCATTTCAACCCAGACTGGTAGGGACCAAAAGTTGTTGCCATTTGAGCAGGCCCGCCGACGGGTGGGGGCAAAGGGAGAAATTGCCCAGGCAGGGCTCCTAGGCATGTGCAGGAGGGTACCGGCAGCAGCGAAGGCAGCCGGGAGGGCATGTGGAAGCCCTGGCCATGCTGGACGAGCGTCCATTGACTGTTCCACCCTGAGGCGCAGAATTGCTGTCAGTGGGCCTGCATCTGAATGCCCTGGTAAATCAATGGGGGGGGGGTGTCTCAGTCTAGTTCTTAATGAATAAGTGTGCCTGTCTCAAAACCCCGCATTGAAATCACCACCTACAGTGGCTGCTTCACTCTGAAAGCCAAGTACTGGGTTGACCTAGAGACTGAGCTCACTTTTAGAAGTAGTTACTCAAGAAGAGGTGCCTGGATAAGTGACATATGTTCCATGGATTAATAAAAGGCATCAGTGCCCAGGGCTGTCCACGTTGCATCTTCCACAAACATTAGATTTATTTTAAATCTAGAAATCTCCTGTTGCATTTGGAATCAGGTCTATTTTGGGGTCTTGGCAGAAAACATTCCAGACTCAGTATGGAGAGGGATTACTTGGGAGTCTCTTGATCTTTAAGTATTTTGTTAAGCAACTACAGTGGTTTGGGGTTCTAAATGGATTGGGACTGAATAAAGAATACAAGTTACAGAAACAAAACGATCAACACGAGTCATTGAACACCAGAAACTGAGAAGATACAGAAATGTCAGGGACACAAGCAGATTGGAAGTACAGATATTTTACTATAATGAAATAAAAAAAGAAAGCAGGAAAGGAGGTTTATCTAATGCTCCAAAAATTATTCTTCTATAAATCTTGCTTCTTTCTGAACCACCGCATGCCAATTTATTTTCTTGCGTAACTGTGCTGAGAGTCAGAAACACTAGCGAAGTGGACTCCAACCTGAGTACAAGCTGAAATCCTACGTGCTAGTCAGAAAAAATATATGTACAGTGACATATAGGTTTAAAGATACATTTTTATTAGAACTTCCATAACTACATCACAATGAGAATGTTCCAAGACAAAGTAAAAAACTCACTGCAAAGAAACAATACCAATCTATGTAGATAACACTGTATATCCAGGAGTGGAAAAGAAAGGGACAGAAATTGGAAAGAAAAAGAGGACGGGGCAGGACAAACTAATAATCCAAATACATTATATCATACACATTACAGTATGAGTGCAGGCCCTTCTTAACGGATCATCATTAACCTAAGTTCAGATGGTGACACTCACTTAAAACAGAATTACGTTAGTGCAAACTAGGTACCTTTATCATACTAGCAGGGTCTACACAAGGCAGTTTGAGTGCTTTACGAATCACACCCCTATAAAGTGCTTTGACAGCACCATGTAGAAAAACCCTATTGTCACTGAGAACAGAGTCTACAATTAACAGCAGAGAAATAGAATCTGCAGAATTTTCCCAGATAACATTTCCTTATCTTGTCTATGTGAAAGAGTCAGATGAGGCCGGTTTTATAAAATGTAGGCCAGGTTCTGCAAACATTTGTTTCCAGGCATAATCCCATTGAAGTTGTTGGGGCTATACCCAGCAGCAAGAACTATGTAAGTGTTTGTAAGATCAGGCCGGTTTCATATTAAATAACATTTCCTCTTCATATTCCTTATGTGGCATTTCCCTTACCATCTTCATATTCAATGTGGCAAAACTGTACATGAAAAGTTGTTAGGTGCAAATTAGAGTTTGTCTCTTCTGATTATCTGTTGGCACATTTCAGAGTGTAAGTTCCTTTAAAAGTATCTGAGAAAAGTTAAGATTCATCCATTCCCCTCGCTGACATTGGGAAACAGAAGTTTATGGATTTTGTATTTAAAAGACAATCTGTTAAATTTTTCACACTTCAAAAAGGATTCATTCTGAGGTTCGGCTGGTTTTTATTGTATCTACGCAGGGTTTATCCTTTCAGTGAAATAGAAATATCACCATTAAACTCAGGGCCGGCTAGGGTGACCAGATGTCCCGATAAAATCGGGCCTGTCACGATTTTTAGGTGTTTGTCCCGCGTCCCGATCGATGTTTGGTCAGGACGCAATTTGTCCTGATATTTCGCACTCCTGTTTTTTTGTTTCGTTCCACCGGTGGGACTCCGCTTTTTATTTTTCCTTCCCCCTCTGCCGGCGGAAGTCCGGGACTCTGGGTTTTTTTCTTTTCTCTCTCTCTCTCTCTCTCTCTCTCTCTGCCGGCGGGACTCCATTTTTTTCTTTTTTTCCCGCCCCCTCTCTCTCGGCCGGCAGGACTCCGGGACTCTTTTTTTGTTTTTTTTTCCCCCTCCACCGGCAGGACTTCCTCCCCCCCCCCCATCCTGATATTTTCTTCATCCCATCTAGTCACCCTAGGGCTTGCCCAAAACATTTTGGTACCTGAGGCGGGGAGTTCAAATGACGCCCCCATGCCCCCTCGCTTGGGCCAAAACTTTGAAAGGTCTCAATTCTGCCTTCTTCCTGTTCTACTCCTCTCATGGTACTGCTCTGCTACCCACCCCACTAAAGGAGAACTAACAACTTAAAATGCCTTGTTCAAAAATTTTAAGTAGCCCAACTTTCAAACGCCTGAACAGCAAATGAAATTTTTCTTGTTTGTATAGTAAACACTGGCATTTTTATCTGTTTGAATAATCAAAGTGGTGCTTTCCGTGCCTTCCTGGTTGCAAAGATTTGAACTGCTTCCTGAAGGTCCACAGTCTGGGCCAGGTTATGCTCTACTGAGATGGTTGCAAGGCCGACCGGCTTCTCCTGTGTCATTGTGGAGCGTAGATGTGTTTTTATTAACTTCAGCTTGGAGAAGCTGCATTCTCCACTGGCAACTGTTACAGGAAGTGTTAGAAGTATGTGCAGAGCAACAAAAGCACTTGGAAAGAGGGTGGTCATCTTATTTGTGCACATATATTCCAGAACAGCCTTTGGAGTTGATCCTGCTGAAATGTATCTTGAAAGGGCTTTCAGTTCATCACCTAAAATCACTTGCATCAATATTGCGCATATCATCATGTGTCAACACTGTCTCTAGTGTCCGGCATTGCTGGTGTAGGTCTTCTTCAGGTATAGTGAGGAGTTTTGGAATATCCTACAACATCCCAAATATACTCTGGGTTCCTTGAGCTGCATGAAACATTCAGCTGGCTGTATTGCACAATCTAGCATCTGGTTAAATAATTCAACTTTGAATCATTATTTGGGGTCTCTTATGGGATTATCCCTTGCCTCATAATCAAAATGTTGTCTTCCTCGGTGACTCTTGTATTCTTGAATGGGTGGGAAGATAGCTTTAGTGTGAAGTTCCTCTGCCAACTTCTGTGCACTCTTCAGAACGTTTTGAAATCCCTCATCTGACTGGTAAGACTGTAGGTATGATTTTGCTTTGTCCAGTTGTTCCATTGCTCCAGATATATCAAGGTCAACACTTTGGAGTCGCTTGCTTACAACATTTATTTCAAACAGTATGTCATGCCACAACACTAAGCCACACAGAAATTTGAAGTTATGTATGTTTCTGATGATTCCATTTCCCTCTTCCACTGTTCTCCCACGAACAGTTCCTGTCATAGCATTATCCTCCATAATGGCAACCGTGGCATCATCTATCTTCCCAATTTATCAGAGGGGTAGCCGTGTTAGTCTGGTTCTGTAGAAGCAGCAAAGAATCCTGTGGCACCTTATAGACTAACAGACGTTTTGCAGCATGAGCTTTCGTGGGTGAATACCCACTTCTACGGATGCAAGCTTCTTGCATCCGAAGAAGTGGGTATTCACCCACGAAAGCTCATGCTGCAAAACGTCTGTTAGTCTATAAGGTGCCACAGGATTCTTTGCTGCTTCCCAATTTAGTATTTAATAGGCTTTATCCTCTCCACTCAACTTTCTTATCATGTGGCACTCAGTGGTTTCAGTGTCAGAGAGGATGTTCCCAGATGTTGCTTCAAAATTTGCCATTGATGAGTTGATGCAGAGAAAAATACATAGATGCTTTGAATTACATTAAAAGTTCAGCAGCCTCACTGGAAGCTGATGCCGTATCACTGACCACCAAGTTCAATGAATGAGAACTGCATGGGACAAAAAAAGCTCGAGGGTTTAACTCTCAGATCCATGTTTGCACTCCTCTGTCCTGACCTTTCATGTCAGCTATTGCAATTCCCATATGTTCCAGCTTTTTAAGAAGCACATTTCTCATACCAGCTCCTGTAGTATCATCAATGCGAATAAATTCTAGAAAATGCTCTCTGACAGTCACCATTGCAGGGACATTTTCACTAGGTTCTGTTGTTGTTACAAAACGCACCATTAAACTCATTTGTTCCATATGGCTGATGTCAGGTGTGCAGTCCAGAATAACAGAGTAATATCTTGCTGACTTCAGATCTGCCACAATCTTCTGTTTGACTTTTGTTGCCAGTAAATGTATGATCTCATTTTGAATTGTTTTTCCAAGGTAGTGGTGCGTGTACGTTTCTTGGGCGGTGACTCTTAGATGCTCCTGGAATACAGCATCAAACTCAGCCATCAGCTCCACAGTTTTAAGGAAGTTTCCATTGTTTGGCACATACAGCTGATCTGAAGTGCCACACAGTGCTAGGTTTTGGGTAGCAAGCATTCTCACAATGGCAATAAGCCTTTTCAGAACATTTTGCAAGTAAAGAGACTGATGGGATCTTCTCTTGATGCTGATCATCTATGGTGACCTTTAACTTTAGTCACATCTCAAGCTCTTTCCACCTATGGAATGCTCTCTGGTGATTTGCTGCCTTCTCATGGCATGCCAGATTTCTTGCCAGATTTTTCCAGTCCTTTGTTCCTGTAGAACAGTGTGGCTGGAACATTAGACTGGAAGAGTTTGCAACAAAAACAGTATGCAGCATTCTGGGTTTTTGAGTACATAAGCCCTGGCCTCTCCACTTTGTCACCATTGGGGATTTCACTCCAGTAATGTGTTGGATGGAAACTTCTATTTTCATTGTCTTTGGGGAACATGAAGTTTTTCACTTGCTGTGGTCCATGCAGTACAAGGAAGTTTCTCAGGCTACTGCTCAAGTGGTTCCACAGTCCTGGATCATCTAGACTTAAGGAACTAAACTCAGCAGCAGCTGTTTCTTATGCCTCCATGTTGCAGGGTGGACCTCTGCTCCTGCTCTGAGGGGTTTAAAAGTGGCCTGGCAGGGCTTGAGGGCTGCTGCTCTAAAAGCTGGGCTGATTGGGGAAGTGGCTGCAGCTGGGGCCACGCCCCAAACTGAGCCAAGGACCTTATAAGAAGGCTAGGGAAGCCAGAAGCCAAGACAGTCTTCCTCTGCCTGAAGAGGAAGAAGGGCCTGGCTGCAGGGGCTATAGGCAAGGTACCTAGGGTGAAGCAGGGCTGGGGAAAGGCTGAGGAGCTGGGGAGCTCCAGCCTAGAAAGCTCCAGGCTGCGGCCTAGTGAAGGGCCAACAGGTACTGGGGGTTGCAGAGGGCAGCCCAGCGGTAGGCCAAGGCAGCAGGTCCAAACCCAACTTTGCCAGTGATGAGTAGGCTGATACTGCAGTCTGCCCCAGAGTGTGAGGCTAGACAATGACTGGCAGTAGCCAATACTGAGGCAAGATGGGGATAGAGGGTGGGGGTTCCCCAAGGAGGGGAGACCCAGAGAGAAAGGGGTCACTGCCAGGGGCAGCACCCCATGTAAAAGGGCACCGGGTCCAGGGAGGGACACGGGGGCCTGAAGACAGGCGGATCACCGGCCTGCAGAGGGCGCTCTGGACTGGAACTGAGCTAATTCCCAGAAGCACCAGAAGGAGGCGCCGCAGGGGTGAGTCCGACCCGTTACACTCCACCACACTCTTCTCTGATCTACATTTTTCTTCAGGAATGTGCATGGTTGCACCCACTTGAGATGGAGATATGGATGCTGCAGTAGCTGCGATGCTGCAGTAGCTGCCCTGTCACCTGCACTCTGACTACCTGGAAGATCAGGCATCTCCTCACCACTCACATCCTCACTGGGGCCGGAAGGTTCACTGTGAACATTTGTGTCTATGTATCTCAGGAGAGCTCCTTCCTGCTTAGATAGAAACCAAAGGAAGCTTTTCTTTCTTTTTCTGAATGCTGCCCCAGAGGGGCGTTTTCTTCTTTCACTCATGACTGCTGCTCTGTGCCAGCTATAGCAGCTCTCAACACTCAGTTGAAGGGGACAAATAAGCAGGCTGGTAGCAGGGCCTGAGTGAGGGAAGATATCAGCCTCTTAAGGGCCTAACTGGCTCCTACTACTTCAGTTGACTGCCTGTTCTCCTCAAGTGGGTTCAGGGAAGCATCAGGAAACAGGAAGCTCCCTGAGAAGCTGGTGTCAATCAGTCCAGGCTTCTGAGGGGTGCTAGACAGGTACATAAGAGGCTCCTCCTGCTCTCTCTCCCTGCAGCTCCTGCTGCTTTCTGTTATTCCCTCTCACCTTTTCTCCTGCCTGCCTGTTATGTCTCTTGTGCCCTCCTTCCTCCAGCACAGCACTCCACCATCTCTGTGCATCTAGAGCAGAGAGAATACATATGAACCAGCAGGAGACACAATTTTCTACACTCTGGGTCCTAGTGGCACCCCCCCACACACACACACAGTTTGGCACCTGAGGTGGCTGCCTCAGTTCGCCTCATGGTAAGGTCAGCCCTGATTAAACTGAATCAAAAGGCCCTCCTCAGGACCTTTGCAGAAATATACCAACTGAAAAGCTGGCTTGAAATGTTTTGAAAGTTTGTGTGTTTTTTGTTTTTTCTCTTTGCCAACCAGCTTTCTAATAATCACCAAGTAGTACTGGACATGAGGGGAGAAAAAAGATTTTTGGAAGAAAAAACCCAAATCACAAATGTAAACTTATGTAAAATGCTCTGTTTCTATCAGACTAAAATCCCATTTACATCAGAAGCTGATCTCTTGGTACCTGATCCAAAGTCAAACTATTCTAGGTGACCCTAATTTTAAAAAATCCCTTGGGTTGGTTTAAAGGGGCTATACAGAGATCTAAGCATGTATCTGATCTCTTCATCAGAAAAAACAAATGAACAAGTACTAGGATGATCAGGAGTTTTCATGGCTTCCATCCCACATTCCCATCCTGCTTTATGTGAAATCTACTGTATCAGCTTCAAGTCTCATTGGTGGACTTATAAGAAGCAGACAGTCATTGTACATGAGGCCATGGGTATTAATCATTTGTAGATTTCCTTTTCCTCTTTCTAAAGAGGGGAAAAATTAAAAAGTCAATAAATAGTCCTGTCTGAGATTAGACTGTCAGGGACATAATGCCAGGAAAAAGCTGAAAATGCACCAGGCTGTAGGACCCAGACCTGTTTCCAGAGACAGAGCTCAGGCAGTGCAAGTAACCACTGTGGTTTTGATTGAAACATTACAAGCCCTGCTTTATGGCATAGCTGAAGTGAGTGATGGTCCCTGTGGTTTGAATATGCAAACATCGTTGGATTAAAAGAAGCCAGATCACATCCCAAACCAAATATTGAATTAGGTTTTTCTCCAATCCTTTTTCATCTCACCTCAGCTGTGTCACTGGCTTCTTTGTCACAGTGTCCTGCTTAAATGTTGAGTGCCCAGCTGTTACTTCCATTTCAGTCTCCATCCTTATTTTACCTATGATCTTAATTCACTAAAAGTGATGAGCAAGCCTCAAGCAGTTGAGTGATGAGTATTCAGGTGTAATCTGGACAAATATTCAAAAGTAGAGATGCTTATCAGCATGTCTTGGGTCCGCAGAGTTTGGCTGGTAACTTGGTGAGAGTAGACTCTCTCATGAGATTTCTTACACATCCAATTTCTCCCCAGGATATAAATCCAAGCATGGAGTTTTGTGTCATTAGAACTGCTTGACAGACAGAAACATCTTTTCACAAAAAATGATGTAGAAAGTACTGGCAATTTCTCTTCAAAAGTGTTGATTATTCAAAAAGATTATGACCAACTCTGCTCCCCATATCTCAGCACTTCCAGTTCTAGTTCCAGCCAGAATGATGGACCATGTCAAACACGAACAATGAAAAATAATGAAAACAAAATTAACCCAAACGTCTCACAACTGCCAAAGCAGGCAGAGCTTGGGTTCAGTTATGGGAAGAAGCAAAGACAAAAGGATGTGTTTTCCCTGTACTCACTACAGTTACTGCCATACATATCCAACTTTTCTGATTCAGTTTGACAACAATCCTCTTTCAAACCCTCAACATTTGCAGCCTGAGATAAACATAGATAAAGAGAGAGGTTGCTATGGTTTTGCTTTGCTTCACTTCATGAAGCATGGGA
The DNA here is from genome assembly GCF_020497125.1 of Mauremys mutica. Classification (NCBI taxonomy): domain Eukaryota; kingdom Metazoa; phylum Chordata; order Testudines; family Geoemydidae; genus Mauremys; species Mauremys mutica. Next base: position 39,267,262 of record NC_059085.1, on the reverse strand, counting down.
GCTTTGGCCATATGGTATCTGGTGAGGCTTTCAAGTTGCTCTTGGAAATGCTGCATTTTGAAGTGGTGCTTCTAGGAATCCTGGATGTCATTCAAAGCAATGGCACCTCCTACTGGGTAAGAAGGTTGGGTATCTACTAACAGGTTTATGGATATACAGGCCTGGGCTACACTACAAGTGTTAGGTCAACACAAGGCAGCTTACATCAACCTAACTGTACTACTAACATGTAGCTCCCACTGATGTAACTCGCCCACTACACCGACTTAATAATTCTGCCTCCTTGAGAGTATAGTGCTGAAGTTGATGTAGTTAGGTCAATGCAGTGTCAGTGTAGACACCGCATTGCTTCCATTAACTGTTGCTGCCTTTCAGAAGCCATCCCACAATGCCCCACACCGGCAGTTAAGTCAATGCAAGCACCACTGGTGAGGATGTGCACCATTGACACAAGAAGCATAGTGTGGACGGGTAAAACTGATTCAATTACTGCGGTGGCTGTACATCGACATAATTTAGGTCGACTTAATTTTGTAGTGTAGTCTTGCCCACAGAGAGGTGAAATATGCCTTTGGCTTTTAATGAATCACTGCTCTTTCAGAAATACTGTATTAATATACTTCTTTCTCAAAGCATTGCATTTAACAAAAGCAACCAAAAATATGCACAATCATATCACTGGCAATCATGCTGCTATTTGGCTACTCTATCAAACAGGCATGTCATTAGCACAGCAGGCTAATTGCTTGAGATTTCCTTGACCTTCCACTTCAGCACTAAAGTTCTGGGTGGCCAAGTGATTTTCATAATTTTGTCTGTATTTCATGAGTCAGGGGAAACCAAGGTCTCTGATTGCTCTGGTAATTTTCCTTTCAGGACAGATTGCTTGATTTGACATTTTAAGTACAGTATTTTGTAACTCACAAGCAGACAAACTTTTAAAATAAATAACCATAAGTGCTTTCCCCTATTTTTCTTTCTAAAACACTCTCCTGTATCTTTAGAAGATGTATCTTTGTGAGAACACAGCAGCAGATCATGAGAATTGAGTTGCCACTGAGATAAGGTCATGTTATGTAGAAATATGAGCTCCATAACCTTTGATCTTTCCCCCACTTCAGACTTTGTAACCTTTTGCTGTATGTAGTTCAGAGTGAAGTCAGGGGGAACATTTGGATTTGCCTTGGTTTTCCCATTGAGAAAGCAACAAACCTTTTTTCCCACCTCTGAGACGGGAAGGAAACAAATTCTGCTTCTTTAAATAGATTTTGAACTAGCTTCCAGAACAAACTCCTCAATCGTGTGTGGGTCCCATCACGTCCAGGAGATAATCAATGACAGACTTAAAAAAAATCGCTACAAACACTAAGACAGAGGTTAGCAGGGATTTTAACCTCCTCCAGGATCAGTGGACAACTGGGCAGCTGCTGAAGCTCAGGTTAGGGTTCGGACTGAGATCACTGCATGGCTATCTTCTGAAAACCAAGGGAGAAATCACATGCCAGACAAACACCAGGCATGACTGGTAAATGCATCCGAGATGGAGGCGGGAGAGAGAGAGAGAGAGTGCAGAATGAGAAGGGCAGGAAGTGATTGTAAAACTAGGGAGGGATGACCAGGTTCTGAAAAAATGGGGGTGAAATGCTGGGCCCCTTGAAATCAATGGGAGACAGAACCAGAATCCCAGATAAAAACAGCACCAAGCTCTGTGGGCATTTGCGAATCTGAACCTAGATCTAGACTAAGATTTCACCTTCCTTGTTTTTTACAATGGACCAGATGAAATCTTTGGCTTCCAACACTTATGGGGAGGGGAGATGATGTTTGAAACCCAGCTACCAATCAAAAATGTACATCTCTACTTACATTTACATTGAGTGCTTGGGTCTACTTCCCACATAATTCCTCTTGGCCCCTGGGAATATTCAAAAGAAAACAAAAATAATAGGTAAGAGCAGAGCAAGAGAAATATTGAATCACTAAGTTAGCTTTAAAGCCAAGAATCTGCATGCATCCCATGCAATTACAGGGGAAGAAATACAGGGAAATGTTTTCAATTTATTCATCTTTGGATTTTTGGATGTCCAACTTAAGATGCCTGACAAAGATCTGATTTTTAGAAAGTGTTGAGCACCCCTCCATTCCCGAAAACCAGACCCTGTAAAGACTTCCCAAAAATCACTAGTTATTTTTGAAAAGCTTGTGTTTTTCTTCCATCCTACCCCTCCATACAACGCCACCCCCAACTAACCAAGCATCCAGAAGACTAAGAAATAGGGTAAACAAAGTAAGCAACCTGAAAATACTGTTGGATCTGCCACTGGATACATAGACATCCATCTTCACCCTAACTCCAAAATGGTAAATGTCAGCAGTGTAAAGAAGAATTTTAATAGTTGGTACAATATAAACCACAATCTTTTCCTCCCCTACCTCTCCCCGCCCCCACTCCCAGCCCTTGAGAGCAAACTAGACTGGAAACTAAATTGTGCAGCTCCAACCTCCAAAACAATAGGGTGTGATTAGAAGAATTTACTGTCCTGTAACCAGGGGTGGCTCCAAGCACCAGCACGGCAAGCGCGGGCCTGGGGCGGCAAGCCACAGGGGGCGCTATGCCAGTCGCCGTGAGGGCGGCAGGCAGGTTGCCTTCGGCGGCATGCCTGCGGAGGGTCCTCTGGTCCTGCAGCTTCGGTGGACCTCCCGCAGGCGTGCTGCCGAATCCGCGGGACCGGGGACCTCCCGCAGGCAAGCCGCCGAAGGCAGCCTGCCTGCCGTGCTTGGGGCGGCAAAATACCTAGAGCCGCCCCTGCCTGTAACAGGTTGAAACATTCATGTGACTAAATGGTTACTGAAATATTGTTTTAGCCCATAAAGCTATATAGCTAGGCCAAACAAAACACTCATTGTACTGAGTTAAATTAGCAACCCCCTGTTATAATGTGTACTCCTTAATAATATTACTTTATGCTGTTTAATAGCTTGGCCCTAATTTTATTGAGTGGGCATAGCCAGTTCACTAAGAATATTATTTAAATAACCAAAAACAAAAAGTTCATCTAGGAAATTAAGTCCATTCTTCCAATATGGCATAATGAACACAATAAATTCTTTAGAGTTTTAATTTCATAATCACTTTTCATATACTAATTTACATTTAGGGGTTAATGACTTATGGAACTCCTTACAGCAGGAAATGTCTGCTTGTGACTTATGGAATACAACCCAGGAAGAAACTGCTGGCTTTTACTTTATACTGCTCCAATCCTGCAGATCCACCAGGGCATACCTGAGTTTTACCCTTGCGTTTTGTAATTGTGATTTAATTATGCTAGGACTGATGCAAAGGAGCTCACAGCAGGCATTGGCAAATATATCACATTTGTCTTGTGTTTATATGCATAACCAGTGCAGACAATTTTACATGTCATGTGTCAGGGCATGATTCTCCACCCCAATACTAAAGAATGGAATTACACCCTAAGGGGACATCTACACTGCAATAAAACCATGGCTGCCCTGTGTCAGCAGGGGCTCAGGCTGTGCAGCTATAAAATTGCAAAGTAGACATTCAGGCTCTGGGTGGAACCCAGGCTCTGGGACCATCCTCATTCATGGGGCTCAAGAGCCCAGCCCAAGAGCCCAGCCCAAGCCCAAACGTCTATACTGCAATTGTATTAGCCCTGCAGCCCGAGCCCTGTGATCCCAAGTCAGCTGACATGGGCCAGCCACTGAGCCACAGATGTTTTATTGCAGTGTAGACATACCCCCAAACTTCATTTTCTCAGTGTTACGGTTGGTTTCAAAATGGGGAAATGTTTTCATGAATATTTTGGGGAGTATTCCTCCACCCCGTTTTTCAACAAAATTAAATTTGACAACAGCTTTCCAACCAGCTGAGCACAGTACACAACATCCATGTGCAACGACACCACCGATCATCTGTAGGGGTTGAACCTATGATCTTTGGATTTAAAGGTACAGACCTCTACTTGTGGAAAAATAAGACCATGTAAAAGAGATTTGAGTTTGGTACTGTCTGCAAACCAATGGACCTACTCCTTTAGCTCAAGCCATACAGATTCATGTCTTTAGATTCAAAGGTCCCATAGATGGCCTAACTAAGTGCTGTTATACACAAAGATATGAAACAAAGAGCATATACACTGAGTCTGGGAAGAAGGACCATGCTCCTTTTACTGAGTAATATGCAAGTTTACTGCTCTTGCTGTTATCTTGGTCAGTTGTCTTCTCTTTAGGAAGAATGGATTTAATTATATCACACTTTCCAGTTTTATTCATGCTCAAACAATACAAGCATTATAGTGAAATAATATGCCAAGTACTGTAGAGGCCACTAAAACATTTCCTGTTATTGTGTTGTAATGGAGATTGCAGCAACAGAGACTAGTTCCAAAGGATTGCAGCAGAAAATATCTCCAACACTCTCCATGATCCACTACTCCACAGAGATCTCAAGAATTCAATGCTTGACAATAGTTTCTAGGAATTAACAACTGAGGTGGCAAAGAATGTGCGGAGGAGGAGGACAGGGCAACACTCAAGCATTTCCTTGCTTTCATGGAGCGTTTAAAATTGAAAACAGTATATGACCCAATTTGTTGGAATGTAGAGCTGCATTTTATAAACATATGAGTGCTTTCTCTAACCAAAGTAAAATGACCAAACTCCCAAGCATGTATAATTGACATGCAGTGCATTATGTTCCGAATCAGCTACATCTGGAAAGCAACTACTATTATGTTAATAGCTGGGTGGCAAACTTCTTTCTGGGATTTGCACCTGTAACCATGCTCTCCTGGGGGATATGCTCCTGACACAAACATATTTTTCAGTAAAAGGATGCCATATGAATAATGCTTGTTCAGTAATGGTCTTGTTGGAAGAGGGAACCAGAAATTCCTGCAGTACCCTCAGTGAAGCGTCATACTGGCCTACGGAAATACTTATTGCATCTGAAATCAGCAAAGTAAGACATAGCTGATTGAAACATGTTAGCTGTTACAATTTATTCCAGGGTCTTTGGGGTTATATAGGAAGGTTCTATCCGTAGATGTTTTGTATTTATATGATCCTGTTATGGACCTTCTCATGCTCCCTCATGGCATTGTTCTCACTCACTGTCCCAGAGCACCCCCTTCTGGCACTGTCATCCATCTTCTGTAGTGGGTGACTTGTCTCTCCAGCCAGGTCCTGCTGGAGTCCTGCCCCTCCTGGGGCATCAATGTCCTTTATGTACTGAATAATATCCTTCACTAGTGGGATGTAGCAAACCAGTAGGATGTAGCTGCCACAGCTGGGGTCTTCAGTTCCAGTCTCTTCACTAAATGATGTCAAACAAAACAATAGCACCAACTCACTGCCATCCCTATAGGCTTCAGATTTCTAAATCTCTTCCAGTTTCTCTGGTCTCTTGTCAGGACACCCAACCCACAGAGCCATTTCCCTCAGGTCCTGCCCCTTCAGAAGCTAATTCTGGTTCCTACAGCTTATTCCTCTCTTCCCGCTCTGTCTGGGTCCTTCTTCAACCCCTCTATCCAGGAGGGGAATTCCAACCTGCCTCTCCCCAGGCCTTATTCCTTAACATATGACCCAGGAGCGTCCACCTTGGGTCTCCCATACTAACTACTGCTCTGAACTCCTTACTTTTTGGCCACCACCCAGCTCCTTCCCAGATCGGTCTCATACTGAATTAAGACTGAAATGACCTCCAGGTGCAACAAGGTGGGCTAATTGCGCTCTCGGGCTGTTTATACACCCCATCACAAGCACCCCATCACCATAGTATCTGAGCACCTTACAGCCTTTAATGTATTTATCCTCACAACAGCCCTGTGAACTATTATCCTCGTTTTACACATGAGGAACTGAGACACAGAGACAAAGGGTAAAATCCTGGCTCCTTTGAAGTCAATGGCAAAACATTCATTAGCTTCAGTGGGGCTAGGATTTCCCCTGCTATGAACTGGCCATGGTCACATGAACTGCATCTGATACCCACAAACCCTTTATTTTATGGATTTGTTATCATTGTCTTAATTGTGAGTGGTTCAGGGAGGTTCAAACCATAATGTTATAGAGCTAAGCTTCTGAATATAAACCGAATCTTAGTTGGTTAGAAAAATGTGTAGTTTGAAACACAAATTTAAACTTCTGTTAATCATTGCATTTTATAATTATGTTGCCCCTCTGTCAAGCGGTAACAGATGTTGAGACCTTGCAGGTGAACTTCCTATTGGAGGAGAAATCAGCAAAGCAGAGTTTGGGTATATTCTAAATGTACTTTGTTTTGTTTATACATTCATACCAGCCATAGAACGGTGGTGGTCACAAACAGTGCATAGCATCCGACGAAGTGGGTATTCACTCACGAAAGCTCATGCTCCAATACGTCTGTTAGTCTATAAGGTGCCACAGGACTCTTTGCTGCTTAAACAGTGCATAGGCACTCCCCTCTTTCACTTTCCATCCCAGGATCTAAGTGCTTTCTGAACATCTGTGAAGTAAGCTTCAAAAATTTTTTTGAGGTAGGTAATTTCTTTCCTCAGAGTTGGGGAACCTGAGATGCAGAGTGTTTAAGGTCCAATTTCCGGAATATAGTGCATTTGTGTTCCTAAAACTTGACATCTATTTTGCACATGCTTTGTCCGACACACAAGTACAAATCACAAATCATATGTTGAGTAGTAATTGCTCATGTGAGTAATCCCACTGAATACTCAATATGAACAAAGATTGCAGAATCAGGTCCCAAGTGTTCCAGAGATCTGTCTAGCCATGTGCACATACAAAATACAATACTTGCACACACGCATTGCTGGAGGTGAGAGTGGAAAGTGGACATCTAAGTGCACGCACAGGGTTGCTTTCTGAAAACCATGCCCGGTATGATATACCTAATGTCAGACAGGAAGTCAAGTAACAGAGTAAGAAACTGAACTCAAATCTCCCAACTCCAGTCCTGTGGTTTAATCATTGGGATTTTCCTCTCTCTCTCCCTTTGACAGAAATGAAGAGGGACTATGTACTAAATTGTTTTTTGTGAAGCCGGATCTTTAAAGGGAGAAGGGATTATTTTCCTTTATCCTTCTTTTCTCTCTGTCAGGGCTAATTGTACTGACAATATCTGTCTTTAGCGTGACGTTCTGCTCACACTACTCATGGCAAGTTGTCCCATTGCCATCCATGGGTCTACTCATGGAATCCAGGCATGAGGCGCTAGGCCCTTAATGTGCTTCTGAATAATGGTGACTACGTTAAAATCTTGTAAAGAAAAGTGTTAAATATGGAAGAGGTCAATCTGAAACCAACATACATTACTTACAAATTTGATGTGGTTGTGTATTGGTATCTAGGTCTCAAGACATCAAACTACTGTAACAAAGACAGCCCCAAAAGAATCCACGTTTCCGATCCCCCTTTTTACTCAGCTTGCCATTTATAGGGATTACTTAGTGCCCCACTTTTAAATAGAAGGAAATAAAAAGAAAGTTACTGCAGACGAAACTGACAGAGAATTAGACCAAGAGCCGGTGCTCCCAAACATGGACGCAAGCAATAGAAACTCCTTTAAGAATGGTGGGAGGGTGGGGGATCATGAAAGAGAGCCAGACTCTGTACAGTAGTTTCAGTGTTTGCACTGGCTAAACCCCTTTTATCTCACATTCATAAACACAGGCTCTCTATATGATATAAAACACATTTAGCTGTCATTGAAATGCTGTGATTTATGGAACGGGGTTGTCCCTAAGAGGGTAACAACACTTGATGCTTATTTTGGCAGGTGCTTGACTTCAAACTGCTGAGCAGCTCAAAGAACTGCTAACACTAATGACAAAAGGTTAATGATTTTCTTTTTTCATTTGAAATATTTATTCACTTTATAGGCTGCTTTGTATGTGACCCCAGCTGAAGCCAAGCAAATGTCATCTTGCTTTTGCATTTGGCAAAGCCAGCATTTGGAGAAAATATTATTTTAGTTTCAAACACGGTTAAATAGCCCTCGTCATCACAGGGGTAATGAAGAGAAGTCTGTGGAGATTTGACCTCCCTGTACATTGACATTTAAAAGCTGATAAATAACTAACAGTTCCCGTGGTAAGTTTGAAATGTCATGACTGATAGAAAATCAGCATTTAAAAATATCAGTTTGGGATTATTGCTGGATCTCTGTGTATGTGTCACTTTCTTTTTTATATTACCCAGCTCTCTTCAAAACCTTCCCTTTGCCTTATATTTCATCTGGGTCAACAAGACTATCTAGACATCTACAACTATAGTGTGTTAAATGAATATGTGACTTATATGGCTTGCCAGGGCACTGCTGCAAGTTGCTACAGTTCATTCTGGCATTCAGCATGATAGAAACATGTATGGTCAAGTCCAGATGCCACTGTAATCAAAGGGCAAAATTCCCATGAACTTCAATAGGATCAAAATAGGGCCCAGTGCAAATAGGTTCAACAACTGCACACGTGCGTTGCTGGAGTGGAAAGTGGACATCCATCTGGATCCCCTATCCCAGCTTTGTGAAGCATTAGAACAGGATTACTCATGACAGACAGCAGAGTAGTCAGTAGCTCCAGTGGGAAACTGCAGGACGCTCTGGACAAGCAACTCCATTTTTCCCTCTGCCTAAATGCCCATTTACACTGAGGAATAAGGACAGCAATGTAGGATTGGCTGGATCGTTGCAGCTGAACCAAACCTAAACCTTTCAAATTGAGTTGGTCACAGGCTAGCCTGGATTAATGCCTGCCAAGGTAACTTGCTCTGCCACTCCAGCAACACAGGAAACATAAGGGCCAAAAGCAGTAAACTATGTAAGGTCAGGTGTGGGGGGGAAGCACCTTATGGTTCCATGTAAATCATCCAGCACCATCAGGCCAAGGCAGCACACGGGATGGAAGGGCTCCAGAGAATACACAAGTGCTGCAGGAAGTGATGACAGGGATAATTCAGTTGGTAGTGCTCTTCCCTCTAAGCCTGCAATGAACATGTTGAATAGAGCCAGGCGACACCGTTTCATTGGCTGAGTCATGATACAGAGGTCTTGGCTTTAACAGTAGCTAGTAGAGTTAGTAAACTCTGACCCATGGCACGTGACAAGGGTATGAATCTTTTGTAACATTGACCCTATTACTTTTGCCTGGGGAGGGGGCCAGGAAATAAAGACACCCGCGTAGCACACTGATAACTTGTAGTAATTAAAAATCCATGTGTCCAGGGCCAATTCCCTCTGCTGCTTCAATTGAAAATGGTCTTTTGTCATTTCCTGTCCTAAACTGTTGTGTAACCCTGCTGATCAATGTTAGGTCTGTTGCGTTCTACACCACAGCTGGCTGCATTTAGTAGTGGATGAAGACATCTTGGTGTACACCTTACTTCACTTATAAGGTATTGGGGATATGTAATTAATTATTGTTGTTTGTGAAACATTTTGAAATGATCAAATGACAGGGTCCTCTAAGTGCAATGTATGCAATGGAGAGAGTGCCTGTAGCAAAGGGAGACTCACCAGCGTGGCGCCTCCTGCTGGTCGTCTTGGGAATTAGCTCTCCAGTGTATGGAGAGCCCTCTGCAGGCCGGTGTCTCACCTGCCGCTGGCCCTGTGTTCCTCCCGGACCCCAGTGCCCTTTACCTCACGGTTCTGCCCCAGAAGTACCCCCCACATTCTGGGTCTCCCCTTACAGGGGAACCCCCAACCCTCTAAACCCACCTTGCCTCAGTTGCTACTGCCAATCATCATCTAGCCCCTGCTCACTGGGGCAGACTGCAGTCTGTAATGGCCACTCATCACTGGCAAGGGGTTAGAACCTGCTGCCTTTGCCTATCCCTGGGCTGCACCTCTGCAACCCCAGTAGCTGCTTTGGCCTTACCCAAAGCCTGCAGCCTGGGGGTTTGCCAGGCTGGAGCTCCCCAGCTCCCTTTGTCCTTCCCCAGAACTGCTCCACTTCAGGTACCTTATTCCCAGGCAACTAGCCCTTCCCACTCCAGGGCTAGAGTGAGACTCCTGCATCCTGTCCCTGCAGCTCTCTTATAAGGGCCAGCTGGGCCCTGATTGAGCTGGCCACACCTGTGGTCAGCTACTCACTCAGCTGCTCTCACTCTCCAGGGCTGCTTTTAACCCTTGTTTTCCAGGAGTGGGGCAATTGCCCCACTCCAGTGCGGTACGAAAACAGCCCATGAGACAAGCTCATGGCTAACTGTATGAAACACGGCAGAAAACTCCAACAACAACAACAAAAAAGCAAAATCCTGACTAGCAGTTATAAGTAGGTCACTCTGAATGCATCCAAGGGCAGTGTCTCCTCAATGAACCGGATAAAGTCGGACATCTTTTGCAGTGTTGTTGTAGCCGTGTTGGTCCTAGGCTATGAGAGAGACAAGGTAGGTGAGGTAATATCTTTTAAGTTAAGACATTGGTCCAATGAAAGATATTACCCCTCTCAAAAGCCAAAAAGCCACCTGTCAAATTAATTGTTGAAGGGGAAGTGTCCCTAAAGTTGTGTTGCGACCATCTTCTCATTAACCTTTGACATATGGGAAAGTTTGAGACAGGCTGACAAGTGTGATCTTTCCTAGAAAGTCCAGTTAAAAAAACCTTCAATGTTACACAGACCCAGGGCCACGTACACTGCTTGGTGATGATACACAAGGGGGCAAAGGGACTCAGTTACGCCATCTTGAGTCACCAGTTGCCTTAGTCCCAGCTGAAGCCTTAGTGTATGCCAAGCTATTTAGGGACTGAGCTATGATCTCCTATGGGACCATACTCTAGTAGGGGACTAGCATGGCAGAGGGAGTCATTCCAGACACACACTCTGCATCATTTGGTGTAGGAACCACCTATGCCATTTCATACCACTTGAGAACTCCACTGCACTAAGGGAATTGTCAGTTGGCTAATTAAGGCACAGAAAAATATCTAAAGGGATTCAACGAATAGGTGTTTTGATCACAAACTCTGGTGGGCACCACTTGAGTTCCTCAAATATTTATTGGAAAGGGAAGAGTGAAGACTGGAAAAACTTGAAAATTAGGAACAGAAGGAGCACCAGACATGAAAATTGATATTATTAACACAAACTGTGAGCAGAATTCTGAGGTCTTGTGAGTAACACAAGACAGCCTCAAAAGTTTGGAAGGGGCATTAATAGTAACAAGTCAGCAGGCCTTTAGGTTCTGATTGAGGCAGTTAGAATATATGTAAATTTAACATATTTCTTCCCACTCTGGGCCAAATTTTACTCTCACTAACACGGAAGCAAATGGAGTTACTCTGGAGTAAGACAGTGTGAAAGTAGAATATGGCCTAACTATATATCTGAATCTCTTCTAAACTTTGCAACTCAAGGGAACGCCCAGAGAACCTTCAGCCGTCTTTTGACAATTCAGTTTGAGCTGCTCAGAAAGTTCTACATGAGGGTAAAAAGTGGAGGAAAATAATCCTTTATACTGGAGAATGAAGAGGAAACACCGAGGTTTATGGTGGGAAGATACCTAAAGAAATGAATGTCCTGAGAACATTTAGAAGGAATAAAGGTGGTTAGTTGGAGAGGGTGTCAGGGGGAAGATTTTGAATTTTCAGTGCTACTGGAGTTTATGAACTTCTAGAGAAAAACATGAGCTAGGCCACCTTAACCAACCACTGCATCTGTATCGAAGGCAAATGTCCTGGATGTAGGGCGTTAAGGACATCTGAATAATGGGGATATTGGTGTAGGAATCAAAGTCCATATAGGCATTAGTTGAGAGTGTAGAAATTGTTGCCAGTCAAGAATAGCCAGGCAGCTAATTCTCCAATGGTTAGGGAGAGGTGTGGACATTAAGCCATTTTTGCTTTAATATCCCCAAATCAGAAAATGATTCTTTGCCTACTTAAGGCATGTTTTAGAGTAGCATTGAATCAGGACCCCATGACCCGCAAACCACTTTCTATAATCTGGCTACATTTCTTCTAATTTGTCCATCTGCGCACAAAAACTGACTCTGCTACATTTAACTCTCATATATATATATATATATATATATATATATATATATATATATATATATATATATATATATATATAAAATGTTTCACACATATATATATATATATATATATATATATAAAAATAAAAGTAGTTCTCATGAAGCCCTATAAATGGCAAATAGAGGGGTGCAACACTATATTTGTTTCCTTTTTGAAGGAAGATACATCACTAAATCACTGTAACTAAATAATCCTGCAATATTGAAAGAGTGCAAAATTTACTGGTGCAGTGGGATTACTTTTGTTAAAGCAATAATGCCTCATTTGTTCTTATGACAGAGCTTTACAACTGTTACACAGGCAAGTCCCTAACATCCATCAACATTACTGTCTGGATTGTATTATCTAGGAAATCCCAGAGTCACTAGCCTACAGGTTGAATTAGCTGCAAATTCATTTCAGATTAGAATCCCTTTTGTAAATGCTGCAGTCACTCAGGCAATACCTCAGAGAAAGCAAGGGGGGATGTTATTGAGTTTTGTGTTAATAATTTCTTCCCAACATTTTTTTTTTGTAACCACAGTTTCTTGAAAGGCATTAAGGTAACTTTAAAATAACAGAAGCAAATGCTTTTCTAAAAACCTTCTTGTGTGTATGTCCACCAGAAAAGAAACTATTTCACAGACGGGGGAATAGGGAACACTAGCCAGACTAGATTTTAAAAGTATTTTACAATGTATGGATTCTGTTCCTCATTTCATTAGCAGTTTATAACCTTATATAGAGCCAGATCCAAGCTCCTGCTATCCACTGTTTGCACCAATCTGCTGACACAAAGCCAGACACCCAACCAGTCCCTAGTATAGCAGGGCTCTATGCCAGCTCTCTCTAGTCCTCCCAGGGTGCACTTGTCCTCCAGCAGTACCCAGATACCAAGATGTCATGACCAGGGCTTGGGCTGTCAGATATTGTAGTCAGAGCTGCAGTTCAGAGTCAGCAGTCAGTAATCTTGAGCCAAGGGTCACAGTCAGAGACCAGGGGCAGGGATCAGGAATAAGGCAGGAAGGCAGAAACCAGGCACAGGTCAGGAAAGCAGGAACCAGGGACAAGTCAGGAAAGCAGGGTTCAGGAGTCAAGTGAGAAGGCAAAGTCCGATGTAGCAGCCAACCAGGAATTCTCATTGTTGCACCAACAACTTCCAGTGACTCCTTCTGACTTAAATAGTGGAGCTGGATCAATCGGTGGTGTTGGCCACTCCTCCAATCAGGACTCCCATGGGCAGTGCCTCTGATGGGTCTAAGGTTCTATTAGCCACTAGGCCCCTTAGTTACTAAGAAGCCAGTGGCTAGGATGCAATGGTTGCCTGGAGCCCCACAGCTCTGGGTTCAAGATTTACGGATCCTCACACAGGAATATAGACACCTTTGCCCCCATCTCCACAACTCATGTCTTGTTAGACTCAGTGATCACATCCAATATCTTATAGGAGAGAGAAAACAAATGTAGGATCAATGCTACAAGGTGCTAAAAGCCTCCAACTGCCCTGCAGGATCAAAAGGTAGCAGGCAAAGTATTGCCAAGCACAAGTGTTCAGATTTTATGAGTCAAGCTTAGGGGTATGGAAGGGCTTCCATATGAAGAGAGATTAATAAGATTGGGATTTTTCAGCTTGGAAAAGAGATGGCTAAGGGGAGATAGGATAGAGGTCTATAAAATCATGACAGTTGTGAAGAAAGTAAATAAGGAAGTGTTATTTACTCCTTCTCAGAACACATGAACTAGGGGTCACCAAATGAAATTAATAGGCAGCAGATTTAAAATGAACAAAAGGAAGTATTTCTTCACACAACGCACAGTCAACCTGTGGAACTCCTTGCCAGAGGATGTTGTGAAGGCCAAGACAATAACAGGATTCAAAAAAGAATTAGATAAGTTCATGGAGGATACGTCCATCAATGGCTACTAGCCAGGATGGGCAGGGATAGTGTTCCAAGCCTCTGTTTGCCAGAAGCTGGGAATGGGCGACAGAGGATGGATCACTTGATGCTTACCTAGTCTGTTCATTTCCTTTGAAGCATCCGGCATTGGTCACTGTCAGAAGACAGGATACTGGGTTAGATGGACCTTTGGTCTGACCCAGTATGGCCGTTCTTATATTCTTGAAGAAATAATGAGATTGGTTTAAAAATCATGATATTTTAAAACAATACATTTTGTGTTCTTTTGTTTTTTATTTTCTGAACTTTTAAGTTACACTGAAATCACGTTTTCATGCTTTTCTCTGCAAGCACAATCACTAGAAATTTACTTTAGTGGGGTTTTTTTTTCAGATGGAAAGCTGAAATTTCCAGATAATAACCTGACTCCAGGAGCTTGGGAGTTAAGAAAAACACCAACAATCATGAGACTTGCAATAAAATTGCAGGGGTTGAAAATGCTGGAGATCCCTCCTGCTTACATAGCCACAAAAATGTGGAATAATAGTGAAGGAAATGGAAGATAATACTGGCCTTTTTTTTTCTCCATGCCTTTTCCCCATGTTTGCTGCAGTATGAAATTTCTTCTGTAAGAAGCGGGGAGCTTTGCCATTGATCACAGTCATTATAAGAGTTGTCCCTAAATGCTGAGAAGCCTCACTTGGTTTTCTGGTGCCCTCTTGTCTCAGACCTCCCTGGGATTATCTGCCACAGCAGGAACAGAAGCCATCATAACATTTTACATGTATAAAACCAGCTTTGCTAAGACAGAAATGGAGAGAATGTCAGAAGGAGTCTCTGTCAGACTGGGGTGGGGTGGATTTGACAGGGTAAACAGATAGGATTGCTAATCCATGCACTGTGTTCTGTATACATGAGGTATTCCTGTGACGTCAGCAGATGTGGATGAATACCGGTAGTTTATTAAAGATTTTTGCTATTAGCAGTGCAAGTAAGAGATGAAGCATAGGCTCAGTGCTTAATTTTTGCCAGGGCTGAGCCCCAGCACCTCTAGGATTGGCAGTTCATAGCCCTGGCAACTCTGGGCCTGTTGTGTCAGGTATGAAAGTAAAAATTTGCTTGAACCCAGGCACCTAATTGGTTGAGTCCCAGCATCTCTTTCATTACAAGTTGGGCACTGGATGGACTTATGGCTGAAACACTGGACTGAGTCTTTGACAACCTGATTTCAAGTCTCAGCTTTGATGCAGATTTCCTGTGTCACTTGATCTCAGTGTGCCTCAGTTCCTTAAACTGTAAAATGGGGATAATAATTCTGCCTTATCTCTTGGCTTATAAACTCTGTGCAACAAGGTGCCTCTCACTTTGTACTTCTATAGTCCTTAGCTCAGTGAGGGCCTGGTTTCTGTTGGGGCTTTTAGTCGCTACTGTAATACAAATACTGAAACTAGGATAAGATTCTGATCTCATTTATTCTGGTGTAAATGCAGAATAATTCCATTGAGAAGTGTAAGTAAGATCAGAATCAAATCCTGAATTAGCTTGAGCAGTATTTATGCCTCTTTTTGTATCTGTCTTCAAACATATTTGCAGGCAGGAAACAGTAGATTTAAATCAAATATTAGAGAATATTTTGAGAAGATGGACTTTGAACTCATGACCATGAATAGTCACAATAGAATCCCAATTCTTCGAATTACATACATCCAGTCAAGGAATAGAAACAATACTATGTGACTGATCAAAGGTATCCAACTCAGCTTGAATTTCAAATAGCATATACTAAACTGTTCCCAAACAATCTGCAGATAAATCTATTTTTTGGCAAATAATTTTGAATAAGGGATATGTTTGAAAATTAATTTGGACACTGTGAACAGAGAGGTTAAATTTATCATACGAATTATTCAGTCCGATCTAGCAACCAGTCTTGCTATGGGAACATTGGTGATATTACAAATTGGGCATCATATCTTCATTGTAGCATGAAGACTCAGATAGGGTGAGGGAACAAGAGCTCCTTTAAACACAATCAAAACACACAATCAAAATATACATTGGTACAAGTTAAGACATTTATATTTCAAGTACCTTAAAGTTTCCAACCTAATATGTTTAAAGGTTTCTCTTGGTGCAAAAGGCCTTCCTTAAAGAAAGGAAGAAGGACATTTCCTCTCCCCACTTGACATATTATTTTAGAGGTCTTCCAATAGGTTTTTATCCCTCAGTTCAGGAAAACATACCTGTGAAGGACAGCATTTAAGCATGTGTTTAATGCCCATTGTAGTGATGCAGGCTCAATGTGTAGCATGCTTTCCTGACTCAGGGCTTTAAACTTCAAGCAATGTTGAGTTAATATGCAGGTATAAATAAATATCTAAGGCCAAGTTTACATAACTGTGTGATTCCATTGAAATTAATGCAGTTAACTCCAGATTTACACCAGTAAAACTCAGAGCAGAATTTGGCCATTGACGCAGGACAAAGTCACAATTCTCAGATTCTTTGCCTACTCAGTCATTGTTTCCTGACAAAGATATTTACTTCATAAGCATCAGTTTTGGAACAGCTCAACTGACACATTTTCTGGATGACATAAATCAATGACTTTCTACCCAAGATGGAAATCTCTGTGATTGTCATCTCCTCTGCATACACACACACACACACTTGCAGACACAGAAGTAATAGGTATTTTATTCTGTCATTCCGTGCAGCCAAAGGCTCACCTCTGCTCACTGGGGTCTTTACGTAACCTGACCTCCAGAAGCCAATTACATCTGTTTTCTTTGTGCTCATGTGTTTCTAGTATTGACACCAACTCTGCTTTCAACAAAGGGTGGGTTCCCATGAACTCCATTCTTTATTACCAGCTGGTTCTTATTAGAGATTAACCAATAAAAAATGAGTAATACAGTCAGCAGCGTGTTCCTACATGTAGCACTTTTCCATGTGTTTCAATTTACCAATCAAGCAGTAAAGCCCTTCCCTCCAATGAACTGCATTCCATACCTCACATTTTTTTTTGCTTATTTTGATAAATGTAGCTTTTAATAGATAAAAAGGGCAAGAATCTGGCTTGTGCTGTCTACTGTTAGCTGGAACATTGAGGTTGGTTAGATGAATTAGACACTACTGCTTGATCTTTTCTCTGACAGCTTATTATTCCTTGGTTAGCGGGCTTCTAAAATTTCTTTCACAGAAATTCCCTGTCATTGTGCTTTGTTAAAACACGTCAAAAAGTAACATCCCCACTTTTTGGTTTGTTTTGCTTGCTTCCTTCAACAGCAAAAATTAAAAGAAACATTGTAAAATGTTCAGCAAATCCCACTGCTGTTGGGGTTTTTGCAGTTTATAATGCTTATCCAGCATCAAGTGTTCATGTACAGCACTGAAGGGTTGACACCTGAAAGCTGCATCATATAAAATGGGTCTTTCCTAATATATGCTTTTGTGGGGGAAAGGGCAAACTAATGGATCCCTACAGTTGAAAAAGCTGAGGACATACCTATGAGCTTATTTTTTATAACTACATCCCCTGTCCTGCCAACACCTACGCTTGTTTAACTTCAAGCACTGACATAGTCCTATTGGAGCAAATGCTCATGTGCTTAAAGTAAAGCACATGCATAAAAGCTTGCAGGACTGGGGTCTAAATCCTATTGTTTAACATTAGTGGTTAAGGGCCTGATCCCAGTATCATTGGCATCAATGGGAGCTTTACCATTGATTTAAGTGGGCAAAGGATCATGAGCTAACTGACTAAGGCCCTGATCTTTCAACAATCAAGAGCACTACTCGCATGAGTAATGGCTGGAGGCTCATGTCTGTACTCTCATAGGCAAGATGCGATACACTGACAACAATAGGAAGGTTGGTAGAGAAATATACATGTGGGGTATACAGATTTCACAACATGCTGACTGGGGTAAGGCCAGGTCATCTTTAGGCAGGGGGGCTGGAACAATGTTTATAGTGGAGGTGCTGAGAGCCATTGAACCAAACTGTAAAGTCTGTATATAATGGAAATGACTTCAATCCAGGGAGTGCAGCAGCACACCACGCATCCCTAGTTCCAGCACCTATGTCTACAGGGGAGGAAGCCTGGAGCCTTCATCATTTGACTTGGTCTGAAATCTTCGATCAAAAAACCGTCCAGTAAAATAAGGGATATTAGATGCATACATGGCAAACATCTACCAGCTTGGGACCAACAAGAGCCTGATGAAGTTGGTGCTCTCATTAAACATAGCCGTTCATTAAAATTCAATAAGTTTTGCTTTTATTACTACAGCCCGCTTTTAAAGTAAGCAAGTTATTACTGGCATTTGACTAAGGATTTTTTTTTAATAAATGTGTTCCCTACTTTTAATTTTTCACATCGATAGTTTATGAGGAATACCCAGTTTCCCTTTCCAGAAGGCAATGTCGGTGGCATGAATTGTGATATTAAACCCGTTATTTCTCTGAAATGGTTACAGAACTTCCCTCTTCGACACAGAGCTTGGAACTTGGCTTCATTATCACTTTTCAGCAGGAGAATGAAAATACAGTAAATCTTTCCATTAAACCAAGCTGTTGAAAAGGGGGCACTTTATTGTTTTAAGGTAGTTCAAAGTAGGCTGAAAAGCTCCCTGTAAAAACAGGCACGAGCTCATTAAACCCCCTAAGGTATAAATGTGCTAACTCAATTTTTTAGTACCTCTGATTTCTTAGCTGCCACTTTCCCATTCCATGCAGAAAAAGTTCAGTACAGAAGAACACTGACTCCACAAAGTCATAGAAAGTTCACCATGTAAAATATGGTAACTGGCATTGCTGTCTTTCAGCTATCAGCAAACTAAAGACTTTCCTTGGAATTTCATTAGGCAACTTTTTACTCTATCAGTTCCTCATGATTCAAGTTATTACACAAATACCAAAATAATTAGCAATGTCTGGCCACCTTCTATAAAGTATCATCCAAATTAGTGTGCTAATTCTCACATCAGTCCTGCACTATTTGCTATGAGGATGTGATTTTCAGTCTGAGACTTTGCAGCTATAGGCCAAAAAATTGGATCATCCAATTTAGTAGTAGATACAACTGTAGATTATAGTTAATTGTATTAAAATAATGATTAAAGCCCAGATTCCGGGAAGACTTAAGCATGTAACTTTATATCTATATACATGAGGTGCATTATAAACTTTTATTTCACCAACTATAATACAACTCTGCTACAATGGGTTCTCCACCTTCAGAAAGCAATAGTATCAATTCCATTCAAGTGATGTTCGTTATAGCAAACAATTTTTACTTAAACATTAATTAAGCCATAAGTGAAAAATAAAGAGAACTGTAGAAGAATCATTTCCAGAAGGGATTTTTTTATATATAATTGAAGTAAGATTCTGGATGTGTGTGTGTGTGTTGACTGATAACATTTTGACAATGATAAGTGAGGCTTTAGGAAATAAATACAGCCTGGATTATTGAAGTCTTTTCAGCAGTGTAGCCTCCAATTCAGTGGAAGTAAAAAAAAATTGCCTTTTTAGAGTCACCTAATCACTCTAGAAAGCTGGCTGTAGTTCAAATGATGTACGCTTAGAATGTCAGTGTAAATTATAGATATAAACCTTTCAGACCATGCTGTGAGGAATCATTCATTGGTGGGTTTTTTAGTTGAGAAAACGTTGACCCTTAAGCTTCTTATTGTATTACTTGTGGGTTTTTTGTTTTTTTTTACAGGCAAGGAAGTACAAAAAATATTAAATTAATAACAGGCAAAACAGATGAGAAACACATAATAACCAATACCTTTACTGATGAATCAGCAAGTAAAAAGGAGGGTGACCTGGCTGCAAACAGTGGCACTCAACACAGTCCCACAATCCAAAGAACCCCTGGAGCTCCCAGTTAAGCAACAATCTGGCAAAAAGCTTAAGTGCATCCTTAGGTTTAAGCAACAATGGCTATTAGCCAAGATGGGCAGGGATGGTGTCCCTAGCCTCTATTTGCCAGAAGCTGGGAAGGGGCGACGGGATGGATCAGTTGATGATTACCTGTTCTGGGGCACCTGACAATGGCCACTGTTGGAAGCACACGGGGCTATATGGACCTTTGGTCTGACCCAGTCTGGCCATTCTTATGTTCTTATAAGCAACTCCATTGAAGTCAATGAGGTAACTCCCCTACTTAAGCTTGTGCACACGCTTGAATACCTTGCTGCCCTGACAGTATGGGGGAGAATAGGGACCAAAATAATAGCAAATCAATATAAATAGTAATATACTTCCATGCACATTTAAAATCTGAGTGATACTGAGGAGCCCCAATAAGGGATCAGGGTCCTGTTGTGCTAGGTGCTGTAGAAATGCAGGACAAAAAATGGCCCCTGCCCCAAAGAGCTTACACCCCCCGCCCCCTCCAAATCTGAAAACTTAAATTGGGTTAGTTTACTGAGCAGTTTTAAAAGTTAAAAATGAATGATGTGGGCAGCTGTTTTTGCCTAGCGTTTTTCATAGAACAGCAATCAAAAAGTATTTCTTGTACTCAGGCTTAAGAATATTAATGATGATAAAAATCAAAATGCAGTAACTATAAACATCTGTATTATTCGTTGAATCTGAAATAAAATAAAACAAAAAAAAATCTTGCCTACTCAAATCTAAATATGAGGGAAAGCCCTTCAAATTCCAATTTTGGGTTGAAAGTCACAACTCCATTGGCAAGAAATTAAATATTTGTTTAAATGGCCAGTATTATTGCTGAATCTGTAAAAATACAATATTTTGTGCTCCCACTGCTGGTTTTCCACGTGCAATCGATTAACAGACAGGATTCTCCATGTAATGATTACGTTGGTGTCAGAAGATGACTTGAACTGATGTGATAGGAAACAACTCTGCTCAAAAACACTCTAGGTGGGAATTTCCCATTGGAGAGAGCAGAGGCTGGGAGCAAGTTGAAGCCGTGTTAAGCTCAAGTGCTTTTGAAAATCTTCCCCTGCTCTGTGTGTGTGTAGATTGGGGAAAGGAGTCTAAATGTCAAAAGGCAAATTTATTTTCAGATACAAGCAATGAAAAATTGGCTATCCAGTTTTTCATAGGAAAATAAACAATGAATATTAAAGATGCACTAATGCCCGCTGCTTGTTAGTGCTTGTCTTTAGGGAGGGGCACAGCCTCACGGAGTGGGAATTGTGTGAAACAATTACAGCTCTCTGCCCCCTACCCAGAGATGTCTGAACCCTGTGGGGTTTGGTTTGTGACTGAATTTGAGAACTTGAGCCCTGGAGTTTTGATGGGAAGAAAGTTCCAACAAACCACTACTGCAGATGTGCTCGGAAGCCTAAGTCTGGAGAAGTCCAACATCCAGGGAAATAGCTCAACCCCCAAATGATCTTTTACAACCACATTCCCTCAGCAAACCCTGGGACTTCCAACTTAGAGGTCTCATTCCACTTGCCCCACTCTTCAGCACCTGTTGAGAGGAAAATATTCTTCCTAGCTGCTTCAAATGAGCAGCCGCTCTCTTCCACCCCCACACCAGTGCTTAATTTGTAATGGAAGAGGTGTGGGGGCTCAAGCAATTAGGGGTTCAAGCAATTTTTTTTTACATTCATAACTGATACAGCAAGCCCAGAGGTGCTGGGGTGATGAACTGCCAAGTCTAGAAGCTCAGGCCTAGCAAGCCCTGGCACAAATGAAGCACTGACCACCACCACCAACTTTGTTCTCACAACCACATCTGTTTCTTTGCTGCCAGGACTCCAACTCTCTTCTCTACTGATCTGGCCTCTACAGGTCAAATCGAGGCCTGGTGTAAGGAACTCCAGCCATTAATGGAGTTGCCCTGCTTTCACCAGGTTTGAATTTCTCCCCGTCCTAATGCTGGGCAGGAACCAGATTTTTCATTTTGCTGGAAAATTTGTGATTTCAAAATGTTTTTCATCCCAAAACAGAATGAAAACAAACTTTTTTGACATTTTCCACAAAACAATTAAAAAAAATAATCATTTTGGGCCAATCAAAATGTTTAGTTTCAATAAAATCAAAATGTTTTGTTCCTATTTTAACCTTTCATTTTTTACATTAAATAATATAAAATAAACCATTTGAAATGAAGCGGCATTTCAAAACAGAAAATCAAAGCTTTTTTTGGTTTCTCTTTCAGAACGGAACGTTGTCGAAATCCACATTTCCATGAAATGACATATCAGCATTTTCTGAGGGAGAAATGTGCCCCCCATAATTTTCTGACCACCTCTACTCCATCTTTGTGCTTTCAGAACTGTTCCTGTTCCTAACGGCCCCTGTCAGAGGGTGGTTGGCCCTTTTGGGCCCCAGTCCCATCTATGACTAATCAGCTGCCTCCTAGCTGAGGCTATGAGGCAAGGGATGGGGCAATAGTGTGAATATCATCTGGTCCTAACAAACGCCACCAACAGCTCAGTTGCTGGGGAGAACTGCAGGGTGTAGGTAGGTGCCTGCAGGAGACCCTGGGTCAGGGGGAAGAATTCAGTTTATCCTGCAGGCACCTACCTACACCCTGCAGTTCTCCCCTGCCACTGAGCTGTTAGTGCTTTTGTTAGGACCAGCTGATATTCAAACTAACTGTCATCTCTTATAAACCAGACTCTTTCCCCTGACCCAGGAAATCCTGCAGGCCATGAGTAATCCTGTATGGAGCAGGCTAGGAAGGGACGGGGGATGGAGAGGCTTGCCTTGACGCCCAGGCAGATGGAGGAGTATAATCCCGTAGGGAGTAGATAGATCCCTGAAGACCACCACAGGTTAAAGGGAAGGGACATGGCTGATGTGTTGAACTTGTGTAATTTGAGAAAATTAAGCTGAGTCCCTGAAGAGAAGAAGACTGATACCCCCGGCTAGAGAATGTTCTTTGATGCACAGGCCCTGAATTAGTCCACCACTTTACAGTCTCCCTTTCCTCCATAAAGGCATGGCTAGGAGTCCATTGAAGTCAATGGGACTAGTTCCATTGATTTATATGGTCTTTGGATCAGGCCCTAAAGTTGCCTCTTTCTCTCACTACTGTAGATTCTTCTCTTTCTACCTTTGTGGTCTGGGCTTCAAGCTCCATTGGTGGCTTCCTGCCTCTTACCTACTTCTACTCACCACCCTAACCCTGGGGCATAAATACTGCTCGATCACACTGGCCTCAGCCAATGTTCCTATTGATTTCTGTTTAATATCTCTTCCGCCCCTTCTTGCAAAACTTCTCAGTCAGTCTGCAGCATACAGGGCAGAAACAAACTGATGAGTGAACCATCCCCTTTGCCTGTTCCTGCTCTTCTATGCCAGTTTTGGAACACTGGTATAAAATAACATGAAATGTCAGGTCAACAATGCCTAAATGGTTTTGGATTAACCTAACAATCATGCATGACCTTATTGAGATGATCTTATATATAATAATTATTATTGAATATTAATATTATAGTAGCACCCTCTAGAACACAGAATAACTCCTCCATTTTGGAAAATGTAAGTATAATAAAGACAGTAATTGGCATAGACTTTAAGGCTGGAAGGGATCATTAGATGTGTATAAAACAGGCTATAGAATTTTTAAGTTACTCCTATACTGAGCTCAATAACTTGTTTGACTAAAGCCTATCTTCCAGAAAGGCAACCTGTCTTGATGTGAAGACTCCAAGAAATAGAGAATTCACTCCTTCCTTTGGGAATTGGTTGCAGTGGCTAATCAACTTCACCCATAAAAAATTGCTTTCTATCTAATTTAAATTTGTCTGGATTCAGCTTCTAGCCACTGAATCTTTTCATGCCTTTCCTCTCTAGTTTACAGAGCCTTTTAGTACCTCATATTTTCTCTTATGAAGGTGCTTATGCACTAGAATCAAGTCACCTCTTGTACTTCTTTTTTGATAAGCTTGACAGATTGAACTCCTAACGTCTCTCTCTGTAAGACATCCACCTATTCAGCATTTTTTTAAAAGGAAACCTTTTTTTGTAAACAACAATCTTGCGATTCATTTTTTAGTCATAATATTGCCCACAAATAATGCGCAGAAGCGACCCATCTGGGTATCTTCAACTATGATTTTGCCTCAACTTCTCTTCCCATTTAACGGAGATCCTTTCTTTTTAAGTGAGAGAAATGCCATCTGGCAAGAGTCTTGTGAAATGAGATCATATTGTTTTACAAGAGCTTTCAGGAGCCATTTGCCAGCTAGTTTCGATTGTCTGTAATTGTTCTGCGTGCGCTTTCTGTCTGGGTTAGTGCTGAGGGCTGCAGTCGTGTCTGCCTGCATGCTCACTCTCATGTTGGGGTAGGGTGATGCACAGCCATTACTTGAGGGTGACGCTGGGTGACACAGCTCCCCAGGACTCCCCAAGCCTCTGTGCTCAGCCTGCTGTTGCCAACACACCAGAAGGAAGACCCCCTCTGAACAAAGCTGATACAGCAAGGACCCTTCCGCCATCAAAATTCTGTCAGCCCCCTTGGACCAATCAACAACAAGGCCCTGAGACAGCTGTAAAAAAGGAAGGAAAACTACTGGTGCCGGCAGAGTTTATCCAGGGTCACCCCCACAGCTGAAAATACGAAACACTATGCCATGTCACACCAGCCAGAACCCGGGGAGCGGGGGGGCTGGGTGTGTGCACATGGGGGTGGGGAAACAGCACAGGGGAAGTCGCAGACCAGCAGAAAATAAATCACATCACATTGCCGCTGTCACTCTCAGCCCCAACTGGTTTTGACAAACAAAACTTCACTGTCCACTGACAAGAACAAATAAACTAACTTGGGAGAGACTGAAATTCACAGGGGGACTGAAATATTTACCTTGATACCTTATATGGCTAATAACCACTTCACCGCTTCACAGTCACTGACAGAATTAAAAAAAAAGATTACAGAAAATGTTTGAGGCTTTTGACTGGTCCAACCTGTCCTGGCAGAGGCATCAAAGTGGGATTAGAACAAGGTTTTAATTATATGTTGGGGTTTTTTTTCCAAATCTCTTGCATTTGATTATGGAGTTGAGTTGAGTCAGCCAGATATTGCAGCTAATATAAATGATTTCATTCAAAGCCCCTCGGCCAAAGGTGCAAGGAGCATTTTTTAATTCTTCGGTAAACTTTTTTGTTTGTTTGTTTGCTCCCTGACTTTTTCAGGCAGTAACCCCTTGCCTTCTTCCGTCACAGTCTAGCAATCTGAACTTCTAAAAGGTACAGTTAGCCTTATGATCAGTAATCCATGCACAACGATTGCATCGCACAAATAAATAAACCACACATGCCCCTTCAAAGGTTTCACATTTAGGAAAAAATATCTATTATTTATTGGATTTCCAATGAGTCTCTTTCCATAAGGTGTAGATGTGATGGGCACCACCTTTAGCCAGAAACAGAACCAGGGAACTCCAGAATCAAAAGCACAAACTGCTATAGCTTGAGCTAAAGTTGCTTAGCTGGAACTGTAACAGTGTTGTATCCTTTATGGATCAGGCACAG
The DNA here is from genome assembly GCF_020497125.1 of Mauremys mutica. NCBI lineage: Eukaryota > Metazoa > Chordata > Testudines > Geoemydidae > Mauremys > Mauremys mutica. Next base: position 39,241,846 of record NC_059085.1, on the reverse strand, counting down.
TGGGTTACATGTAACACGTACTTGCTCTTGGGTTAAATACCTCAACGGATCAAAGGAGACTCATCCCAACTGTCTGAGGCCCACAGCAATTCAAATCCCGAACGAACTTTCACTTAGTCAACGGACACCATCTTGCTTGACTAAGAATTGAAATAGAGTCTGCCAGCAGTAAAAGCCTGAGCCAATATAGCAGGAGGTAAAGAGCCCATCTCACTAAATGGGGCTGCAACAGACTTACATTCTCGGTAGATTGCACACAGAGGGGGACTTGGTAACACACACTCACCAGTGGGTCACATGGGCACCAAGATCAAGATTTTTCAAAACTAATTGCCTAAAGAAAGGCTCCTAAATCCATGTTTAGGTATCTAGGGCCACAATTCAGGAAAGCACTCAAGCACATGCTTAAATCCAATCCTATTCAGGACCACACTTAAGCAAATGCTCAATTTTAAGTACATACTTAAATCCTACTGGCTTTAAAGGGACCTAAGCTTAAGTGCTGTCCAAAATAAGGATCTTTCCTGAATCAGGGCCTCAATTAGTAGTCTGATTATCAAAAGTGCTGAGCACTCAAAAGCCACTGAAATCCTGAAATCTTGGCCAGGATCTCCAGCAGAATCATGCAAAATACTGTTGTTCATCTTGAAACTACGGGAAATGCACAAGGTTTCACATTTGATTACAAACTGAAAACTCAGACTAGATTTGTCATCACTTTCAGGGAGCCCAAATTTTAAGCCAAACTGGTTATAGTTTTGCATCCAACAAACTATCAGTTTTGAATGGTTTTGACAGATATAAAACTACAAAACCTGTCTTCACCAAACAAGGACACTCCACCAGAGTAGTAGATCACATCATAGAATGGACCACCCAAATATCCTGAGAGAGTCTGCGTCAATACAGAAATAAACCCCTCTCCCCTACCACACACCCCTAGTCGTCACCTACCACTCCACACAGAAACCCATACAGGGTATCATCAAACAACTACAACCCATACTCAATGGGACCCCATCCTGAAATAAATCTTTCCTGAATTCCCTCTTCTGGCCTTCAAACAACTCCCCAACCTTTCCAAGCAGACCACCATAAGCAAGCTCCCCACAGACCAGGACACATCACCTCAAAGAGGCGCCAGATCCTACCAGAACAACAGATTCGACACCTGAAGATATATCTCCACTGCTACAATGATCAACACTCCCACAACACAACTTTCAAGATCCATGGGTCTTACACATGCCGATCACAACATGTGGTGTACCTCATCCAGTGCACTAAATGCCCCAATAATAACTATGTGGGTGATACCAGACAATCACTACACTCTTGAATGAACTCTCACAGTAAAATGATAGAAGATAAAAACACCATATCACCTGTGGATGCACATTTTTCACAAAGCGATCACTCTATATCTGATATCAGTCCTCATCCTCAAAGGAAATTTGCCCTACACTTTTAAAAGATGAGCCTGGAAGCTTAAATTCATAACTTTGTTAGACACTAAAAACTATGTTTTATAAAGACACTGATTTATGGCTTATTACAACAATCTGTAATGCACTAACCACCCTTTTTGTCCCATGACTACAAAATGGTCCCTCAGAATCTGTGCTAACTACTTATGCTAAACTATCTGTTTGAGCTTGTATTTAGCTGTGACACTCTGAGTACCTTTCTCAGACCTGAAGAAGAGCTCTTTGTATTTCAAAAGCTTGTCTCTCTCACCAACAGAAATTGGTCCAATAAGATAGTACCTCACCCACCTCATCTCTCTAGGTGAAAATAACCCATTTCCAATTAAGTTCAATTTTGAGATTCAGGTTCGTTCAAATACACAGCCCAGTGTGGAACTTGAAGAGTGCAAATGTGCATAAATCAGAATCAGAGAAAATGTTCACATCAACACCTGATTTTGTAAAGCTGATGAGAACTACATAGTGTTAATGACTGGGGATATTTGCATAAGAACAAGCACATCATAGCCAGGAAGGATGGTCTAGAGGTTAGGGTACTACCATAGGACTTAGGAGACCTGTGTCACTTTGGATAAGTCACTCATAGGGCCAGATTTTTTAAAGATATTTGCGCACCTAACTCCCAATGTCTGCCTCAGTTCCCCATCTGTAGAATGGGGATGATTGTACTTTCCTACAACACAGAATTGATTGTTGGGGAAATTATTAGACTATCACTAACACAGGATTGTGATCATCTCAAATGGGAAAATAGGCAGAAGGAATAGACAAGATTGTTAAGAAGCAAAGTTTTGTTTTCATGCAAATACCCATAATACATAAAAAACAGGAAAAAAATGAAAAGCAGAATTGATGTGATATTCTATAGGAACATCCTACAGGGCCTTCATTAAGGTTCTTATTCAGGCAGAAGATCCATTGAAGTCAAGATTTGACCAGTGATAATACTGGGTCCCCTGCAAACACTTACTGTCAGGTATAGTGCTTGCTGTGGTGAGTAGTATCGACAACAAGGTTACTCGCAGCGGGGTGCATTACTTCTGGTAGTGAGCATTTGCATGATCAGGCCTCTAGCTATTTAAAAAAGGGACCATTTTATGGTAGACACAAAATGCTTGGGCTAAGTGGAAATTCTCCAACCACAAATTGACTTATCTTATCCTTTAAGATGGGGGGGGGGGAGAGGAGGAGTCTTCCATCTGCATATGGAAGAGGAAATTTGGAATCAAGGTATTTTACTGTTTATTTCTTCTCAGACCTTTCTCCATCAAATATTTTTTTTAAAAAAATCACCTCATGAGCTTAGCCTTTTCCATCATTTTAAATCATGCATGAACTGTAACCAAGGTACCTCTACCCCGAGCATTTCACAGTAGGTTATTGTGTCATTGTACACTGATTTGTGTGAAAAGTTTCAGTTTACCTTATCTCCATTAACAGAAGAAAAGAAGCAATTATTGTTTTTTTGGATAGAAAATAATAACCATGCATTCTCTCTCTCTTTTTTCCCCCAATCATCGAATAAGGCTTGATTGACTTCACATCCAAAACTCTGTTGTTGATGCACAGTAAAATGTTGTAAACAAAACACTGCAAGTTTGTTACAGCTATTTGTCATGTTTTGTCATCTTGGGTTATAAAAACTTCTTATGTATCTGCGCAGTGCTCAGACCAATGATATCCTGATCTATACCATCTGATGAGCTGACCTATATTTGTAGTCTGGGAAACCTTAATTCTATAATTTTCTAATTTTTGCATGCTTGACTTTGCAGCCTAAATGACATTATTTTAACTTGGGTGTGGTATATAATTTCTCTATGTTAAAAAAGCACCCTTTTAAAAGAGATTTAGAACCAACAAGTTGTACAGATAGCCAGTCTATGTAAATATATATTCTCCGACTTCCATATGTTTGTTAGTTATTTGTTGTTAGAGATGGGTGAAATATTTCAACCATAACTTTTTTGGTGAAAAACTGCAGATTAAGCAACACCAAAATATTTTGTGAATTAGTGTTAATTTTGCCAAATTATTTTGATTGAAACAAATAAATTCTGAAAAAAAAATCAGAATCTTTTCTTGTCATTTTTAACAGAAATATTTAGATTTTTTTTTATTCAAAGCAACTTTGTTTGGAAATTGTCATTAAATTTTTTAAGCATAATTTAAGACTGTTTTAAAATGTTAAGTGCTCAAAATCAAAAGTTCAACCCAAAACAATTACTGATTTTTTTTTTCAGAATTGCCAGCAAATCAAAACATCCATTATTCACATAGGCCTACTTGTCATGCATTTTCTCCTTCAGCCGGGACCCTGCAATTCACTACAGAGCACCACTGACTTCAGTGGTGCAGCGTCATGTCCATATGAAGTGAATTGCACCATTGGGTCTTTGACTGCAAGGTCTTTGGGGCAGTGACCATATCTTCCTATGTGTTTGTACCATGCCCATCCTGAATGGAGCCTTTGGGTAGTAGTATAATATAAATGAATATACAGCTGCTTCTCCAGAGCATAGCAGTACAGCTGTGAGTGTGAGAGTCGCAAAACAACTAAAGGGAGTAGATGGCTCCCATCATGTTGGAGCAGCAGACCTAGTTTATTATCATGAGGACCCTGTGGAAATGGCCTCGACATGCTGACAGTCGCACACATCTCATATCCATCCCTCACATACCATGCTCATTAGCAGAGATAATGCAGAGCTAGTCAACCAGCTAGAAAGGACAGTTTTAGAGCTGGTTCAATTTTCCCCCTTGAAACTTCTGTTTGAAGAAAATAGCTTTTCAAAGAGGGCTTTCTGGAAAACGGGTCCCCCTCTTTCTGGAAAAAAATCAACAAAAACAAACAAAAATATTTGTCTAATATTTCAGTGGAAAATTCTGACTTTACATTGAAACACTGACACCGCCGAACCCAAAAACTTTCAGCCAAAATATAGTAACCTCTTCCCCTCCAAAATTCAGTGAAAAATGTTGATGAAAACAAACAAACCAAACCAATCATTTCTCCCTAAATTTATTACAGAACATAAAATCCAGTGTTCTATCAGTTCTATCCAGTACACACCACATTCTGCAAGCTGTTTGTTTAGATTTAACATTATTATTTAATATTTGAATCGAGTTAGCACTTGGAGGCTGGAATCAGGCCCAGTTGTGCTAGGTATTGGACACATGTATCATGAAAATATAGTTCTTGCCCCCAAAAGCTTATAGTCTAAGACTTTTTTTTACAGTACTGTTGTGCTTAAGAATGACAATATCTGTTATGCAAAATACAATTTGACTACTACAGTGATAAAAACTGAACAAACAGAAAACCAACAGTACGTCAATGCAATACTAACTGGTACTCAGGAAACTGTAACCTCTTTGGGGCAGATAAACACGTCTTACTCTAGGATTGTAAAGAGAAATGGAAATTCACCCTGCTCTAAGTGATAACAGGGTGCTGCTACTGATGTAAAAGTGTTACACTTACCACCCCTAGCACCAATCAGGGTCATTTGGTCACACAGAGATCTGGATGAAATTTAACCTGCAAAGGGGTTAAATTTGAAAAACAATACTATGCCTTCGTCTAAGCCAGCCTGACACTTTCCTTCCATCGCTTCAGTTTTAGCTCTGATTGACAGGGCCCTGGGGAGTTAGGCGGTTAGGCCTCTGTCAGAGCCACGGCCTGGTACTGGAGGCTTGGGGCCCCAGTCTGATTACTTGTACGATCCAATTGGGAACCATCTTTCAGCTCTCCCTGACAAGAATCCAAGCATCCTTCTGCCTCTAATTTTTCATTTCTATCATTGCCAAATAGGATGAGGTTGCTAGGTAGTTGGGGGGGTTTTGGTTGCCTCTTCCTTTTCACTCCGATTCATTATTGTCATCATATATCCACCTAAAAATCCCTCCCACAAAGCTGTACAGTGGAGCGTGTAGATAGTCCAGTTTTTCCAGCATAAAGAAATATAATTGTGCCTTTAAATTTCTCAACATAGGGGCTCCCTTTCTTTTTTTTTTTTTTGATCAGGAAGCCAGGACAAATTCCCAGGTCTCACCGCAAAAGAAACTTGCCTTAAATCATTAGCTGATACAACAAAAGGCAAACGTAAGGTAATCAAGACATTAATGTTGGCAGCCGACATAGCCCATGGTACAAGAGCTTTTATGACTTCTATTCTGGTAGTTTGCCAGGAATTGGTTCCTCAGTGTGCTAGGCACTGCACGTGCTTAGAAGAGAAAACCTTTTCTATGATACTAAAGTTAGCGGAAAAATAGCATGTCAACCTTTTTGTTTCTGTGCCTACCTACCTATTTTTTCTGTATTAATCTATATTGCTATGTCCCAAATGTGTATTTTAGTCTCTTTTGACTTTTTCCCCATGTGGTTCAGGAAGGCAGTTGCACAGTTAGAGTTGCAACATACGTTACTACCTGTAAAGTCCTGACCCCTTACAAGCATTTATGCATGTGCCTAAATTTAAATGTGTTTGCAAGTTTGACACAGAAATGCATAACTCTGATATGAATGGTGATTGAAACCTTTATTCATATTATTTTGCTTGAGACAAGGAACAAGATTTAAATTAATATACCTATGGGCTGCATTTTTCTAGAGGTCTGCAACATTTCAGCTCACAAGTTCTTTTAATAAATAACAGGCTTTTGTGCATGTGTGATTCTTGGGCAGAACTTTAAAACCATTCTCCTCATTTGGAATATTTCTGATGTCCCAGTATATTAAACTATTTGCATAAATTAAATAAACCCCAAACGGATGGCATTCTGAACAAATTTTGGAAACAACAGTCAGTTTTTGAGAAGCCTTCCAAAGTTTCCACAATTATTACCAAAAAAGATGGAGTTTTAAACATCTGGAATTTCAAACTTCAAAGTTCTTATTCATAAATTTTAGCCATCTCAAGGCATTTCCACCACACCTACAATTTGCCCAGATATGTTTTAGGGCTTGAGATGAAGAAATACATTTTGCTTCAGGTACATCAATGAGTCAGATTTGTGGAGGCAATTCTGTGAGACAAGATACTTTGCAACTGTCTAAAAATATGTCATGTTTGGAAAGAAATAAGCCTCTTCTGTGGTGCCTTTAAGAAGAGAACTACTCAAGTGGACCAAGAGGATTGGCTTAAGTTGTATCAAAACTGGGATCACATTTTTTTTTATGTGAATCAGATTGCTTAACAGCAGCACAATTTTCAGCATGGCATTATTTTGCAGTCAGATTAAGTGAGCAGATTAGAATCCTAGCCAGGGTTAGGACCAGGTATGTCAAGATTTGAGCAAACAACACTGGGTATGTCAGTTTTTCCCAGAAATCTCCATAGATTAACTTTGGGATTGATGGTTTTTCCATTGTATTTAACACTGACTGCACTACCAAGTTTCACAAAGCTCTCAGTCATCCCAACATCCTTCAAGCTTTAATAGGTGGTATTTCCTAGTCTGACTGGTACAGTGATCAACTATAGATCTTCAGCACATGTTAAATGTCTTGTCTTGTCCTTTGGTCTTGAAGGTGGAGAAAAATGTCCATTGTTTTCACATGCATCCGACGAAGTGGGTATTCACCCACGAAAGCTCATGCTCCAATATGTCTGTTAGTCTATAAGATGCCACAGGACTCTTTGCTGCTTTTACAGATCCAGACTAACACGGCTACCCCTCTGATACCATTGTTTTCATGTCACAGGCAATATGCCATGTTTGATTTTTCAGCACAGTCTTGTTCCTCCTCAGAATCTTCTGCATGGTTAAATTAAAGCAATGACATGCATAGTTAAATCATACTCAAAACACCTAACCAATTCCTGAGGAAAAGGGGTTGCTCTTACTCTGTAGCAGTTCCAAGAAAAACTTGTGATGTGATCTTTCTGCAAAGCAATGTTCAAATTAGTGCCTTTGAGACTGGTTAAGGTCAAAGTTGGAGTCTAAGTGAGTAAGAAGCTGTCATAAAATAGGATTGCCTTGACAGAAAGATATCCAGTAGCCAGGGCTTTCACAATGCACTATGCACAGCAAAGACCAAAAGCTGGACCCTAAAATTATAGAAATGAAGCTATTTCTTTCTGCAAAAACTAGGCTACCAGTTGGCCAGGACAGTACATTTTATGCTCTCTCTACTGTTCCTCAGGCTGCAACTTTGTATGCTTTTTGTATTTGCATGGCACCTTTATTCTGGCACACTGAAAAGGTGGAGCATCCCAAGCAGAGATACATGGTTTAAGCAGGATCACAACTCTGTGCAGAATACCAACACCCTTGGGGCTGAGGAGAAGCAAAATCTCTCTGTTTATGCTATTCCTTCCTGTCAATGAAGACGACATATTAAACATCACTCATACCCATTGCACATCCTGGCCCTGGCCTATGCTAAACACTGCATGCATTGCATATGATGTCTGAAGTCAGAAGGTTTCAGGGAAGTTCCCTACATTTCTAATTCCAAGAGATCCTTGTCTGCTTCTGAAGCTCTTATGAAATAGGGGTGTAACTTCCGTGTCCTGGCCAAATTCCAACTTGAGGAATTACAAACTGCCTACCTAAATTCCTCCTCCTGTGTCAACTGGATACAGTATTCTTTGGATAGGATATTTTTCTTCACTTTCTGTCCTAAACAGTTATATAGTGTTGCTGTGTGCAATTAAACAGTTACCACCTTGTCCCCAGATTAGGCTGCATGCTGGAAGCATGTGGCCAGATGTCTAAGCTAGGGGATGCCCCTGGGACCTTTAGTAGATGGTGTCATTTTTAGAGCAGCCCCAAGGCTACCCTAAACTATGACATGGCAGGGGCTAACATACATCCATGCTCAGAGTCATGGAGCTGCAATCAGTTCTCTGGCAGCCCTCTTTGTCTCAACAGTGCCAGGGGATCCTGAGTGCTGGAGAAAACCTGGCCCCTTTAACCTTTGAAAATCACTAAAGTTAATGAAGATCCTTGAGATCATGTAGACGAAAGGTACAAGATTATTATTGTCAACAAGATCACAAGTAATGTGGAATAAACATATGCTAAATAATGCATTTCCAATCTCTATGCAGCTGTAGTATGCATTGCTATGCAGCACCTCCAGAAATATTGCCATTTTCCACAGAGATTATAGGTACGTAGATGAGGAAAGCTGACTTCTGAGCAGCCCATAAAATGGGAGGAAGTATAATATTCCCCTACAATAACTTGGTAACAGAGAAACCTTCCACAGTGCCTTTGTTCCAAACTGCTAACTTCAAGCTAACAGCAGCAAACCAACAATCCATTAATCTAGCCCATCATGCCCTAGTAATTTGGAATGTTCTGGGCTCTAGAAACCCCTGGGTCCTAATGCTCATCTATCTTTGCTGCAGCCAGACATTACAGGAAGCTTGCAATGAAAAGATTACTAGTACTGTTCAGCACAATGAACCCAAAGACATTTGTGCACTCTGAGAAAAACTACAAGCCAAACCCACTTAAAACCAAGACATTTACTTACCCTGAAATATTTATTATTCCTTTCTTCAGTATTACTTCCCTAGGATCATCTGTCTCCAAAGCAGAAGAGTGCATTCCAGATTATCCATGATGTTTAAAACGCTGCAAAACAATGGCACAAGTGACAAACTATTTGTTTAGGGTTCTCAAGCCTTCCTGCAATTCCTCCAATCCCTATACTTTCTTGCATTGTAAAGTGCTTTCTTTTCTCTTCTGTTAAGAAGACAATGGGAAAATGTGTTTTAGCACTTGCACTGGAAGGAGTGGCACAAGAGATGTCTTTATGAAGTTATGTCACTGGGACAGAAGGCAGGTGAGAAATCAAAGGGTTAAATGTTGCTTAGGGTTTTGGTGAATTAACACCTTCTTTCACATTTTTTGTTTTTCTTGTTGCAGGGCCCTATGGGCCTGAATGAAATCCCTGTGAAGTCAATGAGATTCTTTCCATTCACTTCAATAGGATTTGGATCAGGCCTTATATGGCATGTTTTATTTCTGCCTCCTGTTCCTCTCAGTTCTTCTTACTGATGAAAATAAGATTTAAAAAATTAATAAGTCAGCACAATACCAATCTCTCTCCCTCTATATATATACACACAGAGATATATAAATGGAGCTAGGGAAAAGATTGCAGGATTATCTTGTAGTTAAGCCATAGAACCAGAGTCGCGAGACTGGCTGCCTCGTCCTAGCTCTGCCACAGACTGCGTGACCTGAGGCAAGTCATTTTAGGCTAATTTTGAAAATCAGACATGCACAATTGCATGCACCTAATTCATGTATGAAAATGGCATGTGCGCAAAGGCACCAATTGCGTATATACATCAGAGGCCAGCTCCTCAGTTAGTGTAAAGTGGCATCGCTTGGTCGAAGTAAAAATTCTCCTCTCTGATCTGCCCTGCACATTTGTTACCCAAATCACACTGTCTGACATTGGTGAGAGCTCAGAATATCAATCTCCCTGCAGCTTCACGTAGGGCAGCATATGAAAAACAAACCAACCTTCCAGCCACCTCCCTGGCTGTGCTTATGTAACCCTCGCACCTCCTGGGTGTGGTGTTCTGTCCCATCTAATGGCACCGAGACCACTTAGAGAGAGATATAAACTGAGTCTGCTCTACAACCTTAGCTAGCAGGCAGTTGGCTTTTAGCTCATGCGGTAGAGGCTCATGCACTAAGCTCCAGAGGCCACAGGTTCGATCCTGCCCCTCGACCACTGGGGTCTGTTGATGTTACATAATGATTACATGCAAGTGTATGCACGCCATCACCGTAGAGGTTTTCTAAGTCAGTGGCTCTCAAACTAGGGCTGCCGCTTGTTCAGGGAAAGCCCCTGGTGGGCCGGGCCAGGTTGTTTACCTGCTGCGTCCGTAGGTGCGGCCGATCGCGGCTCCCATTGGCCGCGGTTCGCCACTTCAGGCCAATGGGGGCTGCAGGAAGCAGCGCAGGCTGAGGGACGTGCTGGCTGCCTTTTCTGCAGCCCCCATTGGCCTGGAGCCCTGAACCGCGGGCAGTGGGAGCTGCAATCGGCCAAACCTGCGGACGTGGCAGGTAAACAACCTGGCCCGGCCCACCAGGGGCTTTCCCTGAACAAGTGGCAGCCCTAGTTTGAGAACCACTGTTCTAAGTGATAGGCGATGTGTTGTGCTCAGAGGGATGAATCAAGGAGCCATTTCTCTTCCCAGCCCAGGACTTGCACCCCCATCCTGCTTTCCATTACATTTTAGAGGTATTAAAGGGAATACACATGAAACCTTACATTTTGCCTGCTTCCTTTTTCCACCTCTATGTAATTAGCCCCCTCAAGGCAGCTCCTACTGTAAGATTTAGAAATTCTGTATTCATTTTCAAAGATTTCCCTTTGATTTTCCTTACAGTCTATTGTGTTTTTTAAGCTCTTCTAGGATAGCTGCATTGGGGCAGGAAATTCTGTAGTCCCCACTCTGTCTCAGGAAGAGGAAAGGTGAGCCAGAGGCCTATTAGCACTTCCTTTTCATTTTCTAGCCTTTGAAAGAAAAAAATATAATCACACACAAAACAGTACAAGACACATTAATTTCATTTTATTGTATTGACACAATGCAGCATAACAGGTTTTGATGGGCAGCCTATTATCAGGAAGACAATTTGCCAGCCTAAAGGGCACAGGGTATCTCTGGACAGAAGAGACTGTGGGAAAGCAGACGCAATTGTTAGTTCAATCTGAGCTTTCAGCTTCAGTGCATGAATCAAATACCTGAATCAAATTATTATGTGCAGCTGAAAAAATTGTGATCTTGAAACCAGATTGCATTTTTTTTTTTGGAAAGGTCAGTGACAATATACAAAAGATCCTCCCTCCTCTAATACAAACATCTGATGAAACAAAGACTACTTTCTCTGTACGCTCAAGGAGCCTTTGCATTTCTCAGCAAAGGAACGTGTACGATGCCAGCAAACTTCAGAGCAGAAAGAGGTCAGTACTGACTGGAATTGGCTGTCCACTAACCCTTTGACTTTTTTCCTCCCTAGCTGTTTTAAATCTCACCTCACTAAGCATTTCAGTACAGCCGATGGTAATTCAAAAGGACTGTTCGAATAAACAAACAGTTAGCCGCATGGTGATCCTCTCAGCATACATTTTCCATGCAGTGAAAGCAGACAGCTCAACTTGATCCTGTTCTTTCACAGGTTTCCACTTGGACAATGTAGCAGTAGCTAAACCTTCATGCCAAAGCCAGCAATTACACATAAACAAATCATTGTGAAGGACGCAGTCTGGACCAGATGGAGCCAGGTGTTAATATTTCACGTTGCCTAACAGGAGATCCAATTTATGGCCGAACCTGTGAACTCAGACTCATTCACTGAAGTCAGTGGGACTACTCATTGGAGTAAAGATGACTCACATGAGTAAAGCTCTGAAGGATTGAGCCCTTAAAATGCAGTCATAGTTGTAAAAAGGACTATGTGAAAATCAACTCCTTCCTACGTAGTATGTCTTCCTCCACCATGTTTTCCAGTCATATCAGCTTTCTTTACTGCCAAAAAAATGAGCTTTCCTACTAGACACAGAGATTGGTCATGTGATTAAGTGTCTCCCCCAGCCCTCATTCATATGCTTGAGATCTGGCTTAGATCCCGGTTTCCTGTCTGCCTCATTTCCCCCATCTGTAAAACGGGGATAATAATCCTTCTCCTATTCTTTGTCTGCCTTGTCTATTGAGATTGTGAATTCTTTAGAGCAGGGACTGTCTGTGACTGTGTTTGTACAGTATCTGGCCCAGTGGAGTCCTAGATTTATTTGAGCGAGTAGGTGCTAGTTTACTACAAGTTGGTAATACTGTTAGCTCCGCAGAGCTTCTGCAGTTGTAGCTATGTTGGAGTAATTCTCTTCTGACTCGGACAGCATCCACAAAATTGTCAGCCATATCTGACTGCAGCATTTTTAAGGGATATAAAGAAGCAGAAAAAGGACATTGATTTAAGCTTGGTTTGAATGACAAGAATATAGGAAGTGGTATCTTGCCTGGGAAACTCTGGGAGAGCAGAAAGAAAGAGTCACATTACATCTGTTTTCCCCCTCAAAATGGGGTAATTTTTCATTTATTACTAGAGCTGTTTGACAATGTTTCCATCTACACTCTTTTAAAAATAAATAAATAATGGCATTTTTTCTGGAACATTTTCATTTTGTTTAAAATTATTTTTTTGGCGGGGGAAGGGGGCAGGACCCTGAAAACTTTTCAGGTTTAAAAACCAAATCCAATTTTTTTTTTCATCAAAGCCAGAACAGATGGGATTTGGAGGAAGAAAAATTGAGGCCTCTTGTTCAAGCACTATAAAGCCAAGGATCTGAGAGTAGAAAGAGGATGCAGAGGAAGGATTTTGTGATCACCCCTTGGAAGGAGGGAGGTTATCAGGAACAAGGAGGATAATAGGGGGATGATAAACACTAGGATCCTGCCCTCCAATAAGGAATCTGACATGAGGCTGGGAGGGACAAAGGCCACCGGGAGGGAGTAGAGTAGACTCCCATGGTAAACCCAGATCCAGGAAAGAGAAGACAGAGAAGCTGGCTAGGAAGTAGCCCAGGGAAACAGCAACAGGGATAGGGACTGAGAACCTGGATTGCTGGTTATAGGGTCTCTGGGCTGGAACCCCGGGCAGTGGCTGGGCCTGGGTCCCCACCAGCCATTGGTCTAGTGGCACAGAGCCCCGAGCTGGGGTTGAACACCATCTGGAGACAGCATTTGGACAGTGGTCCTGCTGGACTTGGTCACCTGGGAGGGGACGGAATAAAAGGTAACCTGACCTGAAGGCCAACTTACTGGAAGAAAGACTATCTCAGAGCAAGCAAAGAGCGGCAAGGGGGCATCCGATGAAGCAAGAGCTACATTCCCAGACCTAGATGTAAGGAGGCAGCGGTGAGTGACAACCTCATTGCAGAGGAGCATGAAAGAAGGGGCAAAGATGGGAGTGGGAGATGGAAATGAGCAAGGTAGTGAGGTTAGCGTCACTGGTGGGAAACAAGCGGGAATGTGACAAAAGGCAAGATGCTGGACATTATGCCCGGGGTGAAATCCTACAGGGGAAGCTGGTGGTGCCAGTAGGTAGTGAAGCAAGATGATTACATCTAGACAATAAGTGCCACCTCTATTACCCTCAGGATTTAAAACCTCCAGGATGAAAGGGCCCAAGGCTGCTCATGAATTTGGGCCTTTGGAATGGCAATTTGCTGGGCTTACTGCCAAGCCACTGGGCCAGATGTTCCTGACTTCGTTTGAAAACCACCATCTCAGTCAGTAAACATCACATCTGTGCAAACTCAAACCTGATTAAAGGAAACTTTGGATTTTCTGCTTAATGAAGAAAGGGTGAAAGGTAGGAATAGACAAAAGGTTGCTCTGTGCTAAGAATGAATCATGAAAGTTAGTGTCTTTATTCAACTGACCACAACTACTGTAAACGTCATGTAGGTCACAGGCAATCTCAACCACTTTGGAGTGTGGGCTCGGTTCAGCTGATCATTCCAAAGTTCACATGGTTCCCCAGGGCTCCTCCTAACTTTTCAAAATTCTTGGGTCAAGAAAATTGGGCTAGAAATCTCACAAGAACAAGCTCCTCATGGAAGAGTCCCAATACTAGCTGCTTCCATCTCAGGTACCTTTCAGAAAACTGCCTGCCTTGTGTGCTCTGTCTCTAATGGAAACCACACATACAAAAGCATGAAAAAAAAAAGTTATCCAGACATCTCAGAACCACAACAAAGTTAGTTTCAGCTTCTCTTAGAAAGATTGAGTCAACCTCCAGGAAAGTTATTCTTTTCTTCAACCTGCTCACTCCATCCCTACTTCAGACATGTCTTCCAGTGTTTGGGGCTGGATGTCCAAGTCTCTTCACTTCTCTGTCTGCTTCCCCTCCTGCTTTTTGTCTAATTTGAGAGGTGTTTCAACTCTGTCATGGCAGAGGGGAGGCTGGGCCAGATCTGCTACCATAGGCTTATGAGGAGGGGGACCAAGTTTTGCCTAGGGCAGCAGATTGTCTTGAGCAGCCTCTGATCTATATTATAAATGCTTTGGGGCAGGGACTGGTTCTTACCACACGTCTCTACAGTGTCTGGTCCCAATCTGTCTTGAGATGCTATAATACAAAGAATAAATATAATACTACTACTAATAGGGCAAAAGATGCTTGGAAATGTTGGTTCCTTTGACTTCTAAGTTGTAGTGTAATTCATAACAGGCCAGACCATCAGCTGGTGTGACCACACTGGAGGAACGCCTGTTCACAACAGCTGAAGATCTGGTCCACTGTCATCGTATCACAGTTAGAGGCTTGCAAAAATATTCACAATGAAATTTGAATCCACTCAATATTTGATCCCCCACCCATTTCATTCTGAACTTCAAAATGGTCCCATTTCACTAAATCTCTCCCTCCCCTCTCGCCGCCACAAGCAGCATTTCACAATTTTTGTTTTTTGCTGGAAAATAGGTCTTTTTTCCCCCAGAGAAAATCAATGTATTTGTGAGTAGAAATTGGCACAAGAGAAGAGTGGGTGTGAAGTAAAAATTGGCTATTTGAATTTTCACATGGTCTCAGATCAGTTCCTATTATATACTTAATCTAGGTTTCATTCAGCGTATATTCAATTATAGACTGAATAAAAATATTCTGATTTGCAACTTGAACTATGTAAAACAACTTCCATTTTAGCTTGCTAAAGCAGTGAGGTGAGTAATTAGGAACAGAAAGAAACATTATCTCCATTTGTTCTGCACTTAGTGGTATTACCATTCTTTTATCTTGGTCTTTTCTTAGCCTTAAGCACTAAGACATGACATGCTGCACATGATTACCTGGCATTTAATGCATGCCTCAGGTGCAAAGGGGAATGACTTCATCCACCTGAGAAGTGCATTAATGCCCAGTAATATATGGGTAAGACAACTCTATCACAGGAAGACTATGCAAGAAAGAGCTGTAACTCATGTCTGAGATAGGAACTGGGTTACCCTCACGATGGGCCTTATTCTTCTCTCAGGCCAGTATGAATCAGAAGTAGCTCCTCCAAAGTCAAGAGGAACTGTGGGTGTTCAGCACCTCCGCAAATCAGAACACTTTATTTCGGTGACTAAGGAGGGATTTACCTGCCTAAGCTTAGCTTGAAAGCTTCGGCTCAGTCTAAAACCAAATTTAACTCCTATGCCCATGATGAAACAATATAATGAATATTACTGGCATAATTTAGAGTAGCACCTCCATCTGACTTCTATTTGCAGAATTCTGCACATGCATACATAACCCACTGGTGAACATGTGTTACAGGCCCACCTCTATACCACTCTCCAGAGGATGCGAGTTGTCTTAGCCCCTGGGTATCAAATCTTAGATCTTTACCTCAAGCTGTAGCAGCTTATGGTATTTTCCCTGGAGGCCCCTGCTATGCAGTGCAAGTAGCTCCACTAAAAAAGAGTGTGTGACAGAGGAGGACAACGGTGTGAAAAAAAATCAGACCCTAAACATGCTTTTAAGCAATTTGAAAAGGTCTGCGAGGCTGAAAAGAGGTAAAAATGTGTGTCTGAACATACAGGCCCAGAATAACTAGCCTTCACTATGAGATAAAACATTTCAAGATTTCTCCCCCGCTCCTGAATTTTTTTCCAGTGGGGAGGAGGTGTCTCAAGTTGGGCAACCCCCCAAGTGGAGATATCTCCAATTCATGACCACAGTTTGAAAACTGAGGCCTCAGTGACTTGCCCAAGGTCTCACAGGAAGTCAGTGTCAGTTTAAAGAATAGAATCTACATCTCTCGTGACTTATAGCCCTGTGCTTTATGTACTCAGCCATGCTTATGTATTAACCACTTAATCAAGAGAGCATGGATGTGGTTTATGTCACTTTCTATTTACTCTGTGCAGTGTGATAAATATTATGTAGCCTAAATGAAGTAGGAAAGCAGATGAGATCATGTCAGTTATTCAGTGCAAGTTAAAAATGACTGTAGGATCACTAAAAGGCATTCAACAACCCGTTAAATGCTTTTGTTTTTGGCAGTCAATAATGGCCAAAATGATACTAGAGGAGTAATTTATGGAACCACTTTGTCCTCAGCATGCACATGTGTGATGTAAACAGATAGATAATAAACAGCAGCTGAGGATCCCCTTTTCACACAGATGGGAGCTTGTTTGAAAGCGTTCTTGCTTCCAACTGTAAAAACGTTTTGCATTTTTCGGCTTAGGACAATAGCCCACATATTGGAAACAACTTTAATTATCCTGGCTGCGTCAAGACAGGGGAGGAGGAGAGGGGGAAGGAAGCCCATGTCATTTGTGATAGTTTAAACCAATTGTTCGAAATTAGACAATGTCAGTTCAGTTTACTACACGCTTTTTATGTAAGTAGTCAACGCTGCTATTAACAGCTGAACTTCAAAGTTCTGATGAAGCAGGAGTCTTGAGGTCTGTGCAATGTTACTTTTCTTTTTTCTTTTTGCCCACATAGTCATTAACAAGAGATGGTTTACATGAACATCAAGTGCTGATAAGGAGGTCCGAGTATTGCTACAGAAATTGCTCAGTAAAGAGAGCAATTTATAGGAAAGCCAAGTGTAAGACATTAGTCATGAACTATTAGGGGACATTTAAATTTTACAGGAGGATCTTTTGAACTCATTTGGACTTGAACTTAATAAAAGCAAATTCCAAGGGACTGGTTTGCTGTATATTGTCCAACCCCATTAAAATTATATTGGTCTGGAGGTAATAATAGCAATTCAAATTAACCAAATGTCACCAATAGTTTCTTTTGTTGGAAATGCAATTGTTCAGAATGATCAGAATTAAACTGAAGCTTAGAGATGGTTGAATAATGGAACAAAGTTATTCTCAAATCAAGTGGGTTGATAAATGAAAAATATCAGATGATTCTTCATTCTGCTGTGCTATTTTTATTGAAGTCAGTGGAGTTAATTTGTTGTAAAATGGGAGTAATGGAGCAGAGAACTAGGTGCCAGGAATAATTATTTGGTGGATACCAAACTACCATCTATGGAGCTGGACGGGTGGTGAAAAAGTTATTCACAAATAATTTGATGAAAGAATGCCAGAAATTCATGTTGAACATTGGGATGAATGATTTTACCAGCCCTAATTACTGTTGAAATGCTCTCTCCAAGGACATGTATAACAGACGCGGTAACTCCATGAGGTTTATTTATTACCAGGCTGACACAAAGACTCTGCACAAGAAGCACTGAGGCAAATGGAGTCTAGGTGTTGAACCTGAGCTGAAGCTATTTTATCATACAGGTGACAAAGTCAACAGTGAATAGTTTAATGCTGAAACAACAAAACAAGTATTTCCGATCACTTCCATATTTCAACAAATTTATAGGGCTAGATTCTCTGGTCCTCTTGCATTGCCATTTATAGCAGTGCAAAAGGGGTACACAGTGCTACTACATTGATCTAGTAGCATTTCACTCTCTTTTGCACTAGCCTAAATGGTGCAAGGGACTAAAGAATGAGGCCCACAGGATTTACAATGAGAGCAATCTGTGAGTTATGGATGGGGCATATTGCTCACAAGAAGCCTTTCATTGAGTGCTGAAGCCCTCAGATGGGACCTACTTTATACGGTTACACTAGGCTGCAATACACCGAGAGCTTGTCTTTTGACGACTGTTTGATTCACTTCTGGATATGCACAAACACAGGTTTGGATTTTCTGTGTGACAGCACCTGTTAATTGTCCAGTTAGGTATTACCTATTAAACATTTACTGCCTATTTCCTGTACATGTCTGGTGAGGCTAGCAGGAAATTTAGAACAAATTAAGCAGCAGCTGTAATCCCTCACACTTTTAACTGCCTGCGATATTATAAAATATTAGAAATAGATGTCACAAAGAGCAGACGGATTTCATCCAGCATGCCTCCTCTACACCCCCAGTCTGCCTTGCCAACCAGGCCCAGAAGGTTCAATTACTCAGCCCATATCTCTCCCCTTATGATCTCTGTCTCTCCACCCACACTTTTGGTATGTTTGATGGGACTCTTTCATCCCCCCCCCCCCCCACTGTTCCCACACAATTTCACATGTGGTCTGAGTGGGGCACTTCCTGCCGTTAAAAAAAGCAAAACCAAGACCCCTGCAGAAACAGCCTGCGTGCAGAACACCCAAGTTGACAGAGTGTGAGAGAGAAGGCCTAATCCATACCAGATGAGACTGCAGTGGCCTACCAAGCCAGGCCAAACACAGAGCAGAATACAGAACAATTCCTTTTTTTTTTTTTTTTTTTAAGTGGACACTTCAAAACACTAGAAAAATATTCCAAAGAGCATGCCCCTAACTTTAAACCGATATTGTTTGGGTTAAATTGCCTACTATGCAATGTCCTTTCTTCACTTTCAAAATAAACCATAGGAAGCATTAATGCAAATACTATATAAACACACATTCATTCCTACGTTTTAAAATCTGCCCTAGCACTTGGGCCCAGTTCCTTTTTGTTGCAGTTTAATCTGATGTGAGAACCAGATGTATCTTTAAATTGCAGCCTTCACAACCGTCTTACATGTAAACAGGAGAATATCTGATCTATATCTGACAGGGAAAACTACCCAAAGCAATCCATCTAACTACACTATTTTCTTCTCACTTTGGGGCATGTTTATCATTTGAGTTTCAATTTTATGCAATTTAAGAATTACAACAAATAAAGAGATGGATTTAAGCGAAGAGCTCAAAAATCTGCCTTTGACTTTGAATTTTATGTGGCCACTTTGAATTAGTTATGAACTGTTTAACACTCAGATCTGGTATCAAGAGGGGTGAATCGTAGGTAAAAATCTGTGCATATTTTTAAGTAGACTAGGAAGAGGGAAAAGGAAAACAGCAAGTAGGGACTGAAATTTAAACCAACTGATATGTTCTTTGAATATATTAAAGTACATTTTAAAAGTGAATCTAAAGAATCAAATGCATGATCACAAACTGCAGATGTTTACAGTTGCAAGATATGATTTAAATACTGGCCCAGATTCTGATATCAGTTGCAATGGTATAAATATGGAATAACTTGAGTTTAATGGTTGTTCCAATTTCATGTCATTGTAACTGGAAACAGAATCTTACCTAATTATATTCATGCCATTTTCAGTATTTTTAAAAAAAATATATTTGAAGGATATTGTAAAAGAGCTGATCAGGAAATAATTTTTATTCCTATGAAAACAAAAACAGGTTTGTTTTCATCAACATTTTTCTTCTATACTTTTTAGGTTTTCATTAAAAAAAAAATCCCCAAGCCTCAACATTTTTCAGCCAAGCCTTAATATTTTTTTTGACAAAACCCCAACAAATGTAGTCACAATTGACATTTCCCATAGAAATTTCCATTTTGATGAAAAAGCTATTTTTTCATGGAAAAAACATTTTGAATGACAAATTTCAAACAGCTGTTCATTATATGCAGTAAATGAAATGACTGGTTTGGGGATTTTAGCTATTTACCTGCAAAATCACATCTCTTCCCATTCATATATGTATACACAGACATAAAATATAAATAAATACATATATTTACAACTAGTAATGTTAGGCTGATAGCCCACAAGTTGCATTTTTTCTATATCTCGAAATAATTTCATTGCCAAATGTGGACATTACATCACTAACAAGATACTTTGTGTTCTAGGACTTTGAATAGTTTACTCTACCATTGGATCTTCTGAGGCTCATGAGAAAGTCTTTTGGAAAATGCAGGCATGGCACACCAGTTATTCCAAGAATTGTCATATACAAAAATGAAAGCATTCAAGTCATCTGTGTGTGCCAACTGAGAAGAAAATGATTCACACACACACACACACGGTAAGGTTTTTAAAATGGTCATCTTTGGCTTAGTTCTGTTCCCTCTGAAGTGAATCAGAGTTTTACCACTGGCTTCAATGGGAACAAGGTTAGGCCAATGCTAAATGCTTTTTCAAATCCCTCCCTGGAGGCTTAGATAAGCTGTGTATATACAGCTTCAGAGTGAATAAATTTGTATATTGTTCCTGATTGCACTACAATCATCTCTTCACATTATCATGAGGATCAATTATCCAATTAACAGACCATACTCAATAAAATATTGTGTCAACTCCTTGGCAAAACTCCCCATTGACTTCAATGGAACCAGGTTTGGGCCTACCATCTTTTGGGGCCTTGATCCTTCAGGTCCTTGAACTGTGCACAGCTGGGTGTGCAGGGTTGTTGTGTTCCATCACAGATGGAAGCAAAGGTCACACGCATGGGCTCCAGTAAGGTTGAATACTATGCATAGCCCTCTGCAGTCAGACGTAGAAAGTTTTAACCACCTGTTTGTCCGCTCCTTTAGTACTGAGTGCCAGGTTAGAAAAGGGCACACAACAGCCATGTCTGAAGAGATATGGGGTGAAATCTAGGCCTTGCTGAAGTAAAGGGCAAAACTCCCATTGGCTTCAATGGGCTAGGATTTTACTGCAGTCTTGTGCAATCCTTAGCTCTGTACTCCTCTCCCATATCTTGCTCCTATAAGTAGGAAGGATAAACTTAGAGGCCCACACCAGCAGAACTCTTATTAATTTAGGACTCAGTTTCCCCATCCTCCCCTGGTCAGTTCATCACTTCTTACCTCCTGCTTTCCCATACAAACCTCTGCCCCTGAGCTGTGTGGTAGGATCAAGCCCACTGTGATTACTCTGGTGCATGCCAAAAATGATGCACTCATGCAGCACATTAGGTCAAAAATCCACTTCTCTGAGATGTGCTTAAATACATATTTACACAGTAATATGCCTGATGACAGCTTCAGAGCTATTACAATCGAACGGGTGAACAGTACACATTAAAATATTGCCTCAATAAGTATTTAACAAGAGAGACAGTAATGAGTCCAAAAATCGCTTTCCCTCTCTCATTTCTTTTGTGTTTATGGCCAAAATGAACATGAAAACCCCAAAAGGAAATTCACAAGCAGAGAGAAATGGTATTAATCATGCAGAATGATGCCCGGGGGATGGTACAGGCATACTCCCCACCTCCACCAAATAGACATTTGGCAGGAACAATGCATGAACTGAGCAACTCTGAACCACCACCGCAACTTATTTAGGCACCCTTAATGGCTTACTCTACAGCAGAGGTTCTCAAGCAACGGTCTGTGGAACACTGGTGGTCTATGGTAATTTAGAATGTTACATGATTCTGCCTCTCCCCCTTATTTCCAGGTGATTGAAAGAGAACAGCTGGGATGGGGAGATTAAAGTAGGAGCAAAAGGAGACACTGGGCCAGACCCTCCACTGGTGAAAATCAATTTAATTTCATTCACTTCAGTGGATCTTTGCCAATTTATACCTACTGTGGGCTCTGACCCAGGGTGGTTAACTTAAGAGGGGGGGAGAGTACATATCTTGCACTTAAAGACAGTTAAAATGCACAAGTATTTGCCAAACATTACTTTTCTGTGTAAGTACATGCTGTAGTTGCACAGAAATGTTGTGCAATCTCAACTGAAGGGGAGGTGCTCCATGTGTTGCATGGGGGAGGTGGCCCTAAGTCTATCTTTCTATTTAGAAGTGGCCTAAACTATGGAAGAGTTTGAGAAACTCTGTGATGTGGGTGCCCAACCCTGAGGCATTACTCCTGTGAATACTGGAAGCCTTCACTCCTGCAAGCACAGTGCAGAATTGGGACTTTAAATATTCGCATTCAGATTTTCATCCCAGCCTTTGCTTCTGTGCCTAAAAAATGGTAGGTGCGGTCTTGTTCATGAAATGTAAGGATACTGCTGAGTTAATGAATGCACTTAAGTATCCGATGTGCAGGCACAGTAAAGCACTGAGGACTGGATCCTATACCGCTGACTTCAGTGGGTAAAGGATCAAGCCTGTAGAAAACTAAAGGATGTAAATTACACCTACCCACACACACATTCTTACTCTTATTACAGGAGTAGAATAGAACAGAGATTGTGGGCACAGAAAATCTGGCCAACTATATCTACATGTGTGTGTGCATACCATTGGTCCCACTTCTCTTACCACTGTTTATTGTGCTATTCTACTTTTACCTAGAGAAAGGAAAAGTTCACTGGCAGTTGCCCTCTCCTATGAACAAACCCCCTATTCTATATTTTTTTAAAGCCTGCAGCTGAATAAACGAGAGAACCTGGCCTTTCTTTACAGGCAAGGGCTGTCAATATTATATGATGCTAGAAACACAAGGGGAAGTGAGTCAAGGAATGAAACACCAAGATTTTCTGTTTCAAATACCAAATGTTTGAAGCCAGTGTTAGGCCGTGCCAACATACTGAGGAATGAATGCAATGTGAAACACAATCCTTTCGACAAGCTGAAAGACGGTGGGGCTGGATCTTTGGAGTGTTGCTATTAAAAGCCCATCTGAAACTCTGTATTGCCCTTTGGGAGGATAATAAGCAAGAGAAGTTTGCTAGTAAAGATTATGTTTAATGCTATGTTTAGGATGCCTGGGCAAAATGTCAGAGACAACACAACACTACAGGTTTTTTTCTCTGTGTCAGCTTTCCTGAAGGGATTTACCCCCCCCCTTTTTTTTTTAGCATGAATAACTAAACTATCATTAATGACATAATTAATCTCTTTTTTCCCTGGGATTTCAAAATGCAACATCTTATTGAATAACCTTCTATTTAAATGTAACCCAGATGCTGCTCCTGCAGCCATCATAAGCACAAACTATGAATTTTAGTTCAGGTCATAGCCAGTTTAAGTTATTTGAACTTCTTCAAGTGGCCTTGCGTCCCAGCTCTATCATTTATCAGATCAGGGGCAAATAAGGCAGATGACAGTCACTTTTCAAATTGAATTTTAAAACTCTGCAGAAGCCAACAAAGGCTGCAGAGAACACAAGTTTTAGTGAGTGATCAAATTAATCCGTTTCAGATCAGCTATGCAGGTAAATCTAGGGTTTATTTACACTCAGCAATTTTTGAGAAGGGATTTTTTTTAACTCATCACTATTCCCGATATCTAGAACCTGGCATAAACACCAGTTAGCTAATGGTGACCAGAGCACATTAAAGTCCATATTCTGATGCTTTACTCATGTTGAGAAGCATGTTGGTTTGCAAATAGTCACATTGAACTCAGTGTGACTTTTTGTATAAGGATGAGTAAATTTATGGAAATCTGGCCCTAACAAATCTTTTGTGTATTCACACCAATTACTGTATATATACACATGCTGCTTATTATGTAATTTACATGCTGTTTATTATGACCACACATGTGGTATATATGTGTACGTGTGTGTACATGCACATACACGTACACACATCACAGGCCAAAATATACAGCATACAAATTCCTTTATGCCATAATCTAAATTTCAAAACATGATATAAACTGACAAAGGGGAAAAAAGCAGAGGGAGACTGAAAAATATACAAAATATGCATTAGAATGGACAAATATATATCACTCATTCAGAGCTCTACCATGTGTGATGAGTAATGTGGCTTTGCAAACCAGACTTTATAAAGCTCTTTCAAGCTGATGCACCAATGTGGCTCAACCATGTTCATTAGGACCACACTGGGGCAAGAGGGTAAGCTAATTGCCATGGTCCATTCAGTCTCTGGCTTCTCTGCTGACACTGCTTACCAGGAAGAAAATTAGGCCCCAGTGATTTAAGCAGTTAGACGCATATTTGCACATATACATGCTTGTGCAACGACAGGCCTAATTTCTGAGAACAGTTATTGTAATTATACATAAGAAGTTGCATGTGCAAATGGCATCTTATGCATCTAAATTCACATTTTGACCACTCACATTTTGAGATAACTTTTTTTTAATTGAGCTCTCATTGCCAATTGTTATGCTAGTTTAATGAGGTGGCATATGGTACTAGGAGTTGAACAGAGATAACCCCATTTCATATAGGCCACCACAGAGAAAACATATGTCAACAAGTTTTATCACTACTAATCTGGACTGGATTTCAGCTCTTTACAAGATCATGGATCAGAGCCTACCTACCAACCCTTGGGTGCCACCACCAACTTGCCTATACATGTAGAAAGTTCATAGCAATTGTTCAGTTTAAAGGTGAAAAGCCTAAAGCAAGATCAGCCCCCCCCCCTTTTTTTTTTTTGTTCAACTTATAAGACCAATGTGACTGTCCTGGAGCTTGACGCTTGAATTTAAATGTTTTATGGGACATAGTTCGCTCTCATCTGGTGCTCCTCGTAAAACGAAGAAGAGAAGTGGCTGCATCCATCCATCCACTTAAGAATGCTTCCTTCCCTTTTATCCATCTTTTTACAAGACCAACGCTATCTCTTGTTGTTTTCTTAGCAGTGATCTGGTGAAAGAGAAATAAAATGTCGCATGGAAAATGAGATGCAAATGCTGTCACTTAAGAAAGGAACTTCTTCCTTGCCCTTTGCCAGTATAGATTTGCTGCAAACCAGCTTGTACCATGGAGCTGTCTTGGGAATCGGCAGATTTAGAAGCACGTGCAATATTTTCCAATTTCCTGATGGGTTCCATTTAATGTAAACATGGTTTAACTTTTTAACTAGGTCATTAAAAGTGTTGGCAAAAAGGTGCCGCTCATGTCACTGAGCTGCCTGCTGCATCACTGTGATTGTTATTTGTCAATGCCATCTTAGAACTTTTGCGCTCAGTTAAGAAGTTCCAAATGGTTGATGCTGAATTGAACACAATGGGTTGAGGATTTTTTTCTTTCCACAGTTTATACTGTGCAATAAAATTCACTTGCTGCTTCCTTATATCAGATGAGTTGGGTATAATTAGTGCCCGTGAACCTTTGTCCACTGGCTTGTTTTTTTTTGGTTGGTTTTTTTTTTGCAAGAAGAGAGTCTGATATTCAGAACCTGTTTTCACGATAAAAAGAAAATATATGAAATTGTAAAGCCAATAATTGGTGGGTTTGTAAGCATTTGGCTTTCCATTTATAAACAGAATGAAAAAAATATAGAGACTTTATCCCAAAAGAAGATTAAAATCCAAGTGTTCGAACAATAACTTAATTACTGTAATCCATTACCGTGATGGGGTGATTTCATCTTCACTGTCCAATGAAATAAGACTCCCAGCTACTGAATGGCCAGGAACAGATGGAGGGGTGTCAGGAATGATAAAAAGCTCCTGAGTATAAATGTTACAAATAGGTTAACAGAAAGGAGTGGCGCCATGCACATCATAAAACCCTGCTAGGCTTGTCATGTTCAGAATAAATCTTGATTTTGTAATGGAATAACTCTGCAGCTCTCTGCATTGGGTTTCACAGGTGATTAGATCACTGATGTATGTGGCAGCATTGGGGGCATGGGGAGGGGGACCTTACAGGAGAAGCCTTAAATGACCTCCTTTAGCTGCTCTTTGCTACTATGAGGAAAGTGTAGCTAGCTAGCAGGATGTATATCTGCAGGACAATTTTTTTTCCACCTCCATATTTGGGAAAGCAATCAGTTCAATCCGAAACCCTCGCTCAGGGCCTGCCTGGCAAGCCTGAGGCTGGTCCCCCTGGGGAAGAAGGTCTGATGGGTGAACAGGCTTGCAGCAGCAAAAGTCACCTGTCATTTCCTGTCAAAGGGGAGGCAACCCTGCAGCTTGCCGAGACCAGTCACGGAGGGGGCATAGATTGAAGAATCAGGACATGCACTGATTCAGTGCAAACTTCCCTCTGACTCCGCCAGACTCCCATGGAAAATTCAGCAGAAATTAAAGAGGTTCCTGAATGGTTGAATCTCAGCAGGATGAGCTCATCTCCTGACTTCCCAAGATGGCTCCCCACTCTCCTGGGCTAAGCAGATCTCAGATGCAGGGCAGTCTAGCCACCATTTCATTCAGAACATGGAACCCACTTATTAACACAGCATTTCTTTGTTGTTGTTTTTTTAGTTATTTCCAAACTCTGTCATGCAACAAAATTGAACTGTTTACTTGAACAAAGCTTTCCTGAGACACCAAACATGTATGAACAAGTGAGGAATCTTCTTAACTAGCCAGAAAAACCATTAAACTTCATTTCAGGCCATGCACCTATTCATCTTTCTTTACTCTGTTCCTTTTAACACTGAAAATATCCCATAGCTCTTGAAATCCTCAAGGTATATTGGCAACACAGAGGTCAGTAACTTGATCTCAGTGCTAAAAAGACACTAACAGTTCTTGAGGGTAAAGGAAAGTTCCTTAATGATTTTAGCAGATGAATCAGAAGAGAGGAGGGAGGGGTCAACTGGCAAATCCCATACTACCCAACAAAAGATAACCTTTGACTTCCTCTGACTCTCTGAACTGTGGTGCCAGCAGAATCCTGAGTCCTTTTGGGACCAATAAATCCATGGGTGTTCATATCAGAGATCCTATATCCTGGCTGTAAAACATGAGAATCTGAATCGAACCCAGTTGTTAAAAATTGTTGATAAACTCTCTGGGCTTCATTTACTAGTAAACTGGGATTTAGCACTGGAAAGGATGCTGTTCACTGAACAGCGTCCTTTAAAAAAAAATCCAGTTTCTGTGCTGGATTGCAAAATAACCAAAACAACAAGTCTTTAGGCCAAATTCTGTCCTCAGATACATGCCTGCAGCTTGTGGAGAAGTCAATGGGAGTTGCAAGTGTTTATCCGAGGGCAAAATTTGGCATTTAGAGTTGTAACTCAGTGTATTCAGGCACTAGACCTGCTGCTGAAGACATTCAGATGAGAAATACTCAGCCGTCCCTTCTAAAATGAATTCTATTAGAAGAAAAATTAGAAGATGAAGCAAGTGATGTTTTGATTATAAAAATCAAAAGATTTTGCTCTTTTTGTTTTCAAGAGCAGGAGGTGGGTCTGAGTGCTCTGTGGGATTTTTGTTTAAATTTTGTTTCCTTTTACAGAGTTCATACATATTTGATGTGAATATTCCAAAATAAGCGCTCTGATTAGCCATTAGCATGACGTTTATACTGTGGTATGGTGAGAGTATTTTTTCTTAAATCTGTAGTCAGCTGCGGATCAAAGCTTAAAGTTTAGAGAAAGAAGACCCTAAGGATTAGAGCACAGAAATCCTGCATTCTTTTCTCAGTTCTCTCCCTGACTTGCTCTATGACCTTAGGCGAGTGGCTTAACTGCTCTGCCTCAGTTTACTTCTCTTTGAAATTAATCACAATAGTATTGTCAGTTTTTTAATCGGGGCCTGATTGAGAAGATTGTGCACCTAACTGCTCATGTGCAAAGTACAAGGGAAACTGCACACCCATTTTGGGTGGGGGGCATGATTACCATGATTGCGCACACAAATTCCTGGGTGTGCAGATGGACAACTGAATGCATATCTGTTCATTTGCCTGCATATTACTGGATGTATATAGATCTATATGCTATGTATAATAATATATGAATTGTTTATGAGTTCTACTATAGTTAATTTACTTTATTAATATTCATAAGACTAATATGAATAATAATGCTGTTAGTTTGGCAGCCATTTGATTTCAGCTCTTCCAAATGGTATTACACCTATTATACCTGCAAAGCTGCTTTTCCTAAAACTAACAGACTTAAGACAAAAATAAAATACAAAAAGCAGCCTCTGCTCTAGTGAGGGATGTCAATTTTGGTTTTGACCTATTCCTGGAAGTTTCATCACCTGACATAATCTTTCATTAAAGATTAATCTTCAATTCCTGGAGACTCCAGGACAATCATGGAGTGTTGGCAACCCTAGCTTTAGGAGGAGGAACATGGTGGCAAAATGAATTATTGTAAGAAATAGTTTTCCTAGTTCTTTTTTTAAAAAAAGTTGGTTAATCAAGATTGATTAGCCCCAATACCCACACAACTAAACATGAACAATGCAAGGTAACAACCTCAAAAAATAATTACTTCAGTAATAATAAATAATAATAATAATAAAAAAACATCAGCCCAGCATTCAGCGAACACTCCTGCCGTAACATACTGGAATGGAGAGCTCAGAGCACCGCTCCAATAACAAATTAGTTAGGGTGTGCAGCTGAATACTCCTGAGCCACCCAACAATAACAAACCAGTGTGTGCAGCCCAAAGCACTCAAAAACAACCCAAGAATAATAATCCAGTTTGCATGCCTGATGGGAGAAAAGAAATTCGGCAAGGAAACAGATTTCAGTTTGAATTGTCCAAGAGGTTATTATTACCAACCGTGTTAAACCATTGATGTTTAAATTAAGAATAATACCTTTTCAGGGCCCAATCCTGTTCCCATTGACTTTAATAAGAATAGGAACGGGGACAAAGTTTCCGTCAGAGGTTCTTTTGGTGCTGAGGATATATTGTTTATCAGTGTACTACCTGTAACTAATGAGCCCACTATGGCAAATGGAACTATTTTTCATGTCCATTTGATAAGGGAAACTTGAGGGGAGAAATGGAACCTGCTTAATTCTTGGCAGCAAGATTGGACTTGTAGCAACCAACTATCCAGTAGTACTGAACTGAACAAGGGCTAGAAAAGCTAGAGGGAAGGTAACCTCTCTCTTCATTGTTCTCCTAGTGTGCAGAGACACCCCCTAAAAAATGCCTCTGAGCTGAATAAACTGGAACGATGTGCTCTGTACAGGAAACCTGAACAAGTGGGAGCCTTCCCCCATAAAGCCTTACTTCAGGAACATCTCTCTACATATATCTAGATATAAACACATTATGTTACTGCGCAAACTGGTGGGTTAAAATTTTCAAGTCCAGATTCGTGGCGTGGGCCTCTCTCTGCAAAAATTCTGAAACAGACTCCTAGGTTTTTAAACCACACCCATCTCTGAGCTCCTGAGAATTCTGAACACAGCCCAACTCAGAGGAAGTTCAGATCAAGCCATGGACGTGAACGTCACAGTCTGGGCCCATCTCAGATATAACATGTACATCCCAGTCACAGTCAACTTGAATCTGCCATAGGTGGTGCTTAAGATGATGCAATATTTGCTGAAGAAAATCTGAGCTCTAGTCTGAAACATGTTCTTTAATGTTCAAAGACTTCAGATATTCTGACACAAGCTTTTGACTTAAAACAATGGCCTATTGAACTATTACTTCATTTTTCTTGTAGTGTAGTCTGACCAAAGGAAAGCTGGAAAAGAGCGCAATGGAAAGACTTTTACAAGGCTCCTCTGTGGGGAGATGTGGATTGGAAAGGGATGACTAATAAAGCCTAAATTGTGTAGGGTTTTTTTTTCTCTCTCTCTCTTCTTGGTAGAAATAATTTCTAGAGTCACAGGGTATGGTTCTGATCTCACCTTGGTGTAATTCCATTGTAGTCCATGGTGATACTCCTGATTTACACCAGTGTAACTGAAATCAGAGTACAACCCATAGTTTTAGGGGTTTTTTAATTATTATTTTAAACCTCACACACTCCAGAGACCTGAATGGAGACAGAATTTCACACATAAATGGAATGGGAATGAAGCAAATAGGCCAAGGAAATCATATGGAATATCAGCTTTACTACTGAAGATCAGGAGTGTTGAGGAGGCACTACCCCCAATTAATCAGAAATCCCACACTTCAGTTGCTCAGAAGAGTGATTCCTTTGGAATTTAGATTCATGGTGAAGGCAAAGGGGGGTTGAACATTAGCAAGATACCTACAACTCCATTGGCTGCTGCTTTTATGGCCAACCATACCAAAGGAGTTTCCTCCCTGACAATGAACAGGAGCAATGAGTGAGCCAGTTCTCTCAGAAATTATCCAGATTTCATAGCCATCTTGATGTACTTAGAAGAGTAATAGGGCACAGAGATAATTTTTTCCAAAGACTTTGGGATTGCAGGTAAGCCAAGACTCACGAGAACATATAAAGAACACAAAATTATTCCATATACTGATGAAATATCAGTTCCTTAGACTTCTTTTTATGAGAGGGAGAGGTAGACTCTAGGTGAGTGGTTCCCAAACTTGTTCTGCCGCTTGTGCAGGGAAAGCCCCTGGTGGGCCGGGCTGATTTGTTTACCTGCCGCGTCCACAGGTTCGCCAAACGTGGCTCCCACTGGCCGCGGTTCGCTGCTCCAGGCCAATGGGAGCTGCTGGAAGCGGTGGCCAGTACATCCCTCTGCCTGCGCCGCTTCCAGCAGCTTCTATTGGCCTGAGGCAACGAACTGAGGCCAGTGGGACCCACGGTCGGCCGAACCTGCGGACGTGGCAGGTAAACAAATTGGCCTGGCCTGCCAGGGGGTTTCCCTGCACAAGCGGTGGAACAAGTTTGGGAACCACTGCTTTAGGTCCATCATATTTAATTCAAGTGTGCTCAGGCTATTGATTTGCAGATACTACGGCAATGGGAGGCAATATAAAAACCCTAAGACTGACAGTTTCAAGGGAATTGTAAGTTATCCTGACTCCCCATTTATCATGATTCCAGGAAAGCTTTTCAATCCTTTAACAAAGAGGGGGTAGATGTGTTTTCATGGCTGGCCTGCCCTGCCACTAAAAGCAGGTGATAGATGGAGTTAAAACTCTTCTTACTGCTTTTCTTTTCGGGCTTTGCAATGCAACAGATCTAGGTTTAGGAGCTTTTCTGCTGACCCAGGATGTAATTTACATGGAAGTAATGATCAGCCTCATTCCTGGGTATATAGGATCTGGGTCCATTAACATTCTCAACTCCAGGGAAGGGGGAGTCCCAGCCAAACCAGAAATAGCTGCGTGATCTGCTGGAATGAGCACAGGGATAGGCGCCAAGTAGTCCTGAGTTCTAAGCCTGGCTCTGCCATTGACTCATTGTCTGGCCTGGGGCAAGTAACTTCACTGTTTGAGTTCCTCTAGGTGTAAAATGGGGATAACTATAGAACCTCACAAGGGATTAATTAACTAATGTCTGTACAATCCTTTGAACATCTTAAGTGCCAGACAAATGATTCAACATATTGTGAGCTCCACAATAAGCCAGGTAAAGCCAACCATGGGGCAGTGCTGAGGATGGAAAAAAATGTGAGGTACAAGTTTCCGTGAGATTCAGATCGTTCCTGTTCCTGGGCAAAATGCAAAGTCAAGATTGTTATCTGTGAAACTAGAAACTCATCTGTTTATTTGCAGATTGTTATTAATTCAGTGCTTTTCATTTTCAGTTTAAATTCAGCAACATTTTAACAAAACACATGTATATGTATATGTGCTAGATGGAAATGGCTTCTGAGGAAATGCAGAGACAGAGGCGATGCAGAAGATGATGCAATAACTTATTGCTTTCAGCAAATATCAGTACCAAAAAATGACTTCTTTGCCACATGGAATATATACAAAACCCCCAACTCTGAGTCCTTTTTCAAATAAAAATTTCCCAATCTCACGCTATGGTACCAAACACATAAATATATAACAATGGATGGAAAGAGAATAAGGTTCCTTTGAATGGCAGTTGGGTTAGAAAGGAATGGTTGGAAAGCCTAAATTGTAACATAAGAAAATTCCATCTTAGGGATCTGATGACATTTTAGATGAGCTCTGCTCTTGTGGTTTACAATACCATCATACTGTATATCTAGCTGAAAATGTATCTTTATATGAAATGTTTTCATAAATATTAGCCATATATTATTTTCTTCTACCATCATCAGAGCAGTTTCTTTTATCGTTAGATAAAGTGTACAAGTTAGAATGCTTGTTTTTGCCATGTTTTTTAAAAATCATTATTATTAATTTACATCTAAAATTTCCAAAGGTACAGTTGGAGCAAAATATAGCTGTTGGAAAGCTATGTCAGGAACTGCAAGATGTTACAGATGCATTGATTTAGTCAGGCTGTATGACACCATCTGCTTATGAAAAATGTCACAAAAATGTGGAACTTTGACGGCACAATAATATAAAGGTGACCTTGGCTGGCATATAAAATGGTCACTGAGAACATCCCACACTGCATGGGTGGATTGTAAAATGTATTTTCTTTACATACCATTTACATTCATATTATTCAATTAGAGCTTGATCAAAAGGAATTGAAGTCAATCAGAGAGCCTTTCCCCTGACTTCAGTAAACTTTGGATTAGACCCCTAAATTGTAGTCCAGTAAATCTAATCTAATTAATAAGTGGATCAAAAAATGGAAAGTCTAAAAAAATCTGCTTTGTTTTAAAAATAGACAGTAAGCAGCAGTACCATCTTAAAGGCAGAATTTGTCTCCAATTTTCTGAGCTTGCTTGATTAAAAGGAATACCAGAATAATTTTTTTAAACATTGGTATGACAGAATGTTTGGACTTCACACACACTTGGTAGAAGTCTACATGATAGATCAGAAGCCAGAGTGCTTCCAGAGTAACAATACATATGAATGTGTTGAAACTATTGTTTCTGTTATCTTTTTATTGCTACTGGGAAGCTTTTGGTGGCAAAGCAATAAAGCTATTGCCAGCTACATTATTAGTCTCAGGCTAACATCTGCAATTACTATGGAATAAATGGTTCGCATCCCATATGAAATGTATAAAATTAAAATGAGGAACAGATTTCACTATTTCTCTCTCTCTCTCTTTCTTGCTTCTCAAATTCTGTGATTTTTTTTCACGGAATATTTGTGCTCTGGAAGAAACGTAAATCGAAGTGCCCATTTACAATTAGTGACAGGTGAACCTCAAATATAGCTTGCAGGTTCTGTTAAACTACTAAAAATTCAGATGCTTATCAGAAATCTATGGAAAACTTATTCAAACCTCAATAGAAAGCAGGATCAAAATGTAATGAAAGGAAGCACTTATGAGGTTTCCAGTACTTTGGGCAGAATGCTGCCACAAAGATCATTCTCTTAGTTGCTTTAACCACATCACCCTTCTCTTTGAATCCCACCACAGGCTCCCCCCTTCTCTAGTACATCAAAATATAAGCTGTTTGTTTTTGCTTTCAAGACCCTTCATGGCCTATCCCCACACTGCCCATCATCTCTCATTCACTATTGAAACGTTGACACCCACCTTCGATTTCTGAGACCGGCACAGACATTGGCAGATGGTGTGCAACCCTCTCCCCACATCTTTGCCAACCCGCTCCTCCTATGTGGCCCCAGACTAAGGTCTAATTTGTGGGAGGGTCTTGTATAAATCCCTTCAAACCAGGATGGATTTCAGCCTCATGGAATATATTACAAATCACCTTTATGTAGTTGCCAAGTCCTGAGATCGGGGCTTTGGGTTTCTCCGTTGTTGGTGTCATAAGCTCTGATAGGAATTCTGACAATGAGCCCTCTACTTGATTCAGTGGAAACTTTACGAACCCCAGACCTGTACTTAATATTCCTGATGCTATCATTGCAGGAGAAACAAACTCGGGTCTTTATACGCTTACCACTTACAAAGTGTTTTTATGTCTTCAAAGCACTGTGCAAATATTTAATTAATCTTTAATTTAAGTCTTGATAGGTAAAAGCTTTTTGCATTTTGACTTTAAATAAGCTATAGTCAGTGCAGGTGGAAATTGATTAAGCCCTCAACCAAAAAAAATAATAATCCCAGTTTAATAAGAATCTAATTCAGAGCATATATTTGGTTTAGAACTGAATGAGCATTTTTTGGTAAATGTATTTATTTATCCATTTTAATATGATTTCCTCTTTTTTTCCTGCATAAAGACAAACAAATACATTCCATCCCGAGTTCAAATTATATAATACAGGTAGAACAGAGGGGGGAGTTACATGCCAAAGCCAAGTTGGCCAATTAAACAAAACCCCTCTGTCAGGGGGCAATAGAGGTGTCCAATCCTTTCATCCAAGTGTTTACAGCTTATTTCTGAAATATGATTCTAAATGGATAATGTAATGCACAGCAAGAGCTCTGTGCATATAAATACTTTCCTGTTTGTGATTTTTTAAATCGTAACACTTTGAAATATGAAAATGTTCAGTCTTGACACAATCAGTGTAGATGAAATGAAGCCAGTTACCACCATTTCACAGGGCTGCAGCAATCCTGGAACCTGAACAAATCATAGAATATCAGGGATGGAAGGAAGGGACCTCAGGAGGTCATCTAGTCTAACCCCCTGCTTCAAAGCAAGGCCAATCCCCAGACAGATTTTTGCCCTAGATCCCTAAATAGCCCCCTCAAGGATTGAACTTCCAAGCCTGGGTTTAACAAGCCAATGCTCAAACCACTGAGCTATCCCTCCCCCATAATAATTTCTTGCTTAAAAGTACAGGCCTCAAATGTCCAAAATGGAGTGACCAAAGCAATACACCTAAATTAGTATGGACAGATCTGCAGAAATGTTGGGCACCTACCATTCCCCCACTTTGACTGCAGTCAAAGATTCTCAGTCAAATAAATAATATATGGAGATATACCTATCTCATAGAACTGGAAGGGACCCTGAAAGGTCATTGAGTTGAGCCCCCTGCTTTCACTAGTAGGACCAAGTACTGATTTTGCCCCAGATTCCTAGGTGGCCCCTCTCAAGGACTGAACTCACAATCCTGGATTTAGCAGGCCAATGCTCAAACCACTGAGCTATCTGTCTCCCTGATAAAAAAAATCAGAATATTTAAAAATATTTAAAATTTAATATTAAATTAAATTTTATTTTAAAATATTTTTTAAATAAAATATTTTAATATCTTTTTAAAAATCAGACAATGTACAATATTCTAACATACAGGGCTGTAATATACATAGACATTTTATGGGTGTCATTTCATAATTATAATCTCGCCAAAATGGGTATAGGATAATGACCTAAGCTGTCAAGAAGGTGCAGGGGAGGCAACTGATGCAGTAGGTGATTTTAATTTATACAGAGGGGCTTTGGGAAAAAGTGTATTTATAGGTGTGTAATACTGCCATGGATTGTATAGCTTTTAATGCTACTTCCACATATTGTATTTATTTCCTGTTACTTCTTCTTGCAATAAAATGAGGTACCCAAACTTGGGCCCATAATTTGGAAGTTTGGTTGAAGCCACTTTAAAAATCTGACCCCAACTGCCCATCGTATATCACCAGACATTTGAACTGAGATAATAAATCAAGATGTTTTCCTCTTTTGTCAGTTTCCTAGTACTCTTGCTATTATAGTGCACAAGCAATTCATGCTGGCAGAGTTTGCTCGGAAATATTTTGGAACACTGAAAGCGCGGGAATGCAGCCATTAGCATAGAAACACGCATATACATTTGGGACTGAGAGCTTTTTGGGTGCATTCAGTACATTTTTAATAACTAGCTCATTGGCAGGACTTTCAAAAATTGTTAGTCTGCTGCACCAATAAACAGAGAGAGCTAATTCCTTTCCATTGAGTTTGTTATTGATTGTTTTCACTACTTGCTTCGCTCAGAGAAGCATTACAAGCTAGTCTCCTTAATCACTGAGATCCAAGATGTTTTCTCATGTTGAAAGGTTTTGTTCTGACCAGCTTATACAAAATGTTATGCAAAATGGAATAGAGTTTACCATTAGGAAATTTTCCTGTTATTCAGTCAGAATTTTCATTTGCTTAATTTCATCTCCTAAATTTCTCCTTATGCCAACCAAAGAATTCCTTTCCTTCCTTCATGTTTTACAACATTCATATACACGCAGGCAGTCATCACATCCTTTCTTAGTCATAATTTGGCCAAGTTATACATAGTTCTTTTAATCTTTTCTCATAAATCAATCCCTCTAGACTGTTCATCATTGTTATTGCTCTTTTCTGAATTCTCTTCAGTTTGTTGATATCTTCCCAGTATTGACGTGGTCATAATGGAACACACTATTATATGTATTGTCTCACCAGTACCCTGTTCAGACAAGCTAACACCCTCTCTGGCATGGTATTCCATCTCTGCCTATGGAGCCTCTAAATCACATTTGGCTTATTTTTGCTGCCCTATCACATGACAAGCTCAGATCAAATTCTCTGTCCGCTCTCTGTCTTTACACTTCTTTCTGCATAAGTGTGTTTGGGGCTCTTGATTTGTATCAACTAGTTGTTTTCTTTTAGGACAAATCACATTTTACTTCCTGTCAGGATTTCTAGCTTCCATGTTTTATTCCTGTGTCTTCACTGATGCTTGTAACATTTCTCATTTATCTGCAAATGTAATTAACATGTTTGCCTCTTCTTCCAGTTTATTAATGAATACATGAAATAAATCAAGACTTAACTCCAATTCCTTTGGAACATCTCCCCCAATCTGACATGCTGCTATTTATCATTACCTCTTGTTTATAATACTTTAGCCAGCTCGGAGACCACAGATGAGTGCTTATATCCAGACCAGTTTAGATCAATCTTTCAACATTTTACGAGACTACCAAATGCTTCTCTAAAATCCAGACAGATTTGCCCAGATCACTGGTGTTGTTGAACACTGCACTGTTGGCCAATTAAAGTCAGCATATTTGTCATAGGCAGGTCAATCCATTTCAGGGAGATCTTCTGGCGGCATAGAGCCAATCCTGAGATTTCTACAGCACTACTCCTCCCTGCTGCCAGCTCTACTGATCTCCAGCTACCAAAGCACCCCCTTGGGACTTTTGGCAGCTGGGGTAAGTTAGGGCAGTTGTGGGCGGCTCTGTGTTATATTAAGAGATCTGCTCAGGACAAAGGGAGCTGAGAATCAGAGAAGAGGAAAGGCCAAGTGGGTTGGGCCATTATGTCTACTAGTGTCCTGTCATCTGCTAATTCAATAATTTGTACTTTTATAATTTTATTTAAAAAAAATAAAGAATAAAGTTCATCTGGCATGACTTGGTCTTTGTAATCCAAGGCTCATGTTTCCATCACCATGCAGATGTTCATAGATTTGTTTTCTCTATTTGTTCCAGAGCAGATGATATATTTATGTTCTATCTAGTGTGTAGTACAACCCATGGAGACATATAGCAATCAATGATTATTGACATGCCTTGAACAGCATCTGTCCTTGGCAAGATTATTTGAAAATGGCATTTACAAGAGGATGGGGAAAGATTCTTTTATTTCCTGGACGGAAATTGCAACTGCTCTGAAGTCGGCATATGTCTGTCTATTACACCATCTAAGGTTCTGACTTTGAGAGCCAACAGTTAGTAACAAGGCAGATGCTGCAGTGTGAACCAAAGTCACATGTCCTTCAAGGAATTTCACCACAAAGCCTTTCACATATCTGACATTAATTCTCATTGGGTCAAAACAATAATAGGAATAAGTGATTTTTTTCAGTTTCTGTTTATTTTTTCCCAGGCCACAAAACCTCCATCTATTATGTCATTTAAATTAACCGAATAACAAATGTCTGCTTTCATAATAAGGTCCCAATGCTGTTTCATAAATAACAGCATAAAAAAATTACAGACACAGACTTTACCAAAAAAGAAAAAAGAAAGCCATATTCAGTTTTAATATTTAATATTTGTCATATGATTTGATAACACAAGAAACGTGTTTCTTCATACTTGGTGGCTCTGAGAGCAACATTTCCCATTGAACTCAACATAAAGCTGGCAAGGAGGAGATCTCATGTCACCTCAACCAGATTCTGACTGCATGGCCTTGGGTAGATCACTTGGCCTCTCGACCTCTATTTCTCCATCTGTCAAATGGGTATTTAATTACTCACACAGGTGTTATACAGATTGGTTTGTTTACATAGTGTTCTGGAGACATGGAACTTGATGGACCTTGGGTCTGATGTAGTACAACAATTCCTATGTTATCACATGTATTTAGGGCAAGATTCACCAGTATTCTCTGGCTGCTTTGTGCTGATCTGGTTCCTGGAATAATTGTTCTGTTGTCCACTCATGGCCTGGAAAAAGAAGGTTTTTTTAAAAAAAGGAACCGAGTTTTCAATTGGCAGCCAATACAGAATCAGGAGGTGTATCCATATGATTCAGCTCTGCTTCGGAGATGGCCCAGTCAGTGCAGGATTCGCTGTATAAGTGTTAAGCACTGGTTCTCTGCATCAGTCATGCTGGACAGTGAGTTTTCTCAATAGGTCAAAAGTATGGCTGAGCAAACGTTTTCAAAAGAACGATGGGGTTTGAAGAACAACAAAATGCACTGAGGTTTATTACTTTTTAAATAATGCCCCCTTTGAAATGTTAAGGTCCCACTGTGTTTGGAGAGGATTTAATACCCTTTTGCTCACAGTTTGAGGCACATCATGAGCTATTTTGTGTTATTTCTCTTGTGCACATTACGCAATTATGGCCCACCAAACAGGGCTAACAGGGTAAAGGGCAGGGAAAGCATCATGATAGAGACACACTTAGGTTAGGGGCCTGCGGTCCATTTGCCTGTTCTAACACAACATAACCATCTGCCATCTTTTGACTCCAGCCCTCTTAAGTAGAGAGCATTTTGCTGGAGGGAAGGAGAAAAGATGTCTCTAGTTTTACTCCATGCCACTGCCAGAATGCAATGCAATGTCAGTCAGCAAGAGTCCAACCCTCAGCTGCAGCAGCCATGGTGTCTAGTTGGGATAACTGTCAAGGGAAAGCATCCTTGTAATGCGTCCCTAATTCTTTATTGGCTTTGAAAAGCTGAGAACTGAAGGGCTGTGCAGTGGGCTCGACATGAAATACAAATGAGACAATTCAACAATGATGCCTGAATAACCATATTCTTCTAAGGGAAAACAATAGAATAATAAACGATGTACAAATGGGCTTATACATATGGGGTTTCTAATAATTGTTTGTATATAAACGCATTCTACCCAGTTAAATCGGAACATCCATGTCCAGTTTCCAAAGGCTTTACAAGGTTACATTTTAACCTGGCTCTTTTCATGCAGTTAATTCAAATGCTTTCTCCCCTCCTTGTTCATTTCTTAGTGGTTGAAGTCAGTAGGAGCTCAGTACATCTCAGGATCAGGCCCTTAATGACTTCAACATGCAGGTTTCAGTATCTTTCTGCATTTGGATGCATTGTGGAGTCAGGCATCCATGGCTAGTTGTCCTTCTAAATTTCCCCCCTGGTGCTACAGAAAAGCAAAACAAAGAGCCATAAAATTCACACACATTGTTAAGTAAGTAATCTCCGTGGCGGTGAGATTGTTTCAGCAAATGAAAGGAAAAAAAATGCACTGAATATGAAGTGGCAAGCTGTGAGTTCTGTGTCTCTGCTAACTCTGTTCGTTTTATTTTTACGTTA
Source organism: Mauremys mutica (assembly GCF_020497125.1). Taxonomy (NCBI): domain Eukaryota; kingdom Metazoa; phylum Chordata; order Testudines; family Geoemydidae; genus Mauremys; species Mauremys mutica. The sequence continues at coordinate 39,202,280 of NC_059085.1, read as the reverse complement.
ACCTCCAAACCTACTGCTGTCTTATTGGTCTATTTCATCCCCCTATTACATCCTGTCGGTTGTGTAGATTGTGACTTCTCTGTCTTCTTTGTTATGTTTACAGTCCCTAGCAACCTGAGGTCCTGATCCTCAACAGGGATCCAGAGATGCTCTTGTAATAATAATGCTAATATAGAAGAAAGTGTCTGCAAATTGGAGATTTTAACAGGTATTGCAATGAAAAGGAGGGCTTATCAGACCACGTGGATGTTTTGCTCATCCACAAATAGGGTCAGCTATTTTGCTTTTACAGTTACCACAGCCAGGTGCAGGGACAATATATTAAACAAAGCCAAACTGACTTTTCCAGAATAACAAGTTGGTTGTAAGGATTAAAGGGAAGAGAGTCATGAGTGAGTGACTGTGATTGTATGTGTGTTTGGGCAGTCTAGTGCCCTGCTGAAAACTTGAGTTTGTATGGCTGCAGCTCTGTTGCTGAAGAATTCTTGCCACTGGAGATGCTTTTCTAGTGAATAAAAACTAAGCTAAAATGGGATTTATTTACTGGTGCTGGAATAGGAGGTTGCCAATTTCACCCTTTTTATCATTTACCTAGGAACCCCAGCACCTAGGTAGCACCTAGGAACCCCAATAATAGACCAGGACTAGGCACTGTACAAACAGAACAAAAAGACAGTCCTTGCCCCCCAAATGCTTCAGCTTTAACAACGTAGGCACCCTTTACTAGAGGGGCCTTTGAACTTTATTGGGAGTGTTCCAGGGGAAAAGCCTGTGCTGCAATCTAGCCTTAGAGACGACAACTCCCACAATGCCGTGGGGAAAGAGGGAGAAACTTCCTGGTGCAGGGAGAGCAGGCGGTGGACTCCATTGTGGGAAAAGGAGTGAGATTGCTGGTGTGGCGCTCAGTCCATACCAGGAGCTGCTGGGAGGAAGCCAGAAGCTGCTGCTGGGAGCCTGCTGGGGCTTTGATCGAGCAGGGAGCCTTGGAGGCTGTTGGTGGCTTCATTGGAGCCAGGGCCGGCTCCAGCTTTTCTGTCGCCCCAAGCGGCAAAAAAAAAAAAAAAAAAAAGACGAGCGGCGGCACTTTGGCGGCAGCTCAACCGTGCCGCTTCTTCTACGGCAGTTCGGCAGTGGGTCCTCCCTCTCTTCCTCTTCTGTGGCAATTCGGCAGCAGCTCAAAGAGGAAGAGAGGGAGTGAGGGACCCGCCGCTGAATTCCTGCCAAAGACCCGGACGTGCTACCCCGATATCGGATGGAGTGCCGCCCCTTTGCATTGTCCGCCCCAAGCTCCTGCTTCCTACGCTGGTGCCTGGAGCTGGCCCTGACTGGAGCCAGGGCAGAGACTATTGCTGTGCCTAGAGCTGACTGCGGTGGGCCTGCAGTGTAGGACTCTGAGTAACCCCCACTCCGGTTTGGGAAAGTACTTGCAAGGGAAGGGGCACAGCAGAGAGACCTTCCCACCGACCCAGAGCTGCTGACATTCGGTGGAGCCAGCTTAGGGTGACCAGACAGCAAGTGTGAAAAATTGGGACGGGGGTGGGAGGTGGGGTAATAGGCTTCTATATATAAAAAAAGTCTCAAATATCAAGACTGTCCTTATAAAATCTCTCAAACCAGAAGAAGCACTCACTAAATTCTTCCCTCCTTCTGCTTGCTTGAGGGCGAGTAACACTCTCAAAAATGAGGTTGAATCAAAAGGAAAATTATTGCTTGAATGACAGTAGCCCCTCAGTCAGAATTTGGACCCCACTGTGGAAGATACTGTGAAAACATACTTCTTTTCCCAAACTGCTTTCAGTCTAAGCATATATAAAAAACAAATGCCTTCAAGAAAAGAGTAAATAGATTAGAGTTTTCCCATGTTGTTCAGTTTGAAAAACGATCACAAGAAGAAAAATAACTGGTAACGACGAATCAAAGAAAAGGAGAAATAGGCTCCACAAGTATAATATTGGGTCTTGACTCTTCAGTTCATTGAGTATGCCTATCCAGCTCTGGGCTTCCTCGGCTCCCAGTGAATTGAGTGGGATTTGAGGAGAGACTGCTCACCACAGAAGTTTGTTCAGTACCAAGCCCTAAATTAACTTTTAAAAAAGTCAAGTCAGATTCTAGGTGAAAAAGTTAATTTTTTTTTTACATCCTCTCATCAATCCATAGGGGCTAATTTGTTTAAGAGTTAAAAACTTGTGTCATATACAAAACCACTGATAAATATTAAATCATACAGAAAAAGATAACATTACAGCCTAAAAATAAATTCTGCATCTATAGTCTAAACAACTGAATGGCTATAAATTGTCTATCTTATAAATTAATAAGATACAGACCCTTATGAAAATATAGAATCCAGTCCTGTAAGCACTCCTCTGGTCTGATCCCATATAGCCATAGATCTCAATGCAAGTTGGATCAGTTCCTATCTGGAAAAGTCCCATTAAAATCAATGGGATTGCTACATACACATGATCAGAACAATAATGCATTCAAAGCTGTCATTTTGTGTTTATCTACTTTACTTCATTTGCACCTCTTTGCAGATGTAGAATCATAAATCAATATACCTCCCTTGAAATTCTTTACGGAATAACTGCTTATGTTTCATTTTTATAACCCTGTAAATAAGGATTGAAAAAACACAGGGTCTCACTTACTGACAGTTAACAAAATGGAAAGAATAAGACGAGAATTGGGACATAATAAAAAACAAAAAATCCCCCCTCCTGGGATGGACATTTCTAAGAGACAAATAGAGAATAGTTTTAGGTTTTAGAATAATTGGGTGGGATTTTCATATGTACTTGAGTGATTTAGGAACACAAATCCTATTGAAAGTCAATAGAACTTGTGCTCCCAAATTAGACACTTTTGAAAATTTCACCCATAATTATCCAATTTTGTATAGATATAAAATAGGATTTTAATTATAATCCTCTATTTTTTAAACAAAAATCAGTAATTTATCAACGTAAAATTCTCACTAAATGCATTCTTCTTGCATTTGATATTTAGTTTTAAGTTTTCTAGAAATTACTTTTAAAATAGGAAATGGTAAGTAAGAATTTTTTTCAGTGTCTCTTGTAAAAAATAGAACAGCTAAATAATGGGGAAAATGTGAAATACAAAAATAAAGTTGAAATATTTTAACCTATATGTTTATTGCTGTAAAATGGTACAAATAACAGTTAAAGATATAAATATAGGTTCATTACAAAATATAATATAATAAGGGTTTGTGATCATGAATAAATATGGTATAAAATATAGCAAGCGATTTAATAATAATGATCTTTTTAAATCATTATACAATGACTTTAAGAGGGATCAGGTGTATTTATAAACCAGGCTATAATACTGTACAATATAATTTATACTTTGTATTGCAGTAACATACCAGTTATCAAATGTAAGATGTACTATGGTATCGTTGTTTTTTCTTCAAATCTAGAGTCGTGTTTCAAAGGAAGACTTTTCAGGCTTTGCTATTTGATGTATTTTTCAGGTTTCATCTAAATTGGCTTTTTTAATGTTGGTTTAAAAAAAAGTAAAGATAAAGAACAGGAACAGCCTAGATTTCTTGAAAATTCTACAAATCCAAAATATCTGACCATTATACTGACACATCTTTTTAAATATCTGACCTGGTGTTCTTTTGCTTGTTAAAGAAATATAACACAGAAACAAGATACTCAGTTTTTTCTTTAATCTCACTCTCAAGGTGCTTGCTCGGTTGATAAAACTCAAAAGTCAATAAGCCCTCAGTCCAGCAATGAAACTTCATACTGTAGATTTCAGTTCAGTAACTCCCCCCAAAAGCTTCACATTTCATACATGTTCATTGCTTTTACGGCACTGAATTTCAGAAGCAGACAGAGAAAAAAACTTTACATCCAAATTTGAAAAACTAAATATGTTACAATTGAGGAAGTTTGCAATAAATAAACAAACAGACAAAAAAGCACATACTGTACACCCAGGAGAACTGATTAATTGCTGGCGAAAAGTTCTTAGACATTCAGATTTCCTGAGGCTTTTCCACTCTTTCTGTGCACCACTCACTTATAATTACATCTGGGGCCATTCCTTCCTATTCCACAGGATAAACTGGAATATACGACTCAGCAGCTTTGTCTCTTGCTCTTTAAACACTGGAGACCTTGTAAGCAGACAACTTTTTTTCCTGTTATGAAATTTTAATGATCTTCCAAGTCTCTCAAAATTAGATCAGTTTTGTTTTGGTGGTTTTTTGTTGTTGTTATTTTTTACACTGAAACAGACCTGGCTTATTTATACTACAAGGTTTATAACAGCAAAACCACAGACAAAATCAGTGTTCTCTTGCTTTACCGTATCTCTTGCTATTCCTGATAAACTACTCCTTGGAATATATTTGGTTAGCTCCAAAAAGCAGGTTGCACTATGGAGTCAATGGTCATCTCTTCACAGGACTACCTTTTGAAAGGGCATACGGTCTTTGGAGTGGGTGGCCTCTAGAGAGAACTCACAGGAGATATCAGGAGTGACCATTCCTGGCACAGCACCAAGTTATTGGGCGATGATCCCTTATGGAGCAGCTTTGCAGTGAAATAGCCCATTCAAACCTGTGATAACTTGCCTCTGAACCACAGACACTGGCACGGGGAGGGAAAGTGAAACGAACAGAGAAAAACTAATAAATATCAAGTAGCAGAGGGGCAGCCGTGTTAGTCTGGATCTGTAAAAAGCGACAGAGTCCGGTGGCACCTTATAGACTGATGAAGTGGGTATTCACCCACAAAAGCTCATGCTCCAATACTTCTGTTAGTCTATAAGGTGCCACAGGACTCTGTCACTTTTTAATAAATATCAGTATCCTTGGCCATGAGGCTCCTTATTTCAGCACTCACTGGTGTGACAACAGTAATAACTTAAAATAGGTGGCACTTTTCACTCTAAAGAATCCCAGATATGGCCCAAATTCTAGAATAGTAGAAGAGAAAGCCACTTCACACATGCACTGAACTCACTCCATTAACCACTGAAATGCATCTACCTCTGGGATAGAACATAACTGGAGTTTAAGTGTCACAGCAGCATAGAATTGTTCAGGCCAGGAAGTGAAGATGAATTATGTATGGCCAATTTGTAAAAGCATGATGTATTTTCTCAGACTAGATACTTGCCTGGACAACAGAGCTAATACCCATAACTCTCAGGGAAAATACCACTGGGTATTTAATGAGCATAAGAGATCAGGTTCTTGGCTCAATCTCTCTCTCTCTTTTATCCCAGAGGGTCCAGGAGAACAGCACACTCTAGCAGCTGCCCATAATCACAGTTTACCCCCAGTTCTGGATTGCTCGTGGTTCAGTCTGGTCCCCCTGATAAATGTCAGCAGTTTTAGGGCCTCTCTAATTGATGACCAGGTGCCTCTGGTCCAAAGAGGCCATTCTGACCAACAGGTTTTGCTAGGACAAAGATATTCCAGCCAAGCTCCCTTTTTCTGCTGGATATTCCCCCTTTACCAGAGGCTGGGAGGAGGGCTTGTGTAGGAGCCTCTACTCCAGCTGCATATTTCCTGAACATTATGGGGGATCCTTCACCAGCCAGATAAGCTGGAATCAGAGCTACTTTGAACCGCTGAAAGGGCTGCTTCGCAAGGAGGTGCCCCACCTTTCTTCAAATCAAAACAGATGGCTTTTGAACAGCTGCAGTACAAATACCTACCTCCTTCACAGGGGGGCATTGTGAGGATTCATTTGTGACTGTTTGCCCAGCTCTTTGAAGTGGAAAAGTGTGATATAGAGCTCAGCTTTGTTATTATAAACACTCAAAGTACCCTCCTCCAAAGCAAGGTGTTAAAGAAAAGGGAGCATGTATAAATGTCAGCATTATTCATAGCAACAGGGGAAATCAGTGATGGAAATCGCAGACATTCTAGAATTTGGCCATTTCTGAAGAGACGGGAAACCTTTGGAAATTAACATTCCATGCCTAAAATGTCCCTAAAACGAGACAGATTGACTGGTTTGTTGGCAATTGAGTCATTCCCGCACCGCCTTCCTTGTCTGTCTATCTATATAAACACACTGAGTGAAAGCAGTAGGGTAAGAAAGAGGAGGAATTCGAGAGTGGATTGTGTGTCACTGCTGAGCGGTGAAGAGGGGCAGCATGGGAATGAGGTCTGGGCATGTCCATTTATCAGTCACTGTACTCCCACAGCCCGGTGCAGTACGCTCACTGAAAGTAGACATGTTTCCTCCCAGCTATTAGAGATGGGAGGAAAAGACAAGCTAGGCCATCTTACCCTTCCCTCTGCCAATGGAGAGCTACCCCTCTCCCTGCCTGTCTCTGGAGGAATTCGTTGTTGGGATTCTGAGCACATACATAAGGCTGACACTTTAGCCACTAGACTACATGATCTCTTGTCAAAACAGATCAGTGGATTTTCCATGCCCTGGACTCACTCTTCTAGACCAGCAGGATTTACCAGAGTTGCAGCTTTCCAAGAATGGCTAGGTCATTGTAGCAGGCTCCATTTGGGGGCCAGCAGACCTCGTGGTCAGACCATGGCCACACAGTCTCTCCGAGTCTTGGAAGTCTGAGGGGCCCAGTTAGTCACGACCTGCTTCCTCCACCCCACCCCACACTCTCCCAGGATCTCTCAGGCAGGGCAGGGAGGATCGCGGAGCTCAGGCTCCAGCCCAAGCCCAAACATCAACATGGCAATTTTACAGCCCCCCACACACAGCCCAAGCCCCGTGAGCCTGAGTCAGCTAGCACATGCCAACCACAATCATTTAACTACAGTGTAGACCTACACTCAGTGTCCAGTTTCTCCCCCTAATCAAGGAAAAGGGGAGAACAGGGATGGGGTCAGGCTCCTGTTTGAGTCTTACTTCCAGCCCCAGTCCTGCCCCTTCTCTGCCTCAGCAACTAACACTGTCTGCCTTCTGGCAACCAGTCTCTTCTTCCCTTGACCCACACCTGACTGCCTGGGCTCCCCATTAAACCAGTCCCTTCACAGGGAGCATACCTGGCAGCTGTTGAGGGATCATAGAATCATAGAATATCAGGGTTGGAAGGGACCTCAGGAGGTCATCTAGTCCCACCCCCTGCTCAAAGCAGGACTAATCCCCAGACATTTTTTTTATCCTCAGTTCCCTAAATGGTGATAAGAACTCATAACCCTAGGTTTATTAGGCCAATACACAAACCACTGAGCTATCCCTCCTCCCAGTGGATGGGGGCTTCTTGGCCCAATAATGCTCCACCACTCCTTTAACCTTTGTGAGGGTTCTGTAAACCCCATCAGTCATGTAGGGAGAAATTCACCACCGAACAGAACTCATCCTAAGGCTCTGTGCTCCTCTTGAGCCCTTATGGAAGTATTGAGAGGTCTGGAGCAGACCTCCTGAGTTGGGGTGAATGACACCCATAATAAGCAGGAATTAACTGGGGATATTCCCTCTACCTTTTGGGGGGGAAGGCGGGTGCATCTATCCCCAAATGTCCTATAAAGGTTGGCAGTGCAAGGGGTGAACCTCTAAGACAATACATCCTGGGAAGCTTAGATGTCTTACAGTATCACACGCTCGTTATCAGACTCCGTTTTCGGCCCCTCACTGGATATTTTTTTTAAAGCCCTTACAAAATAAGCAGTAAATCATAACAGATTAAAAACATTGCTGGGCATCTGTCCTACCGCTTGGGATTTTGACTGCTGTGAGCTTATCAAACAGGTCTGGCGCTACACGATGGGACAAATATGACATGAACTTCACCCCCGAGGTCTGCCATCTTCACATAACAAGGGCACATATTCCACAGCTGGGGAGCTGTTATTCAACTCGTACTGTACCACAGGTCAGAATTTATGACTTTGTTATTATTATGTTTGTGAGTTTTATGGCCACACTGCTCCCGCGGGAACCCAGAGCGCTTTTGCGAGGACATGTCAGTCAGACGTTCATAATATACTGAAAAGGAAGCATTGAAAATGCTGGGAATATCCTGTGTAACACTGTTTCTCATCTCTCCTGACCCTCAGGTAGGGGCCAGACTTTGTTTGCATCCAAAGTGGGAGGAAAAGCTGATAAAGTGCATAAGCGGGGGGAGGGAATGGCACCGAACCCTCAGCAGCATTGTTGGCCGACACCTCTGCTGGCTCTGTTTGTTCTCTGTAATGACACATGTCCCAAATTTCCTGATCATAACAGTCATCACGATGCGCTCAGGGTTTTATTACCCTCTGATGTGAAGCCAGAAGCTTCACAATGGGAGTTAACCTAACGCTAATGAGTTTAACCACTGCGGCTGATCTGCTGACTCCTCAAAGTGTTAATGCCTTTGGTAGCACAGCGTAGTATATTTTTACCCTAGCACAGTACATCAACAGACTACATGGTCTCTATCTTGCGGCAATCTACCAGCAACAAAAAAAGGTTCACTCTTTGTACTCCAGATGCTTTGAGCTTTGCTGAGAATGGACAGTGGCAGGTTAAACAGAGCTGCAGTTTATTGTTCCCCAAAGATACTGGAATGGATGAACCTCACAGGGGCCAGTTTTGGGAACCTATCAGACTCTTTTGGGGGTTCACAGATCCTGCATGACTTTGTGAACTTTCCCCCTGTAATCTAAAGTCTACTATTTGCACCTACGGACGCCAACTACAATCAGGGCCCAGCTGAGCTAGGCACATGGCCAGATTTTCAAAGGTATTTAGAGTCCTAAAGATGCAGATAAACACCTCATGAGATTTCCAAAAAGGCATCTAAATGCCATGTACATCAATTGGAGTTACCGATCTAGCCTTCCTCCGCAGCATGGGGCAGGGGTCGCTTGCTGGAGGATTATCTGCTACTTGAAGTCTTTAATCAGGATTTGGGGACTTCAACATCTGAGTCAAGGGAGAGAATTATTTCAGGAGTGGGTGGGTCAGCTTTTGTGGCCTGCATCTTGTGGGAGGTCAGACTAGATGATCATAATGGTCCCTTCTGATCTTAAGTTCTATGATTCTATGGTACTTTTAAAAAACCCATTAGGCATCTATCTGCAACATTAGGCTCCTAAATACCTTTGAAAATCTAGCCCACAATCCCCACACCATACAATCTAAGCAGAAGACAAAGTGTTTGAGGGGAAACAGAGTCAGGAAGTGACTTGCCCAGGATCTCACAGAAGGCCAGGGAAGTAGAACCCAGGTTTCCTGACTCCTAGGCCAGTACCCCTATCCACTGGACCACACGGCTTGACATAAACTCATGGCTTCTATTCCTTTTATTCCCCCAAGGATGATTTGCTTTTTGTACCAACGTGTTTTCTAACTAAGGAAAGCCCTTTCTGTGCATGTGAGATATGACACCCTCCCCTGTGCTCCCTTGAAAGGGAACTGAAATGATCCTCAATGTAGCCAGGCCAACCTAGCAGGGGGCATTCAGCAAAGGCTCAGCTCTGCTGCAGTTGTCTCCTATGAAGCTCTACAAGGAACAGCGCTCCCCGTCCAAGTTAACTCCCCAGACCTGCAATGGGTCTGTATGGATTGTGGTCCCTTTGTCTCTCCTGGCCTGCCTTAAATCCCATGGAGTCACCATCATGGGAAGAAAGAGTAGAGCAACAGGAGGCCTCAAAACAATAGTTTGTTGGGCAGTGCAGAGGAGGATTATGGGAAGAAGAACACAGGTCTTGACTATCTCCATTTCATCTCCCCTGGAGATGGGCCAGCTGATATCTTCACTTTGTAGCTGTCATCCAGGCTAAGTACTGAGTGGAGAAAGGGGCAGCTGGTCCCTTCACTGACTCTCTGGCTGCACTCAGTTAAGAACTGGGTCACTGGAGAAGGCATTGCCTTTCCTTTCATTCTCTGGTGAGGCCTCACCATCTGCCAGGTACAGAAACATGGCAGGAGGAGCAGAAACAAACTTTGCGTGCTGGGAACCAGGTCGTACTGAGTGGCTGCAGAGACGGGCTGGAGCCACTGCCTGGAGATTCTCCCCTCTGGTTTGGAGCTTTGCTCTGTGGTTGTAGCCAGGTGCTCCGCTCACAAGGTAGCAAGGTCAAGCTTTCCTTAGAATTATTTTCTCTCCCCATCCCAGCTCCTTCGTTCACCGTCTCAAGTGACACGTAAAACCAATCATATTCAAATTTAGCTCAGACTTTCAAAACTGATGTTGTGGTAGGTTTGATGTTCGAACAAAGACCATACGTTACAGCATAGGAAGTCTGATTTTATTAGAGTTTAGATGCGCAAAATGTATGTGCAATTCAGAGGTGAAAGTGGTACCGGTAAGAAGCTGGTACCGGCCCGTACGCAGCCAACGTTAAAGCGTTGCCGCAGCAAAGGACCCTCCTTAAAGCGCTGCCATGGCAGCCCTTGAATGTCGCTGCCTCTTTCGACCCCCCCATCGGCAGCCCTGTCTGTAGGGACCCTCCTGGCAGGGCCACTGGCTGGGGGTGGGGTGTGGAGGGGGAAGCAAAAGGGGCAGCTGCCCCGGGGCCAGCAATTTACAAGGGCTCGGGGCTCCTGGCTGCCACCACCACTACCGTAGCAGTGGCCGAAGCTCCAAGCCCTTTTAAATCACTGTCAGAGCCCCGGGCGGCACAGGCCAGGCAGCATGGAAGGGCTGGCTGGGGGAGGCTGACCCACAGCCCTGCCCCTTGTGCCCGAGGCCCTGCCCCTTCCGGGGGCCTGGAGCCAGGCCCCCGTAGCGGTAAGTGTTTAATATTACTTTCACCCCTGGTGCAATTCCACACCTCCATTACATGCACAGTTATGACAAGTGGACATGCAAAGTGGTTAACTGTGGGCAAATGTATCCAATTAGCCACTGGATGTGTGCACAAATCAGGGACTTGCACAGTCACAGTAACTGTGCACATATAGTGCATATATTGGACATGCAGTTACACAACTTTTTAAAGATCCAGCGTACTATATATATTACATACCTATACACGCACAGTCCCAAATATTATCCAGTGCCAAATATCGTACAATACCATATACGCTGTTTTATAAGCATGTTTGTTTTTAAAATCTTAATGAATGATTTCCTTCCCCACCTGTCCTTAGAATATATCTTCTCAATTTAGCATACCCCAACCCCTGCTGTGGACAAGTGGAAAGGGACACTGGCCATTCAAGGCCAAAGCTCTTTGTCCTTCACCCTAATAAGGAGGCAGTGCAACAAAGGAATCTACAATTGCGCTCAATTTTCCCCCCAGGAGACAGGTGTTGCTATTCCTCCAGCAACGTGAGCTTCTGACTGACATGATCATAATTCTGAGTCCTTGTCTGTTCTTCTTTGGTCTTTGCATTCTGCTACTCTACATCAACTGTGGTGTTTCTTTCGCAGGTGCTCAAAACTTTGGTAATAATTATACTCTACACAGTGATGGAAGTGGAGGTTAGGATAACCTCTCTCCAAATCCCTTTCTCTGTCATACTCTTCGGTACTGGTTCTGAACACGAAACCTGCATGTTTTGTAATACCAAGCAGAAGTTAAGTAGATGTACAGTAGCGAGATAGACTGTGGTGCATCAGTTGCTCTCTCTTTTTACCATTCATCTGCTTTGTGGAATGAAAGCCTCTTAGTTTCTCCGGAAATAGGGAAAAAACAGTTAAAGCGTTTATAGCAAAAAGTGACTCGGACATAGGCAGCACAGAGGTTTTACACAGACTGAGCAATGCTAGCCCATGACAGCAGCATATGGGATCCATAGAGAGCGAAGGATCCAAGGATAGAATGGCATTGATGAATAAAGGGCAAAGGGAAGAATTTGCTGAGGAATCATTGCTATGACTGTAGATGGGGAGAACAGAATTGGAATCCACAGATTCTTTAGAGCCTCCCACATGTGCCGTCAATTCACACAGCGGGCTTTTATGAGGTGAGACGAAATGCTGGAAGGCATTTCCTTCAGCCTGTCAAAAAAAGACTAACGTGAAATCAGCAAAGTGAAGTGAAGGCTGCTATACAGCTAGAGGTGTAACGAACAAAGAATAAGTGGTGTTCTTTGAAACTTGGCTGTTAGATTGTATAAAGTCCTTGTTGAGTCCCAGTCATGGGAAGAGGGTTAAATACTCTCCTTAGAATAATAAAATCTACTACACAAAAGAGCCTTACCTTCAGCTTAAATACCAAAATGTATCACAACACTGGGAGAGAGTGTGTGTCTTTTGGGAGCCTCTAAATTTACGAGCCAAAAGTTTTAAAAGAAAATAAAGGAAGACAGGATAAATTCTCCCCTTTCCCCTCTGATACAGCAGACCACAGCATTGCAAAAGTAAATCTTTTCTTTTCTGGCAATGCAGGAAAATTGCATATATAAAATAGATTCCCATATATTCATGCATTTAATCTTAACAGATCCACTATTATATATGGCTCATAGAATAAGAGAAATACAGGAGTACTATTCATGTATAGGTATGTATATTAATGCATGCAGTGTTGTAGCTGTGTTGGTCCCAGAATATTAGAGAGACAAGGTGAGTGAGGTAATGTCTTTTATTGGACCAACTTCTGTTGGTGAACGAGACAAGCTTCAGAGCTTACACCGAGCTCTTCTTTGGGTCTGGGCAAGGTACTCAGGTGTCACTGCTAAATACAAGTGGAACCGATTTTTTAGCATAAATAGTTCACCTTGAATGGTCCCTTGTAATACGTGTTAAGTGGCCAGTTAACACCTCCCCCATGGTGGTGGTGGGGAGGAGCAGAGGAAAAAAGCTGGGGTGTATGTGTGTGTGGGGGGGTGGTTAGTGGGTTATTATAGATTGTTGTAATTGGCCATAAATCCAGTGTCTCTAGTCAGTCCATAATTTTTTAGTATCTAGCAAATTTATGAATGTAAACTTCCAGGCTTGTCTTTTGAAAGTGTTGTGCAAGTTTCCTTTGAGGATGAGGCCTGAGAGGCCAGATATGGAGTGATCACTTCATGAAAAATGTTCGCCCACAAGTGATACAGTGTTTTTGTCTTTTACCATTATGTACATTTCATATATATATATTAGTTATACAGGGCAAAGTGGGAATGTTTTAAGCACTACCACCAGCTTGGGGGTGTATAAATTAAGTAAAGTCCTTTGCGTTGTTTAAATTGCTCCCTCAATCGACTTCCAATGTAGTTTATTATATGTATGAGAAAGAGCACTCTTCAGCAGTGAAGTTTGAACTGGCATTATTTCCATTCTAATATCTCCCCACATTCACCAACATTTTCAGTTACTTAAAACTTTCTGAACAAACTCCTTTTGATCTGAAAGTTTCCATTCTTTATCTCAGTCCAAAGGTGATATTTTATTGGTGGAAAATTGTTTCTAAATCAGTTTAGCCATTTTGAAGTTACACCTGGTTGAATAAATACACTTTTCCCACTGTAAGAATATTTCCCTGAATTTTTCCCCTTATGGATCCAGTGATAGATTTTGGAAAGAATAGTCTAGTTCAACAGGTCTCACACTGTGGGTCGGGACTCAGTGGGCTCACCAGGGCTGGCATTAGACATGCTGGGGCTTGGGGCTGACACCAAAGTCTGAGCCCCACTGCCCAGGGCTGAAGCTCTCAGGCTTTGGCACCCCCCTGCCCAAGGTGGTGCGGCTTGGGCTTCGGTCCCCCTTCCTCGGGTTGTGAAGTAATTTTGGTTGTCAGAAGGGGGTCACGGTGCAATGAGGTTTGAGAAACCCGGGTCTAGTTGATACTAAAGGAGCTAAATTAGAGAACAGCAAAGAGATTAAAGGGCATATTTATGACTACTCTAGAGTACCAATGTGTATCCATTAAAAGTAGCCCTTAAAGCAGTGGTTCTCAAACTGGGGCCGCCGCATATGTAGGGCTGGGCTGGTTTGTTTACTTGCCGGGTACACAGGCTTGGCCAATCGCAGCTCCCACTGGCTGCGGTTTGCAGCTCCAGGCCAATGGGGGCTGTGGGAAGCGGCACAGGACAAGGGATTTGCTGGCCGCCGCTTCCCGCAGCCCCCATTGGCCTGGAGCGGCGAACCGCAGCCAGTGGGAGCTGCAATCAGCCGAACCTGTGGACCTGGCAGGTAAACAAACCGGCCCGGCCCACAGGGGCTTTCCCTGAACAAGCGACGGCCCCCGTTTGAGAACCATTGCCTTAAAGGAAGAACAATGGCATCTCTGTCTTATACCTCAGAAATACAGGGAACACTTCTGAAAGACTCAAGGCCCACTTGCACATTCAAAATGAATATATGTAACTGTGCAGACATTGGCAGGTGCAAAGAGAATCTGTGTGCATAGCATATTAGTCAATGCAAAAAGCTAAAACTTAGACACGCAAATGCTAGTTCACACTTTCATGAACTTGGGGGTTTTTCTGGTCTCTTTTTACATAGTTATCTCCACCTGCCCACTTTGTTGAATAAAGTTTGAAAAATTTGGAAAAGTTATATATTATTTAGTAAAACTAGGTAATTTTAGGCAAAATTCCTTTTCTTCCTCTCCATCGTGAGTTACCGCCCTGGTCTCCCCACAAAAATTGCTCAGGTAAAAAATAAAATTATTTTTATTATGTAAAAACAGGGAAAGGGCAACGAGGTTCCGACACTATCTGAATGCTTCTCAAAATTGATTCATCAACGTTTCCTCAGTTTAACCATCACTATTGTGTAATAGATCTTCTGTCCTTAGTAACCCTTACAGAAATTTTCACCTCAAGCAAATGGATACACAAATGTCTTCTCCGAGCCCGAATTTTCACTTTGCCAGCAAATGACAAAATTTAGAATTTTCTCTTTGCATGCAAAACCTTTTTGTCCCTAATGAACAGCTTCATATAAACCAAATTGTACCATTGTTGGCCAGAAACACATTGAAGAAAGTTACTGGTTTAGGTATATTTTGTTAGGCAACTTTTTTCCTTTCTGTTCTTTTCTCCAGCAAACATATCAAATGTGGCTTTAAGAAGCTGTTTTGAACAAGTAACCCAGTGTTTTAGCGTTTATTCTATTTTTCCAGCTGAATTTAAAATTTTTATAAATGGCTTCATTAATGTCAATTTGCGGATCTGTGATTTGTTAAGATGTAGGTGGTCCAATTCCTTAAATATGACTGCACATTTGTTCCATTCCACCACTCTGAGAAATGCTTCAGTGGGATAGAGTCTAAGGAACTCTGGCTTGCCACCCAATTTTCTGTTTTCAAGAACAGCTGTGTCACAGAAATCTCTTCTCCCTTCCATTCGCCTTGTTCAACTGACCTTTTATTCTGAAATCCTACTGGATTTGCTCCAGTGAGGACAAATATTCTCTCCACCTTCCCTCAGAATTACATGATCCTTTAACCTTGGAACAGTCTTTGGCCACTAAAAATAGATGAAACTCCAAAGCTCAGTAATTGATTCCTTTAGGGCCGGGCTATGACTAATTTCCAACTGTGTTTAAAATCTTTGTTCTCCTCATAGCATATGTACCTCCCTCCCTAACAAAGGTGAGAAGATGCACAGAGCGCAAAAAACAATCTGATATCGAAATATTAAATAGTAATTTATAATTGCCAGACCTTTAAGAAGAAATGCCATGCATGGAAGCTCTTTTCACATGCAAAGCAATAGAAAAGTATTATAGAATTACAGAATCATGAAAGCTAGAAATGAAAAGTCTTTTAGGTCATCTAATCAATTTCCTTTCCAATTGAGGATTAATTCCCTATAGAACAATCTAATTTTAAATTTCCTAAACAATAGAGCTTTTACCACTTATCTGACAAGACTCTTCCATAACCCAATACATATTGGCGTCAATACATCTTGACATTTTTTCTGATATTCAAGACTAGATTTTTCCTTTTCTGAATTTCACTCCATTCCCTCTAATTATGGTCCCTGGTGCTACCAACAAGGATTCCTCTTTATCTTGATGTTTCACAGTCCAAATATCTGAAGACAAACTAATGGCTAATTTGCTACCTTCTATCACCACCAAGTCTTCCTCAGCATTACTGTTTCTAGGTTTCTCCCATCCATTGATTATCAATTTTGCACTATGTTTGACCAGATGTATTAACTGTAATTATTTAAAAAAATGATTTTTTTTTAAATTTTTTGCCCATTTTCTACACTCTCTAAGCCAACTGTGGGTAAAGGGGCAGGGTTCTGAATTAGTCTCGTATGACCTTGGACAAGTCACTTAATCAGTCTGAACCTCAATTACCCTGTCATAGCAGGATAAATAATGCTGACCCATCTTTGTAAGGTAATTTGAGATCTGCAGATGAAAACTGCTGAGGTGCATGGGGTGAATTCAAAAGACAGTGTAGACCACCGCACCTACAAGGGGTTATATGCTTGGTCCTGGTGACTCACTCAACTCTCATTAGTAGGTCCAAGTAGCTATATGTGCACTGCAGCACCCCACCCCAGGACCCTGCCTCATCTGGCATGATACAACTAGTGAGGGTAGCTATCAACAACAACCATTAGTGGAATGGCACATCTGGCTCTCCAAGTGCACAGTGTCTCCTGCAACAATGCCAGCAAAATAACTTCCAATGTATATCATTGACTGAAAGGTGCTGGAGCAAGCTGGTGGATAGCTTATAAGAGTATTGCAGATGGATTGTGATATATTGGTCAATCACAAAGCCAAGGACTCATGGTTGGACACTTGGCAAATATTGGACCATAGAAACCACATGAACGGAAAGAGAAACAAAAGCATGCTGGCTTGGTCATCATCACCCGGACAAACAAGGACCGTGTCCATGTTCACTACTCAAAAACCAACGCAGGGGTGAAAAGTATGCAGTCAGAACAAAGACAAACACAGCAACATGCACAACAGGCAATTACATGATCAGCTTGAAGGATAAGACATTTATCGGAACCTAGAACATAAGAACACTGTATCAGGAAGGAGCACTAGGAATAATGATATGCAAGTTGAAAAGATATCAGGCAGAAATTATCAGTTTATGTGAAAGAAGATGGGAAAACAAAGGTCAGCATAGCATATTGATGTCAGGAAGAGAAGATGGTGAACACCAAGATGAGTTGCATTGGTGCTAAAGCCAAATACAAGCTGGGTTCTTATGGCATTTAGCCTGATATCTCCTTGTATGTTGAAGACGAGACTGAAAAGTAAACCTGGTATGGTCACGGTAGTACAAGTATATATGCCAACCTTAGCAGCACTTAAGAAATTGATGCATTTTATAAAGACCTACAGAACAATGCAAGAATGTTCAAGGCAAGATATGATATTGGTGATGGGAGATTTTAATGGAAAAGTTGGATTGGACTGGAATTCCTGGGCTAGAGCAATTGGCTGATTCAGACTTGATGAAGAAAACAAAAGAAGAGAAAGGCAGAAATTTAGTAGCCTATGTTGATTTCAAACGTGATTTCCACAAAGAAAGTTGCAGAGGAAGTGGACTTGGATATCACCTGGTGGGCAAATGAAGAACTTTATCAACCTCACACTTGTGAATCAGATGAAAGTCAAGTGTGTTGTCATGCAAATCATTTGTGATGAATATTGGATCAGAGCATAAATTAGTGCTGGCATCAGTGAGGTTGAGAGCAAACAAAAGAGTGCTGAGAACTAAGATCTATGACATTGGAAGAGCCAGAAATCAGGAAAGAATACGAAGAAACCAAGGGGAAAAAAATCACATCTCTGGTGAAAGAAAAAATGAACAATGAAGAGAAATGGAACAGTGTAAAAAATGGGATTATGGGAGTGGCTGACCAATTGTTGGGCTACAAGGCGAAAACAAAACAAACAAACAAACAAACAAACATGGCAGGTAATGGATTATGTGCTGCAGTTGAGTGACAAGCATAAGAAGCCAAAAGAGAATTAAAAAAAGAAGATACAAGTTTAAGAGCTGGGTTCAGTAGGTTGGCTAGAGATATAAAATGGAAAGTGAAGAGAGACAGAAGCAACTGGATAAGTGAACAGTATAAAAAAAGATGATGACATGAAGAGAATCAAATGGGACATATACATTGACGATATCAGCAGTGAAAGATAAGCACGAGCAAATAAAGATGAACAAGCAAGGAATAAACAAAAGAAAAAATATTTTGAAGAGTAGAATGCAGTAGACGAAACAATCTTGGAGAAACTTCCCAATACAAATGTGGGAGAGCAGATGCCAGAATTATTAGAAGAAGTAAAGATCTCAGTAGAAAGTTTGAAAAAGAAAAAGGTGCTGGGAAATGACAGCATAACCACAGAGCTGCAGCAGGCAGGTGAGGCACACCCAGTAAAGGCAATGCACAAACTATTCAAGAAGATTCACAAACAAGAGCAGGTGCCAAGCAAATGGGAAAGTGATCGTAGTACAGATCTGTAAAAGAGGAGATAAGAGTGAGTGTCAGCACTGCAGAGGAATCAGCTTACTGAATGTGCCAGGATAGATATTCAACAAGAAACTACAGAGGAGAATAAAGAGAGATATGAAAGTGGTGCTTGCAGAACAGGCCAGATTTAGACCAGGATGAAGTACAATAGATCAGGTTTCAGAGTAGCAGCCGTGTTAGTCTGTATCCACAAAAAGAACAGGAGTACTTAGAGACTAACAAATTTATTTGAGTATAAGCTTTCATGGGCTACAGCTCACTTCTTTGGATGCATAGAATGGAACACACAGACAGAAGATATTTATACATACAGAGAACACGAAAAGGTGGAAGTACGCATATCAACTGTAAGAGGCCAATCAATTGAGAGGAGCTATCAGCAGCAGGAGGAAAAAAATGCAATATGCAAATTAGATACAATTAACTTAGGTTTAAACAGAGACTGGGAATGGTTGGGTCATTACACTAATTGAATCTATTTCCGCATGTTAAGTTCTCCTCACACCTTCTATGGGCCATCTCGATTATCACTTCAAAGGTTGTTTTTTTTTCCCTCCTGCTGCTGATAGCTCATCTCAGTTGATTGGCCTCTTACAGTTGGGTATGGGTACTTCCACCTTTTCATGTCCTCTGTATGTATAAATATCTTCTGTCTGTGTGTTCCATTCTATGCATCCGAAGAAGTGAGCTGTAGCCCACGAAAGCTTATGCTGAAATAAATTTGTTAGTCTCTAAGGTGCCACAAGTACTCCTGTTCTTTTTACAATAGATCAGCTATTTGTGGTAAGGCAGGGACCAGAGAAGTACACAGAACACAACTGAACCTGTTACAGCAGCATTATAGAGTTGAAACAGGCTTTTGGCAGCATTTGTCGGTTATGGCAAGTCTTGAGAAATTGATGAAGCTGATAGAAAACATCTACAGCAAGTTGATGAGTGCAGTGAGAGTAGACAAGAAGCTGACAGAATGGTTCAGGGTAATTGTAGGAGTGGGACAAGGTTGCACACTATTGCCAGATTTGTTCAACTTAGTAGTCGAAGCAGTAATGGCTGTAAGCACTGAGAGACACAATGAGAAAAGTCAATGTTGTGAAGGAGGACAGTGAATAATCTTAGATTCGCAGAGAATATTGACTGACCAAGGAAGATTGACAGAGAATAACTGACAAAGACTGGGAAAGCAGACAAATTTGGACTGAAGATCAGCATGGAGAAGACAAAAATCATGGCAATTAGAATATGCGAGGAAGAGATAATCAAAGGTGGATACAAAGAACTAAAACAACTGGAAAAAACTGTGTACCTTGGAGGTCTAGTCTAGAAGAACAGAAGAATCAGATTAGCTGTTACTGCATTTGGGAAACTTTGCAAGATCTTGAAGACTAAAGACATTTTAATAAAAACAAAAATTAGATTATATGAGATAATTGTCATGCGGATACTGCTACATGGTAGGGGTGTTGGAGTATGAGAAAAGCTGACAAGTGAACTATATTGATTGCAGAAATCAACTATCTTGGGGATCTACTGAGAGTTTCAAATCTGCAAAAAATGAAGTGATAAGAAAAGAAAACAGCTAGGGCAAGAAATAACTCTGTTTCAAAAGATTCAAGAAAGATGACTGCAATGGTTTGGACATGTTTCAAGAATGGTATCCTGGAAAGGATACCATACACATTAGAACTAGAAGGAACTAGAAAGAGAGGATGCATTGGAAAGACACTGAAGAATGACATGGAACAAAAAGATGAATGAAGACATGAAGCTGGTACAAGACAAAATGGTGGAAAGACTTCATTTGGCCCGTTCATCACTGCTAAGGTGATGGATGGGACCTGAAGAGGAGGAGATGATTAAAGACTGTAAGTATAAATTAGTGTTATAGATCCCATTATGTTATTTCCCTTTATCCTCACTGCTAGGTAGAACTCCTTCCAATGTAGTAAAACCAATTAATTTCATTAGCATGCGGTTTACTCATTTTTCCATTTCAATAATGGAAACATTACATAAGACTAGTCCAAATACTGATCCCTGCAATACCCCACTAGTCTATTCCCTTCCAGGTAGCCATTAAATAACCCTTATGATCCTGGAAAGATGTGTAACCATGCTTAACTATATGCATATAAGTAGTCTCATTTCAATATTCTATGCAACATGCAATTGCCATGGAACTACTCATATGCTTAAAGCTAAGCATGGGGAGGAGTCTTGAAATAGTATATGAACCTGGTCTATATTTCTATAGGAGAACAAACAAATATATATAGGATTGGAGTATCAATTCTTTATTCCCCTCTAAGGGAGCACTGCTGCACCTAGCAAATGAGTTTAATGGCAATAGCTCCAAGAAAAATTCCTTATTTGCAAGACACTTGTGCGAAGATTTTGCTTCTAATTGTTACACATGCTCACTTTGGCACTGAGTAGCACACACACAGAGCTGCGGAGAAGGTGAGGACAATGAATGAAAAGCCTGATGGATTCTCCAGATGTTTGCCATATGCAGAGGACGAAGCTGTAAACTTTCCAAGGTCTCTTTTTTTTAATCCAATTATTAATTAATCTGAACACCATTGTCCTCATCACAGATTTTAGGGAGAGGGGAAATTTTACATTTATGAAAACACATCCTATAAAATCAGGACTTTGGTATCAGAGGGGCCAACTAGAGCTCCGCTTTTCAAGTTCAGTTTCATTAGGTTTTAAACATTTGAGACCAATGCAAACAAGACCACTCCATGTGAATTTCACCATCAAAGCAGCAATGTGCAATGGACCCACTGGGCTTGACTCTGGGAATACTGCAGCCAGTTGCTGAACTCCTACTTACTTCAACAGGACCCAGACTATTTATAGAAAACCTATTTAACCTGATGTCATTACTACTCATTATTTATGCAAGGCCCCTAATGTTCATGGTGCTATGCAGAAAAATAAGAGAAAAGGGGCAGAATTCATTATTGCTCTGTGTCACTTTCTTCCTCCACCCCATTAGGAATGCCCCCTGAATAGAGGTCCAGAGCTTATGTGCAGAGTCAGCTCCAACAGCTTCTGCACCACCTCTGTAGCAGCCCCATCCCAGAGCATGGGACCAATGGATGCAGGGGGTAGGAGGGAAAGAGAAGGGCTTGATAATGGAGGGGAGCAGGTATGGCCAGGATGAACCTATGCTGTGGCAGGTCTCATCATCATGGCAAATCCCAAAGGGACGTAGCCTCCTTGCAGATCAAGCGCCACCCAGATTGTTCTCTAACTAGCTCTTTAATGGGGGGGTCTGGTTGAATATTCAGTTTATGTCCATCACTGGTGATCTTATTGTGCCACCAAAGCTTTTGGCAACCACGTAATCACCGGCTCTTATAGCAGCATTCCTTGGACAGTTCTCCATCCCCACAAAGCCCCATCGGAGCAACTGTAATGGGGCTCATGATGGAAGAGTCCTGAGGGCTGACTTTGACTCAGACGGTGACTGCAAATTGTCTCCTCATCTGTCCTGACACTGATGCTTGCATCTAGTATTGCATCCTTAACCTAACAAGCATGTGATTGAAATTACCCCCACAGTGCTACCAGGCCCTTTAATCTGCTTAGGGTGACCAGATGTCCCGATTTTATAGGAACAGTCCCTATTTTGGGATCTTTTTCTTATATAGGCTCCTATTACACCCCCACCCCATCCCAATTTTTTACATTCACTGTCTGGTCACTCTGAATCTGTTCTACTTGCAGGATATTTGATGTTTTAACTATGGCAACACTTGATCTTCAGGCATATTTGAAAATTCTTCTGTGCGGGTGTTTGTGTGTATGTACTTTTCTTTTAAAAAGGAAAAATCTCTCTCAAAGGATAGGCCAAAGACAGAGGCCTTTCCTCAGTTGTTACTTAATTTTCATTATTGGACAGATTTTCAGTTTTCTCACGGAAAGTCAATGGGACTTAGGTTCCTAAATGCCTAAGTTGCTTTTGACACTGATTGAGGTGCCTAAATCACCAAGGAGCTTTGGGAGTTTTGCTTGACAAAGGACTGAGTAAAAAAGCCTCAAGATTTGGCCTAATTTCCTCCCCCCCCACCTTAGTTAACCTAACTATGATGTTAGATGTTTATGTTTGACTTCAATGGGCTTTGGCTCCTTCCCTATGTAAATTGGTTTATGTTTCACAAAGCCGTTCACACAAATGTCCTCGCTCCATGATCTGTTCTTTTAAATGATAGTGAGTCTATGAATAGAATATCTAAATACAGTGCATTCTGATTTATCCATATGATTCGGGGGACATCCAAAACTTTGGGATAACCAGATGATCGGATAAACGGAAGTGCTATTTTGAGCGGCATTTTCACTGATATAGAAATATAAGGAATGAAGGGAGTAACACTGATGTTTTCTTAATACTTTATTTCATTAAGAAGAAAGACAAAAAAATGTCATTGAGTCTACTAAAACACCAGATAAAAGGAATTTGGATAACTGGAATTATACTGTAGTGCCAGGCCCTGTCATGGCAGCTTGAGGTTCGAGCCTTGATCATGCTAAAACGTTCCACACAGGTTCTCTCATACTACAAAAAAATTAGGTCATTCAAAATAATACTGATTTAAAAGTTAATACAAAAGTTATAATGAGTGACATTATTTTCTAGCTCAAGACCGACTTTGTTGAGCTGTCCTGGTTTAAATTACCATGTGTGCCTGTAACCCACTTGTGAGATAAGGGTGTTTTCAGAGGTGTGTCTGTAATCTTAACTGTAAATGAGTTGGCACTCTAATTTGAGAGAATGTCAAAGCATATAGATGGGAGCTGATTACTGTAATCCGGTGTGAATGACTAAAACACCCTACAAAACTTTGAACATGGAAAGGAATGCAAGAGGCAGCATTCAGAACCAGAAATTAAACACTTGGATGTGTCTTGGATCTGGGAATCCAGTTTGACCTGCTAGAAAAATAAAAGCCTCTTTGGCAATAATCCTCATTCCCTGGTCTGGATATGAACATCTCAATTTTAAGAACTACTGGGGCTTTGGTTTGGTCTCATCTCTATCTGTAAATGGATGATCACTTGGATCCAACCAGTTGCTCCTGCTCTAGAATGAGCCAATATTCACATTTGGAGCAAGCAACAGAAAATAAAAGTCTGTCTGAAAGTTTCAGAGAATGGAGAATGCTGACATGCTGGTGCTCTGGCATAATTATAAGACTCTTTTTTTCAAGTTTCCTTACTTTCCGAGGAAGGCTCTCAGGAGTGAGTGGTCCACTGCTTCAAGCAAACCTGTTTGTATCCGAGCCCCGGAGCATAATATATCACTTTCACTTCAGCCTTAGAAACAGAGCCCTCCTCACAAATTCGGCTTGTTCCTGATCAATTCTTCATTAAGGGTAAAAGTGAATGGGACAAATGGAAGAGATTTATTAACCCTACTGATATGTTAAAAGCATTCTGTCAAAGAATTTGAAAAATGCTTCTCATATTTAGTGTTCGGAGACAGAAAATCCCTTTTGAGAAAGGAAAGGGATGTAAAACACATCAGTACCTCAGCATGGAAATCCAGAGCTGGCTTACTATAGCCATTACTGATGAATAAGTATTA
The DNA here is from genome assembly GCF_020497125.1 of Mauremys mutica. Taxonomy (NCBI): domain Eukaryota; kingdom Metazoa; phylum Chordata; order Testudines; family Geoemydidae; genus Mauremys; species Mauremys mutica. The sequence goes on along the minus strand of NC_059085.1, from coordinate 39,178,382 downwards.
TTTAAAACTGCATGTGGTTCTTACAAGAGGGAGCAGCTCTGCCTCAGAATGAGAAACAGCACTTGTCAGCGCTTGAGGAGAAACACTGTCACATGTTGGAGGGAGCGGAGAGAGCTGGAGGCCTTCAGATGGTAAAACACAAGATTAATGGAACTGGGAGACGTTGACATAGCATCCTGAGGGGAATGAAATTGGAAAGTGATCCGTGTTGGGGCATGGCCCTATGAAATTTGCAGCAGTCTAAGTCTTTATTCAGATCTATTCACTGGCATAAATACACAGTTTGAAAATAAATGTGCATTTAACCACACATCAGAAAGCTCCTGTTAGATTGTCATTTCAAAGTGCACATTGCAATACCACAACTCACAGACCACGGGATACATTGTGTACCATAAATGAACAGACAGTGTGATGCAGTGTAGGATAAGCTAATCATCATCATCATCATGATGCATGATACCATACCTTCTATCATAAAAGATCCCCCAAAGAACTACCTAAATCTTGGGCCATATGCTTTCCTCAAGCACATGTAGGAGGTTGGGGATGTCTGCAGGGGGTTGGGTGGATTGAGCCCATTCTCCCAGCCCGTGAACAAGCCCCTCCATGCACTCTGTGTCCACATCTTGCTAACTCATATACCAGTTGTACGGCCTTTGGGGTCTGCTGGAGCAGCAAAAAATGAAGATGGAGTAAGAATTGGCTCACTGAAGTTCAATCCAGATGAGTTCAATCCAGACTAATCATGTGATGCTACCAGGGTGGCCAGAAGGCATGGCAGAGATTGTAGTTGATCCTCACATTGAAGATTCATACCCGTCATTTCTTAGTGGTATTCAGAGCCTGGAACCATAACTGGATCCAGAGCTGCATTTAAACGTATAGCCACAGTTTGGAAGGATAGCTTTTCCCTTCTGTGCCTGGCTAGGAGACTGGCTGGTTTTGTATATGTTTGTGTTTTGTTTTAGATGCAGAGCTTGGTACCATGATCCGTGCCTTTGTCACCACCAAATTAGATGGCTACAATGTTCTCTACAGAGAGAGCACCTTAGAAATCCAACCTGAAAACTGAAACAGCTCACATAGCAAGCAGTGGATCTTGCTGGGAGTGTGAGACACCAGAGTTCTGAGATCTACACTGGCTTCCAGAGAGCGCTTAAGAGTTCAACCTCTAAAGCCCTAGATATGTTGAGTGATGCCCCTCTCATCATGCTATATTGTCACAGTTGCCATTAATGAAGTCAGGCGAGGTGGGTGAGGTGATACCTTCTATTGGACCAACTTCTGTTAGTGAAAGAGACATGCTTTCGAGCTCCACAGAGCTCTTCTTCAGGTCGCTCAAATCCCTTTCCATATAAAAGTAATGGAAGCTAACCAGGTTCTCTCTCTGAGCGGTCTTCAACATTGGAAACTACTCTCACCATGTTGGATGGAAATAGCTTCAATGTGTTGAGCTTCAGGATACACTGAAAGGCCACAATACACCGATATGTCTGGGAAAGGGATATATGGGTTGGGTTTGATGCATTGTAGTTGGTTATCTTTGGCTTGTGAACAAGTACAGAGCACATGAGTTGAAATAAATACTCAGGAATACTGTATCTGATTGAAAATAGACCCTGAGTATGAGTAATAGGCAGACTAAAATCTGGACAAGACACTTGGGCTAATACTCCCAACTCTTGTGAAAAGTGCTATGGCATAAGTAATCAACATGGCAGTTCCCAGGGTACCCAGGACCGTGAATCACCTTGTTACTCCCTGCCTCCAGCAGGAAGGAGTCTTGCTTGTGGTAATAGGGTGTTAACTCCCTAACACCTCCAGCCTTTCAGCCACTCACACGCTCTCCTCTTGATTATACCAGCCCTGTCTTTGCCTAGCACATTAACATGAGGTGGACCCCAGTGCTGGAGTCTCCTTGAAGTGTTCCCCTGTGATATCCAGCCCCTGACACTGGCTACCCACAGAAATCCCATATTCTCTGCCCCCAAAGGAGCACTGTACCACAGTTTAACAATTTTACCTTAAATCACCACTCCTGTAAAATCTCACGGCACTTGAGCACTTATAATTAAACATAAGTAGGTTTATTTAAGGAACGAATAAAGATTCATCTAGAAACAAGGAAGCATGATGAAAACAAATGGTTACAATACAAAACCAATCCTAAAACATGAACTAGGGTATGCACTTATGAGTGGTTACCTTTCCTATCAAATAAAGTAGGTTTTCCTCCCAAAATTCAATCTGTTGCAGAGCTGGCTGGTTTCACAGAAACCAGGATCCAAACTTTCATGAAAACATCACCAACTCCACAAGATGTTTCCTCATCTTTTTTACCTCCAAGTGGTTTCGATTGTTTGCAGGCACTTCTGATGGTCTTCCATTGATAGTCTTAGAATGGAACAAGGATAGACAATTAAGCCTTGCATTACATCACCAGCTAACCACCAGCTTGAATGGGCCATCACAGAGACATATTAGCCCCTGTGCTGACTAACTTTTACTCCAAGACATACTTTCAGTGTAGTTACATTATCCCTTAAATTTTACTTGTATGTACATCTCACAATGCATATGAGTTTTGATAAGTTACGAGCTTTCTGTGGATAGCTTACATGTTACCCTTTATGAATAAATACTCTGCAAGACAAGTGTTTGGTGCATTGAGCTTGTCAGACCTGAGATGAGAGTTGTTTGCAAAGACCTTGGGACCCGTTGCCAAGAGGTCAAGACCTTGCTTTAAGATCTCAAGACAAAGAAGGCACTTTCAGCTGCACAGTACCCCCTATGCCAAGCTGGGACATTGCTTCAGTACTGACAGAGCTAAAAGAGCTTTCAAATTATTAGCCACATTTTCTGAGGCATCCTCAGTTTACCTGCGAGGTATTCCAAACAAATAATGGCCACCCCAATCTTACCGAGAATGTGAAAGCTGAAGAAGTGTCAGCTAGAGTTGGCAATGGCTGCAGAAAAGTTTCTTGGAAATATATATGTAATTTCTACTGTGCAAAAACTGGAGAGTTTAGCCATTCCTACCAAAGGACCAACCTGGAACTGCTACAGAATATAATTGCCAGATGTGACGTGAAATACATCTTTCTGTCTTATTGTTGCCTTCTGCTAAGATGAGAGGGGGGTTCTGAGGAAACAAAAAATACAAGCAGGGAAATATCCATTTTTTATTGTAATGGGCTGATACATTCCTAAACAAAATGATTTTGTAACTCTTCACACCCATGGAGTTTTCTGGCTGATTGTCGATGTCAAATCTGTGAATATGTCATTTCACCCAGACTTGTTATAACTTCAAATATTAAGAACCTAAGAACAGTTGAATTACAAAATTGGCTGAATATTCCAGTAGCTATTTTTAGAAAACAGATGTTTGTTCATGCAGTGGAATGGCTAATGAGGACTGTACCACTGACGCTTTTAGGGGAGTAGGCTGTTTATAACAACCAAACCCTTTTTAAAAAAAAATTAAGGAATTAGGCTAGCCCAGTGGGGGCAGGGCTTGGTGACATGCCTGCCCATTTCAATATCTTGGTTTGTCATAGACCTGGTCTTTCACTCCAGATGCCAGCCAGGGTTAGGAAGGCTGTGGAGGGAACATATATATCCCTTGAGGGATAGGAAAATCTTTGCTTTGTTCATCATCTGATGAAAGAGCCCCAATGATTTCTTCCAAAGGGAATCTCACAGAAACGTGATCCTACTTGGCTGAAAGGATGATGGTTACAATATGGATATTATGAGAATGAGTGAATGGTTAAAATGGTGGGGGTGGGGAGAAGAAGAGGAAGAGAATTCTCAGAGGTTCATAGAAGATTCAGAGGGCCCCCAACTCTGTACACCGAATTAAAAAGAAAAAATAAACAATCCTCAAAGTTGCTTTGTTAGGGAAGGGTGAATTGATTCTATAAAATAAGAAGCCATCAAAAGTCTTTGTCCAAAATTTCAATCAAAAAGAACTCCAAACTTTTATAAAGTTTTGAAATGTTTGGGTTATGCTTTTATAAAGTAATGAATGTTATACATTTCCTGGTAGAAATTGCAGAGGGCGTGTCAGTCTGAATCCAAACTTTGAACTGAATTTCATGGCTTCTCCATCAGCCAGACCTAAATGCCATCTCTCAATATCCTCAAACTCTATAGGTACATCTACACTGGAATAAAAGACCTGCAACATGGCCGTGGCTGGCTTGCGCCAGCTGTCTTGGGCTTGCCGGGCTCTGGCTGTGGGGCTAAAAATTGCTGTGTAGACATTCAGGCTTGGGCTCTGAGATCCTCCCCCCTTGCAATAAGAACTGATGTTTGTGGGAGAGAGCTTTATAGGAACATGTAGCTTTGTTTTGTATACACAGGTATGCATGCTGGTCATAAATACCAAGGAAGAAGAGAAATTGATTAAAGTGATCTAAAGGGGTGATATTGATTGAGTAATGGAAAATACCTTAATTTTACCCTGTTCTTCCAAGGAAAGTTATAAATGCCACATAACGTGAGTCATTTAAAATAGACCAAACAAAGCACTTGAGAATATGACTGTAGTGGACAACCTGAATTAGATAGGATGGAGAAGATGGCCCATATGGTCATTTTCCATCTCAGATAGCTGACAATGGGCTAGATTCTGACATTCTCTCTCATGTTGAGTTTGATCTTCCCCTACAAGGTCTGTCATTTATATTACAGGGGCTGTTTGTGGAGTGTTGTGCTACTCAGTGTGGGAAACAGTGTCAGAATCTGGCCCAGTAAGACTTAGCATAGCATTTAATCACCCCCAAGGTTTCTGCATGTCAGTTTCAGGTAGAAAAGGATTTGAATATATTGTATTGTTGCAAACCCAACACTCTTATACAATTGTTATAGGCCTATTACAAAATGGCTTTGTAAAGAAAAACAGACAATGATGAGGGTTTTTATATCTTTTCAGCCTTTATTTTCTACAGCAAGTGACTCAATTCAGTGATTTGGGCACTAAAATCTCCAGTTAACCTTGCCCTGAACAAACTATGGAGTGATTGCGTAAATGAAGAGGTAATTAACTGGGAGTTAACGCAACCAGCTGCTCTCTGTATTACTGAGGCAGACTAAACTCTTGGCAACTTGGTTTGGTAACACCCTTCAGCAATTTGCAGCATGTCTTTTCTCAAAGCCTCTGATGAAGCCAAAACCCCAGGAATCCACAGGTTTTAAAGTGATCAAATCCACAATTTTGCCTGCCTGTCATGTTCATGCTGCAAATTTAGTGGATCTATTTAGAATAAGGTTTACGGCATGTCTTCTGGATTTGATTAGAAGAAAATCTGTACTTCATCTTAACTCCTCCAGTTTTTCCTGCACTAGACTTAAGGAATGTTGCTTCTTGCTCAGCAACTCCCACATTTGTAGCAAGCATTATTGCGCTGGATTTTTACCTAGATTTGTACTTTTCCAAATGTTCATTTCCCACCTCCAGTGCACAGCATTTAGTGCCACAGAAAATCATTTACTATCAATGCTATGTACATTTGAGAGCTTGCCCTAAGTTATTACATGGAACCTTAACATGCTAAAAAATGTGCTCTTTTCCAAGCTGCAATTTCAAAAAAATAAACATAGTGCATTTAGCAAACTAATGGACCACACCGAATAAGGGAATCATCATTGGAAAACTTCCCCTCCAAATACACAAAGAAAGACTACAGGTGATAAATTCAAATAGAATTCCTGGGGTAAATTTGTCTCAGACTGCAATTACACCTTCACCATCTTGTTTAGAGACTGCAATCCGGCAACACATATAAGCAGTGTGCTTTCTGAGATACACACCATACTGTCAGAAAAAAAACAAACATAGAATTTGGAATTCAAAATAATTAACCGAAGGCTAGAATTTTCTCATTGGGTTTTTATTTTATAATGTTTTTCAGACCAATGAAGACAGTCAAGGAAATTTTTAGCATCTCAGTTGTCTACTTCTAAATGTACTTACATGTTAGAACAAATGCTAGCATGGTTTCACTCATTAAGTCCAAAACTAGTTGAAGTCAAAGGGAGTTTTATCATTAATGGGAGTCTATTTGTGGATCTTTTGGAATCAGTGTCTATGTTAAAGTTTCAAAATCCCTTAGAAGCAGTATCATCTTAATTCCAGTATTCACCTGCTATATGCTGGACCTTAATTCCTATAAACAAGGCTCTCTCTGAATCAAAGCCCTGCTTCCCAGATATAGTCTGTTGTAAACCATGTCTTACGTGAAAAGAGAACAGTTGTGTGAGAAAAGTCTCGACAATGTTGTAGTTTTGTTGCATGGGGCGGATATCATTGCTGTCCACTGATAATAGCCACTGGAAATGAACGGAAGGGAATGAGAGGTGATATTAGCAAAATGCAAACAGATAAGGAAAGAAAAATGGGATGTGTTTATCATTGCTGGCGAGAATTCAAAGTTTTTTGCCCACATGAAATGGTTTAAATTCCAGTAAAACTGCTGCCTGAGTGTAGATTTCTCTGAAAAAACAGCCGAGGAACCTCTGTTATCAGCTTACAATGCCACTGCAATATCAGCTGCTCTTTCTCACCACATAACATGTGAACTGTCCAGAAAGGAGTTCTGAACAGGCATCTTTTGCCCTTTCAAATTAAAGTTAATAGAAACACTTAAATATGACTGATATGAGGCTGAAAACTGCGCTAAATCAAAGAACTATCTAAGGATAAAAGTATGGAAGTAAAGGTAGGAAACGAAGGCACAGAGATGTAAACAAAAAGTACTTTTAGTCCTTTCTTTCTTAACTGGAGAGGTTTGAGCTCTGTTGGCCTGGGGCAAAGATAAGGTATGCTGACATGTGTTGTTGTTCTTAACCCCAAGAAAAGTAGGAGGTAAATCAGAGTTTCATATTTGTTTCATTTTAAGTTAACTGTTAATCCAAAGTGGCTGACAGAGGACTTGAAGTTTTAAAGTTAATGATAATCAGCTAGTTTCTTTAGGAATTAGTACATACACAGTTACCAGTGTCAAATCAGGGTGATAGAATTCAGATTTGGCTTCTGGTGAGCACTGCAAACATTCAAGATGAAATCCTGGTCCCACTAAAATCAATGGTAAAATTTCCATTGGCTTCAACGAAGCCAGGATTTTATCCTTGGTATTCAGTTACTTTTTGGTTTCAACTAGTTGTGAATGCCTTTCGTTTGAGTTTCAGTTTGCCTTGGGTTCAAACCCCTTGAACTTTGGTTTGAGTTCAGTCCAAAAGCAAACTCAGTTGAGTCCATAGAGTTTCATATTTTCGTGTGGTTTTGATATGTGGGTCCAATTTTAAACAAACTTGGGCCAGAAATGATTGAAAAAAATTGGGAACCTCTGCAAACTTTTTGATGAACCTTGGTTGACTTTTGAGTTTCCAGAGAAACTCAAATTAGGACAAATTCTACATTTTCTCCTGTTTCACAGATAGAGGTGGTGGAAATTTTTGGTTTTTGTTTGTTTTTGGCATTTATTTTTGGAAAAATTTCAAAAGTTTTCTCTTTCAGATTAAAACAAAAAATAATTGAGACCCTATTGGTTGTTCTGCAAAATGCTTTTTTGTTTATGCGGTCTTTGATTTTTGTTTCCTGTATTGCCACTATGTAACTTCTGATTGGTTGGCTTAGTCACCTGGGTGAATTTTTTTGAAAGTGGATTGTTGTGTTTTACAAACTGTACTACTTCACAGACTAAACATTTTGGGCTTGATTTTCCCATTTCAAGCCAAAAAATTCTATTTTCAAAAAATATTTCTGTAGAAAATTTGGCAACCAGAAACGGGACTGTTATAAAACAAAATCAGGATGAAAAAATACTACCAAATTTTGCTAAATTGTCCAGGGAATCTTTCAACCCCATCTACCTTTATTTGTAACCAAAGTTTCCCAAAGCTCAAGCAAGCACATAAAGAGCAGCAGAGGAGGAGTTACGATGCATAGTTACACTAAGTTAGACAAAGATTATCTTCCACTTTTTGTAGGAGACCCATCTGAATCAGCCTTTGAGACGTTAAAAAACAAAAAGGTACAATAAATCGCTGGGGCTGGTGTAAAGGAAGTTGAGTTATGTGACCGCAAACTATAGAGTGAAAGGTCACTGTGTTGCAAAGCTCCCTGGTCTGGCACAAGTATTAATGTGCAGTGTTAGGAACAATTCCTTCCCCTGTGAAAATACTCCTCCTCCTCCTTGTAAGGGGACTAAATCTCCGAAGATTTCATTGGCAAATTCCGGGACCTCCCAACATGGGACTTGATCCATCCTTGAAAATACGGCTTGAATATTTTTCAATTAATGGATAATTGGTGGATGGCTGACACTTCGGGGAGAAAATTCTGTTTAGCCGTTTTGAGCCAGAGACACACAGCTCAAGCTTTTCAACAGCTGCTTTATCTCTGCTTCTCACCTCCACCCCAATTTGAGTTTAAGATGAGCCTCCACCCCCAAGCCCATGATATCTCACTCCAAAGTCCTGTCAGAGTCACAACCAGGACCATAAATTTCCCTGCTGGGTCACCGTACTCCCTATTCATTTACTGAAACATTATAAATGTGTCCAGGCTCCAAGTGAAACCTAATCCCAACATTCCATGCATGGAGATTCCTTAAACTCATGGCAGGGTCATCTGGAACTGCCATCATCTTATCTGATTGGAAACTGATCACCTGCATTTCAACACCAAGGGCTCAGTAATGTCTGGTAACATAAGGATCTCTTCTGCTTCAGTTCTGTTTCTTTGGGAGAGAACATTCATAGTCCATTAGAAACACCACTTCGGTTGGCTTGCCCTGTCTAGCTAGAGCTTGCTCTGGATCAGTAGAAACAATCTGGTTGAGATTTAGAAGCCATAAAAAGAGCAACGTGAGAATTAAAAGACACAAATAGCTAACAGCTCACAATGAGGGAGGAGATGAAAGTGCCACCCAGAGGACAAAGCTAACTTATTCTCTATCATGAAAGATAAAAAACTTTTGGCATCTGCAGCTTGGAAAAGTTATTGTCACTGGGGCAGATCCTCAGCTGGTTCCATTAAAGCTACATCAGTGGACTATGTCAATACACACCAGCTAGTCCATTCCATTCTACATAGTTCTTATATCAGCGACACTAGCACAGTATTTGAGCATCTTCTAGTAGTGCATTAAATGATATGAGTCACATGTGGTTTGTTCTCTCTCTCATCTTCCCAGGGTAGAATGGAGTGTTTTATTTTGGTAGGGCTGGTGTGTGTGTGTGTGGGCGGAGTTGGTGGGGGGAAAAAAAAAAAAGCTAAGGATAGGACCTAAAATAATACTTTGTGCTCTGGGCGCCTGATTCACCATATAGTTGAAGCACCTGAGCACCTCATATAGTTATTTACACCAGTGCATGGTGAATGAGAGTGGGTGTTAAACACCATCATTCTGATTTGGTGGAGTTTGCCCTGGGGCAAATGACTGCTGAGAGTGCCAGTCAGTGAAGCATCAGGCCCTGGGACTTTACTAACACAGCCGGCTGCAGATTTAACTACAAAGGCCGATGGGATGCTCAGATTAGACCCAGTGGGTTTATTTTTTATATAATCACACTTGTGCAAAAGGTCTGATTTTACAGGCCACTATCCTAATGATTCGGGGTTAAATTCAGAGGCAATGTGGAAGGGTATATCATCATTTCACTAAATAGTTGTATCTCTAAGAGACCAATTCAGTTATTAGAAGACGGGAACTGGGGGAAAAAATATAAGTTCAACCAATTTAGGCTCACTCTTTTACACTCCTTTCTGAATGTAGCCTTCTAACTAAGTAGTTTTTAGGTCCAGAGATGGGTGTATTGTTGGAGTGAAGGTTGGAAGGGGGTGTTGTCAATAATGTTAGAGTCCCTCTGCCAAACTAGAATTCTGGGACATTAGCACTATATGCAGCTCGTCCAACACAGTCCTCTCCATTCTAAGGTCCTGTGCAGGTGCAGAATTTACCTACAGGTAACAAAAGATTTAATAGCAATCTGTATATTTTTCAATGTAACCCTATCTGTGTTGCTTCTATTCCTAAATATGAAACAGCAAGTACCCATGAGCAATAACCCTAAATAAACTAAACACAACCCAGGAAAAGCTAGAACAGAAAGTCTGTACTTGTCACATTAAATCAGCATTCCTTTCCTTATGCCAGCCATTCATTCCTGTAATATTTAGCAGATTGCAAAGAGATTCTGGATTTGCTGCCATGCTTATATCCTTCAAGGAATTAATTACGGATCAGAGATTGCTGTGTCCTTCCCTACATGGTCAGATTTAGGTATTGTTTGTAGTGTATCTCCCCGCCCCTCAAAAATATCCCATTCAAAAGACCCAGGAAATCAATGGACTTGACAGAATTTTATTTATTTATCCGGGTATGAAGATTTGGTCTTGACTGGATATACATGTTTCAGAGTAGCAGCTGTGTTAGTCTGTATCCGCAAAAAGAACAGGAGTACTTGTGGCACCTTAGAGACTAACAAATTTATTTCAGCATGAGCTTTCGTGGGCTACAGCTCAGTTCTTCAGATGCATAGAATGGAACACACAGACAGAAGATATTTATACATACAGAGAACATGAAAAGGTGGAAGTACCCATACCAACTGTAAGAGGCCAATCAATTGAGATGAGCTATTAGCAGCAGGAAGGAAAAAAATGCAATATGCAAATTAGATACAATTAGCTTAGGTTTAAACAGAGACTGGGAATGGTTGGGTCATTACACTAATTGAATCTATTTCCCCATGTTAAGTTCTCCTCACACCTTCTATGGGTCATCTCGATTATCACTTCAAAGATTTCTTTTTCTTTTTCCTCCTGCTGCTGCTAGCTCATCTCAGTTGATTGGCCTCTTCCAGTTGGTATGGGGTACTTCTACCTTTTCATGTTCTCTGTATGTATAAATATCTTCTGTCTGTGTGTTCCATTCTATGCATCTGAAGAACTGAGCTGTAGCCCACGAAAGCTCATGCTAAAATAAATTTGTTAGTCTCTAAGGTGCCACAAGTACTCCTGTTCTTTTTACTGAATATGCAGCAGCTCTCGGAGGTACAATGTGTGCAGGAAAGAGAGGGATAAAACACTTTTGCGCTATTGGGCACAACACAGAATTTACAATAATCCTTTCCTGTAAAACTAAAAAGGAGGAGGGAAGGAATTCCAGAAGACATATTTATAGGGCAAGAAACTCAGATTCAATTACACTTCATCATATCTGAGGAGCACTCTTTGATGTTATCCCATTCAAGTAGTCCCCAGTGGCTGTATATGGAAATGCTGGCCATCGGTATCTACAAACAAAGTGGTCAAAATAAAACTAAAGCCACAATTTAGTCACAAACCAATTGGTTGGTCTCTCTTACTTCAGAGCAAATGTAATCTTACCTGACAGAGCCTACTGCCCTGAATGTGCCATGTCGGAATTATCTACCAGTTTAAATGACCTGTGATTATTTGTATAGTGCTGTAGGTGTATGCTACACAGTGGGTAACAGGTAATTTGTGTGTTTGAGGCAAGGTGTTTAGCACAAAGCACAGTGCCAGAATATTAACCTGTAGGCATCCTAGCAACTAGCCTCCACTCCTCCCTGCGATCAACATCCTGTTCATGTGGTTTGAGACTGGAGTGTGAAGGGCTCCACTCAGACCCATGAATTCTGTCATGCAGGGCACTGAACGGCCACATATTGACTCTGGAGTTATCAGATAGTCTCTTGCTAATAAAAAGAGCAATTTAAAAATGTTATTGTCTACCTAATAGGTAGAAGCATTTACCTCACAAATATTGATAAAATCTTGTATTTAAAACACAAATTGGGAAGATTAGTAAATTCAAAACTGACCAAAGGGAAATGCTTTTTCACGCAAGGCACAATTACCCTGTGGAACTCCATGCCACAAGATATCACGGAGGCCAAGAGCTAAGCAAGATTCAAAGAGGGTAGTAAATATTTAAAAACAAACAAGTTTAAAGCCAAACTTTAAGTACTGGGCATTAGGTAGAAACTTTCCCTGGGAGCAGGGAACTTGCAGGATTTCTTGCACCTTCCACTGGCACATCTGGTACTGACTCATGTTGGTGACAAGATACTGGTCTGAACTACTCTGACAATTCCTGTGTCCAAGTGCTTGTGCATAACGTCATTATTGGTTCAATCATATATTTATTTCCAGTGTTGTAGCCAAGTTGGTCCCAGGATATGAAAGAGAGAGAGAGAAAAAAGATCTTTTATTGGAATTTTACTTTATCAGAAGTCTGTCCAATAAAAAATATTAACTCACTTACCTTCTCTTTCTCTCTCGTGCGCACACATTTATTTGGCTCTTTTTGTCCCAAAGGACGTTACAGGCTAGGGACCTGATTCTACAGCCCGTATTCATGTGAGGAGTTATTAGGTCTGTTCATATTTATTTCAGTTCCTCTGTCTGGGCAAAAAGCCATCCCTTCAGTCTTAAGCATTCCCAGCCTGATGGAAAAGGTGAAGGCTAATCTTCATATAAAAATGTGGAAATAGACTTCTTTTTTTACATTGCGATTTGCAAGTAGTCTGACTGGAGTCAAGGGAACTACCATATAGAAGTAAGGTTTGCATGGTTAGTCCTAATTCTTTACCTATAAAAACACACAAACCAAATGAATGCTGCGATCTCAGTCTAGTCCCTAGCCAACATTTGCCACGTCCCAAAGCCAACCCAACTTGGCTAACCAAAAGGCCAATTTTGGCATCTGCAAGCCCATGTGTCAGTTTCTGAACAAGAGAGGCGTATTACTGCCATATCAAAAGTTGCTGCTGGTCAGGATGGAGTAGCAATCACAGAGGAACATGGCCAACACAAGAATAGGACTGAGGGCTGCAGGTTAGGACTTAATTTTATCCACAGAGTTGTGTGAGCAAAGCTGGCCTATGCCTTTAAGCCTTCACCCTTATGCTCAGTAATTCTTCCTCGGAAATGTCATAAATGCATCTCTCCAGTTTGTCAACACATGCCACAAATGAACTGACTTTAAAAGAATCAGTGTGTGTGTGTATCGGCAAGAGGCCTTTTTGTTGCGTTGCTTTGGAAATGAATTAGATCCTTTGGAGGGAGCAAGGAAAGTCCTTCGCAGCAGAGGTCACAGAGTAGTTTTCTCAGTACCAAAAGGCTTGCATTGCACTCCTGTGGAACAGAGAATGCTGTAATGAAGGAATTTTTAACTACAGCTACATATAAAATAGGAGCAGGTGCTCTCAATAAAGAAAATTCTTAACCTTGCTCATACTTATTTCAGTTCCTCTCTGTCTGGGCAAAAAGCCATCCCTTCAGTTTCAAGCTTCCCTGGCTTGCTGGAAAGAGTAAAGGGCAATCTTTTTGTGGAAACAGATTTTAACAATCAGATCCAGAAGAAGTTCTTAGGTGATTTGCTAGTAAGGCTTCTGAAATGATTTGCTAACCCTTCTAATTAAACAAACTTTACTGAAACCTTTAACGTATGCCTCCTACAGTCTGGGGAAGACACTATTTTTGGCCTCTTTGAACAAGGGGGTTAAGAGGCACTCTCATCAACAGTGTTACAATGTTTGTGACCCAGGTGTGGAATATTTTAAAAAGTGTTTTGTTTTCTTAAGAAGAGATAAGCCCAAGCTGCAAAATTTACACCAGGAACTACACATAGCTCATGAACCCCTGAAGCTCAAGGAGTGTCCACATCTGGTGTTTGCTCTGCCCATTTTAAAGACAGAGGCCATTTGCAAAATTCAGAATTGAATTTCAACTACCCGTATAATTCAGGGATGTTTACACCTGGAGCTTGATTTAGGACCATAATTTTTCTTGTTAATGGTTGATCGATGCACTGGCTTGTGCCTTGAAATATTGTATAACAGCACCTCATGCTCTCCCTTCTCATAAAAAAGAAAAATAGTTAGCAGAAGAAAAAGCATCAGCTTATAAAGTAAAAGTCAGCGGAGCTCTATTAAAGTTTTCATAATTCATGTGAGCAGGCGTTGCTAGCTGCCATATCTGCTAAACTGCTTTGGGCTTCTGGACAAGTCTGGGCTGAAAAAGGACTGCCAGGGGAGAAGGAGACAAATGGGCCATTCATAAAAGCATCACTGTGGTGCTTTATGACATTTCACGCTTCCAGAAAGAAATCACTAAGAACATTGGGAATCAAGCTCCAAGCTAACCACCAAACAGGTCTTGAACTCTCCTGCTGCTTAAAAATAGATGTTCTCTTTTCCCCTTCTCCCCCTCTATCAGACTTTAAAGTGGAGTCAGAGACTGATATTTAAAAGGATATTTAAAAACTCAGTAGCGAAATAAGGAAGCTTTTCTGTTTGCCCTTCGCTGCAGTAATCGGGGCATGTTTGGATATTTTGATTAACATCTGACTACCATTTTATTTTCAGCCTGCTAGGAAAAAATCTTGAGAGAGGCAAAAAATAAAAACTATCAATTTGAGTATCATACCTGAACTTTGCAAGGGGTCTTTTCTTGTATTTTCCCTGGTCGCCAAACTGGGAGAATAAAAGGAAAACATTTTGTTTTCTGCAAAAATATTTTATCTGAAGGATTCATCAGAGAATGAATTTGGTGAAGTGACTGTGCAAATTCTCTGAGCAACTCTTTAAACTGGGGAAATGCTGAATAAAAGGTTAGTCAAACAATATAATAAAAACAAAAGGAGGGGGGCGGGGAACAAATAATCCCATTAATATTATTCAACTGTCTCTATTCATCTGTGAAGCTGAGAAACTATCAGGATGAGGTAAAGCCTAGGGATCAGTTTTGCTCTGTTTATGCAAGCAGCTGATATGTATTTTGTATATACAACCACATGCTATAGAAAATCCAAAACTCAACTTATTTGAACAGGGGAGGTGCATCTCTTAATATGTTACAGCTGAATCATTTTTTTTGTTTTGCTTTTCTATATTTTGGTACAGTTCAGCTTAGTCTTAACATTCATGGACATCATTATCTCCATTTGTTACAGATGGGCAATTGAGACTCAAAGTTCAACAGGAGGTCTGAAGCAAAGCTGGGAATATAACCCAGGTCCTCTGAATTCCTAATTTTGAATCTTTTCCACTGCATTATACAGCCTCACTCACATCTTTCCATTTACCCCTATTTTTTTTAAAAATGTTGAATATTAAAATAGATAATTTAGATGAGATGGATAAATTACAGGTGGGTTAGAACACAGCTGGCTAACAATATTTTTAACCATTTAGGTGAGTGGTGAGAAATAGGTGGCAGCCAGCAAAGCTGTAGCCATTCTTTTCTTAATTATCTCTTTCTTGTTTAGAAAGCTCTGACCAACCACCATATACACTTTTTAAAAAATGGATGTGGCATATGCAGAGTTCATTGTCCAAGTGATTCATAATTGCTGACTATAACATTAAGGTTTATTTGCAAGTCTCTTTCCATTTGGAAAGTGTCCTTTTATTGCTCTTACAACTTCAGATCAAATATATCCTCTTCTCCTCATTAATATAATTTAACTTGTCTTTGTTTGGAGCTGCATTTGAGTTAGGATTCAATAGTAAATAAAGTGCTGTTTATATTTTAAGTCAGTTCACTTTAATCTTCCAACTCAAATTCTTTGAATTTCCAAAGTGTGAATAATTTGAACCATATATTCTTAAAACAGTGTAGAGTTAGGTGAAATTACCCCTTAATAGTATAAATAAGTGGCTCTCCTGTTTAGTGTGAAGATTGGCTATGAAAGAGTCCTATCAATAATCACACATGTAGGACTCCATCCTCTTCTATTGAAATCTTTAGGCATTTTGCCACTGACCTTAATGGAGATAGGATCAAACCCCTACTCTAACCATGAACATGTAACAGCATAAATTTTGCTATTAAAAAAAACAAAAACAAAACAACAACTATGTCCTAAACCAAACTCCAAGTCCTTAAGCTTTTGAACCCAGCTAAAACTTCTATTCTGAGTAATCCCTCAGAATTTTACCCTGTGTCATGAAATGCCATCATCTGATGCTTTGCAAAGATGTGCCTGAAATTACATCCTAGAAAACACAATTTTTCCCTTAGAGTTTGTTGCACGACTCACTAACAACTGAGGCTCCCACCCTCACTATACCCTACTAATGTTACACATCTTGTTTAATTTGGGGGGGAGGGGAAAGAGAAAAGAAGTAGATTGGCCACTATTTATAGAATTGAGATGAACATTTGATGACATACACATGGAAACAATTGAGAATGCTCAGTAACTCATGCTGTGTCAAAGACTGACACCCATTTGTTAATCCCCAGCCTTGCCTTCACCTGAAATTAGAAAGATATGATGATAGCACTTTAAGATAAACACCTCAAACAAGCATTTTAATTAGAACTGATAAGCCAGTTCAAGTATGTCACTTAAATACCAATGCACTGTAAAAAGTTAATTAAGTTTAATTATTATGCAATGGTCTAATCAATGCACTTTGCAATTAAGTGCAAATTACTTCCATAATATATTACAGATGTGCACTACTACCTTAGAGAAATGGTGATATCAGGGAACATAGAAAAACTGTTGCTATAGCATTAAAAATGAGACTTTAATTATACAAGAAATAGGAAATATATATTTTAAGACTGTCCTAGTCACCTAAAGTGTGAACCGCTGAGATTCTTTTGAGATTTAAACCCCATTTGTGATGATCATAAGTGACCTCAGAGCGTGGGTAACACCATAAAGATAATAAACCTAAGTTGAAAGACAAGGTAGAGTGAGATAAGGTGGGTGAGGTAGTATCTTATCTATGTTTTATCCTCTTCCATTTTGTTTCTCTCATATCCTGGGACCAATATAGCTACCACAACACTGCAAACAACTAGGTTAAAAAAGTCATTTTATTTTAACCCACGTTCTCCAAAAACTTACTTTAGGGCTAAAATGTATCATATTTAGTCTGATCCTAAAGGTGAGTTTAAACAAAAAAATCCAGTAAAATGAGTTTGGCTGTCTTAAAGTTACAGGCCAGGGGAAATGAGGTGTGTTCTTTCATAGATGTTGCTGTGAATCCACTGAAGTAACTACAGTAAACTGATATAAGTGAGAATAGAATCACGTACAGTCAGATTAAAAATGCTTCTTGAGCTAATAATAACTACCTCCTTCCTCTCCCCACCACACACCAAGTTTTTACCCTGCAAACTTGTCAGGGTTTGTCCTCAATAAAGCATTA
Source organism: Mauremys mutica (assembly GCF_020497125.1). Taxonomy (NCBI): domain Eukaryota; kingdom Metazoa; phylum Chordata; order Testudines; family Geoemydidae; genus Mauremys; species Mauremys mutica. The sequence continues at coordinate 39,161,171 of NC_059085.1, read as the reverse complement.
TTGAAGCTCAGAAAGAATTGTGGTCAAAGATAAAATGAACAGCACTTCAATTTGCTGTTGCATCATGGATCAAATGTAGTTCTCTGGAGAGAAACAAATAAAACTATGTTAATGTGGAAAAAATAACCTATTTTAACTGATTCAGCGCACTCCTTTCTCCTTTAAGCACTTGAGATTGGATGTAACATGATTCTGCTATATTGATAAGGTGCCACTTGTCACTACATGAGATGGAAAAATAATCAGTAGATCATTGCAAAAGAAGATCAAGTTTCATTGTATTTGTAGGCTTTCTTAATATAATTCCTCACTGTAGTATCTGAGCACCTCATATCCATTAATTAATTTATCCTCACAACTCCCCTTTGAAGCAGGGACTATTATTAACCCCATTTTACACATGGGCAAATTGAGGCACAGAGCAATCAAGTGACTTACCCAGATCACACAGGAAGTCTATGATATAATCAGGAACAAAGCTTAGGTGTCCTGAACCTCAGTGATTTGCCTTATCCATAAGACCATCTGTCTTCTACCATTCTATTCTTTACAGCCATGCTAAATCAAATGGGTGGCATGAATATACCAATATTTGGCCACAAAAATATTAATTCTGGATGTCTACCATTGGTAGGTTCCTGATCTCCAGCTTCATGTTAACCTACAAAAGCTTTTTTTTATCCAGAATGTAATACTGACATAAATAGAACCGGTTATGTAATTTGATTCCTGTGAGGAATCTCATTTACTTTGGTGGAATTACTTATTTGAATAAGCATGGCTTGCCCCGTATTCTCTTCATTTGTTTCCATCAAATGAAAAACCTTGTGTAACATGACCAGAAGAAAATTAGAGAAAGCTAATTAATAATGTGAAAGTTCAATAATGATTAAAGATGGTTGGAAAATAGTATTTTTCCATACAAAATAATGTAAAGAATGAAAAAAAATACAATTACAATTTTTTCACATAATTTTTTTGGTTTATTGAAGAAAAACAAAATCCAGGCATTTTTCAGTTTTTAATTTTTTTTAAAGTTTTTTTTGTTTGTTTTTGATTTTGGTTTGAAAACTAAAAATATTCAGGCTTTGTTTTATTTCAGTTTTGGAAAGCTTTTTTTTTTTTCATATTGGATAACCCCAAAATCTCACATGAAACATAAATTTTGCACATACACACATAACTCTGTTAGGAAAAGACCCCTTTAAAAAAAAAAGGAATAAATTTCAACCAGCTCTAACAACTGTAATGTCAGATTGAGTCTCAACATGAGACTATTTACTTTACTTGGCAGAAGGAAAAAGGCTTTTAACCAGCCCAACTCAGGTACAGATGTGTGGATGCAGTCGGTAACACAGATAAGTAATATACACATGACTGAACTGTGAAAGGTCAGTGGAAAAACTTGACTACTGCCCTGCTTCTATCAGACAATTAAGTCCATATGTTCTGGATATCACTGTGCCCAGTGCAACATGGAGAAGGTCAGGACAATTCAAAATTATGGGGAGGAATGTGAAAAAGCAAGAATATATTTACAAAGGCAAAAAAAAAGAGGCTTTCATTTTTACATGCTATTTATCTTTTAGCCTCTGAAAGAGGGCAAGGGGAGGTTAGAAATTATGATTGAGTTTTTAATTTTATTAATGGCAGACTTTGTGGTTGCCAGAGGAACTTGACCCAACTGACTCATTAGAAAAAATGACCCAACATGGTATTATCAGAATTAATCTACTGTCTGAAAATCATTGGATTTTTCTCCACCAGCCTCATAAGTCCTTCCTGCTTTGCCTATATCTCCACGACCACCTTGTTGACATGAGCCTAATGCTTAATCCTTAGAAGGAAACCTAACCCTTGGCCTTGGAAAGATGTCCCTGAGAGAGGGTAACCAGAGTGCAGCTGTTCAAGAGGTGAACCCAACTAGAACTTCATAATAGACACTCAAACACGTCTTGAGTGAAGGAGCCTTGAGGCTTTCAGTACTGTTAGACAATAAAGCAGGGAGCACAAGCAAGACCTTAATTTTATGGAAGGCTTGATTACACTGAGATAGGGCCTTGCTGATTGTTTCCAACAGATCCCGTTATGGTATTAATATTTATTACACCCTGTATTATAAGGCATGGGGATTTGCTTCTGTAGAGCAGTTTAGCTGAGCAGTGAAATATAATGTTTCTTTTATTGCTCAATAAACACGGCTCTCTCTTTCACTAACTCTCCAGCCCAGTTTTTTCAAGCCTTTTAAGCCTTTAACTAACACAGTAATCTTACAGCGTAGCAATAAGAAATCTCAGCTTGCAAATTCTCTCAGTTACTTCTGAGGCCTCCTAGAGGTGAGATTTGTAGGCCAGCGCTTAGGGCTGCTAGACAAGTAAAATCCATGTTTGCTGGTTTTAAACAGAGGCTGGGGCATCCGGATTTAGTGCTTTAACCGCATCCCTCAAATGACCAGAAACAGAGAGAAGTCCTGGGAGTGAAACAGCCTTAGTATGATCTGAAAGGTGCTACTGTAAAGTGTTTGGCATTTTGTGCCCCCGTTTTCCTATTTATTTTAAAACTGTGTGTGGATTTGCTTCCCAGGAAGTGGAGGATTTAATACCCCTGGTCAAAGCTAGCCACAGTGCTGACAAGTAGCCTACTAGCATCCTCATGTCTCTGCCAGGGTACCTCGATCCTTTCCTGTAACATGCCCTCCTACCCGCCATTCCTAATCCAGGCTTCTCTTGTGTGGAGATGAGGAACGGCATTTTGAAGCGGTCAGCTGGCCACTAAGGACAAGAACAAGACTTCCAAAGTCAGGTTCATTTATACTTCAGTTGATGCTTGAGAGCTAGCATACCAACATATTCCATTACCTCGGCACAGCTGCTTGTGTTATATATCCTGCTATATATCAGGCTTGTATTGTCCCTCATGCTGTGAGAGAGAGGATACAATGATCCCTGTTACACCTGCAACAAACCACCTGGAAATAATTTTGAGGACCAATAAGTGAGGTTTGGCAACTTGGGTCTTCAGTTGTGTAGAACACAAACTTGCGAATTTTAACTGAACTGTAGCTAGTGAGGACAAAGCTTTGGGGTACCATTAGATAGCTCAGAAGAGGAATTATAACATCAAGCAGTGTTGTTCAGTAAGTGATTCAGGGAAGAGTCTTGCTTTCACATTTTACTACCCAACGTATCTAACCGTTATCTTCAGAATCCTAGAATTTAGAGATGAAAGGACTTACAGAAATATATGAATTTGTCCCCTTCTGGTGTTTTGTCTGGTATACTTATGAACTGTCACAACAATGGGGCTGGGATACTATTGCACAGACTACTGGACCTTTCTGTGAGGAAGTTCTTCCTGAAATTAGCTTACATTTTCTCTTTCTTAATTTTATTCCATTACTTTGAGTTATACCTCGGCTTGGGAGGATTCAATTTTTTTCAGTAAGTGCTGGTAACATGCATTTCACCATACACACAAATTGATGAAAGACTATTTCCATCAATAACCATCAACATGTATAAATAAGCAAAGTGAGAACAATGCTGCTTGGGAACTTATTGGAGTTTGATTTAAGCTATTTCATTTATATATTTTGACGTGACTTTGATAATCTGTGTTTTAGTGGTTATAAAGCTTTAATTTTTTGAATCTGAGCATCTACTGTCATTAGTATCCCATCCATCATTGCTTGACACTCCCATCCATAAAACCCATAATTTCCTGCAACTGTGACAATGTAAATTGATACAGCATAGCTCAGTGGTTTGAGATTGGCCTACTAAACCCAGGGTTGTGAGATCAATCCTTGAGGGGACTATTTAGGGATCTGGGGGTAAAAATCTGTCTGGGGATTGGTCCTGTTTTGAGCAGGGGATTGGACTAGATGACCTCCTGAGGTCTCTTCCAACTCTGATATTCTATGAAAATCAGAAAAAAGCATTAAAATAAACAGTGAATTCTGCCAAGTCCAGTTATACCCCTCTCCCTTTTTATCCCCCTAAATAATTCTTTGCTGGTATTATTCTTCAGATATTTGCAGACTGCTATAATGTCCCCACTAATCATTGCCCAGTCATACCATAAATAATGTAGCTGTTGTAATCTTTCCTCCTGAGCCAATATCTTTCGGTAAGCAGAATTACACCTGGGAGGGCTCTCTTCCATATATTTTACTTATTTTTTTAAGACACCCAGGCTTATGCTAAATGGTTGGTGTTTATTTTGTGTATAAATACTGAAACAGTCATGATAAGAGTTTGTGGTGTCTTAAATGTTCTAACTACATGTTCAACAGGAAACCAGGAAAGTAAATGACCATTTTCACACCTGTCATAATGTTGACAATTTTTCTTTCCCAGAGATGACTAGGAAAACGAACTTGTCCTTTATAAAACACCTTCCCCCCTCCCCACACCCACATGATAAGGCTGTTCCATGCAACACTGCTCTTGCCTGCTTTGCTGTTTAAAGGGGTAGGTAATTAAACAAAGCTTTCTAATAGCTCCTGTTCCGTTGAGACAATGATAAAAAACACCCATTCACATATTCATTCTATCGCATGTCAGAAGACAAATTCATCACAAACTCTTATTTTCTTAGGTTATTTTGTATAAATATTAGAACTGTATGGTTTAAACTAAACAAATTGAATGGTAAACCCCTTATTTAACCACTGCTTGCAATATTACTATTACATACCAAAGACAGATCCTCACTGAGACCTATCATTTTACTTACTTACTTCCCTACCAACTCTGGTGATTTTATTGATATTGATTTTTTTGTTAAAGCACCAGCTCCTGGAGTCACATGATTATGTGAGAACCTCACCTTTCATTTTTTTTTTTTTAAAGTAAGTTTCTCATCCCTAGGGTTGCAGAGAAAAGCTTGAAAATGTGAACCCTAAAGTCTCAAAAACAAGAAGGCAAATCTAAGGCAAAACATTTCTCTCTTTATTTTTAAATATTTCTTATGATTTCGGGGGTTCCTCACTCAAGATTTTTGAACTCCTGAAGGTGGCAATGTTGCAATTCCCAGCAAGAAGTATAAACTGATTAAGTAATTTTAGACATGAGAAATGTAGCTCAGTATTTGAATAAGAGCTGGTCAGAATTTTTTTCCCTTGTCAAATGCTGACTTTTTATAGAAAAATCAAAAGCTCTCTCCTTTACACCACCTCCACCCCAAATGTTGGCAAAAAATCTAAAAAAAAGTTTGGCCAGAATCTGCTGAAAAAAATCAGTTTTCTGACACCTCTCTCTTTTTTTTTTTTAAGCAGCCACTTTTCATGTTACATTTTAATTCAATCAAAGCCTCAATTTTCCATTTTAAAAAAAGTTCTGATGGAAAAGTTGCAACCAGCACTAATTGGAATGCATGAAGAAGGCCAGAGACCTTCAACACTGTTGTAATATGCAGTGTTGTTGTAGTCTTGTTGGTCCCAGGATATTAGAGAGACAACTTTCGAGCTTGTCTCTCTCACCAACCGAAGTTGGTCCAATGAAAGATAACACCTCACCCAGCTTGTCTTTCTAAAGCTATTTTACAGTAAATGCTATTAATTTTTAGAAGTTTCTTCTTGGCTAGTTTAATAGCGGCTGCACTCATGCATTCAAAAGTTAATCTTTTCCTAAATCTTAAATTATGTCATCAACTTATCCAGAGGATACCGGCCTATCTGATTGTTTCTTATTCAAAAGACTTTTTAAACAAATGTTTGTAATGATTCACTCTTCTCTGTAATTAGAGATAGTGATCAAAATCTTTTTATGGGTCTGTTTTGATACCTGTAAATGTCAGTGGAAAATCTCCCATTGATGCTCGAGTTTTTCTTTTAATTTTTAAAGACAAACTCCAAACCCTGATGCCACTCCCCCCAGCACTTTTCCCTGCTGCCCACCATCACCAAGGTTGAATAGCAACATCTTAATAAGTGCTTCTTCTCAGAACGTTTTTCTTCAGGACTGAGTATTAAAATCCGGGCTCTGGTTATCTATCAAAGGCATTGTCCTGCTGTCAAAGGGTTAAAAGAAATGAAGTTTGAAAAGGGATCCATTCAAATCATGACATGAGAGTGACAGCTAACATATCTTCTCAATGGAGTGTTAGCTGAATTTCCTAAAGATTTGGGGTGAAAAAAGTCTGCAGCAAGTCTCTGAAAAAAAAGATCCTTTGAAACATCCCGACTTCTGTTATGATAAGCAGTTCAATAAGCCCACCCATGGTAAGTTATTAGGAATTTATATCATATGGATCCCATTAACCTAAACGTTTGCTTTTAAAGTAAACTTCTCAGTACACGACTAGCAAGTCTGAGTACTTCATGTTTGAGGGGTTTGTTTTTACAAATGAATCCTGGGTTATCCAACCAATTAGCTGAATTCCCTGTGTAACTGTGCTTTTAATGAATCACCTAGTACTAATGAGACTGTGTCTGCCCAATTTTTATTCATTCAGGGAACAAATTAGATGGAAAAAGTTTTTCACTTAATCAGTTGTTAACCTTTGGAACTCACTGCCACTGGACATCATTGAGGCAAATAGATTAGAAAGATTAAACACGAGGATTTGACAATTATAAGCATGAGAATAGTATCTGCAGCTACCCTAGCTATAATCAAATTGTTATTTGTTAGTTATTTGTATTAGAATAAAGCCTAGAAACCCCAAATAAGATTAAGACCCAATTATGCTGGGTGTTATACAAACACACAATAAGGGAAAGTTGCTGCTCCAAAGAGCATGCAGTCTAAACAGAAAAAGACAGTGAAAGGACGGGAAAGGGAACAGAGAAATGAAATGATTTGCTCAAGGCAACATAATATATTAGTGTCAAAGCTGGCACTAGAACCTAGTTCTCCTGCGTTCATGAGCTGGTGGATCTTGCTGACTCTCTGAAAGGGTTTAAGCCATTAGCTTCACCCATGAAACAATTTCTCTCCAGTTATACAGTTGCACTGTTTAGATACATTATGGGAATTTTATAGCCACTGAAGATTCCAGACTAGATGCACCATTGGCCTGTCCCAGTATAGCAATTCCTAGGTACATCAGTGATTTAGTGCAGTATTTAATCATGGTGTTTTAAATGAATTTGGTCAAATGCGCACACACACAAAAGCAATTAAGGCCATGATATAAACAGTACAGTCCTCAGGCAGGAGGCTGCAGAGAATTATGTGACACATACTTCTCCTAACCACAGCTCTATTGAAACAATTTACTGGATGTGTGCATTGAACGATGATGGATTTGAATGACAGTTAGGGAAAAAAAACTAACCTCGCTCCCAATCCCGCCAAGAAAATACTTGACTCTCCAATAGGAAAACCATTAAAAATCACAACCCTTTTGTGTACATCAGCATCTTCAAGTTCTGCCACATGCTGTTTTGTCCCATTGGCTGGTGTGACGTGATGTAACACATCAGAACTTAAGAGGAAAACCAGACGCCAGATCAGATATTAAGCATATTGTTGAAATTATTGCAGTTGGGCTATTTTTGGTTAGTTCAGAGGTCAGCACACCTCTGTGGAAAGGGAGGCATGAGACCTTCCCCAGACAAAGAAAGAGACAACTACTTCACAAAAAAGAAAAAGTACTTAAAAGCTGGCAAACCACTGGATATGTTTGTTTTAATTTAGAAAAAGCTCTGTTAGGAATACTTAGGACTTCTTGCATGTAAAAAGAGTCTGGTTGAATTTTGATCTGACTGTTTTCACTGGAGTGGGGGGAAGAAAAATTAGAAACATGCAAGAAGTACCTACTTTTGATCACTGAGGTATTTTGATCTTGTAAATTATGTCTGAAATTAGGCATGGCCTGGAAAATGTGAGAGTGTTTTCTCTTGGTCTGAGGAGCTTCTGGTTTCCAGAGAAGGAGCTCTGTTCCTCTAACCTCGTCAAATGCCATTTTTTTTTCCACCTCTGCTTTCTAACAAGTGGGTTTTTCTTGCCATTCATCTGAGGTGACATATGGGTGGGTTGGAGAAGCACCACAGACCTGCCTCCTCCTCTGGGGCTTCCACAATCCAAAACCTGAGCTCAGATCCAACTTTTAAACAGACCTGAAAATGTTCCAGTCTAACGAGTAGGCTGACCTGCAAACTAATCTCAGCCCAACTGTCATAACATTGTGTTTGCCATGCACAGCTAATAAATCATAATAATGCTATGTTAATGGACCCAGCTTTGACAGTGCCAGAATTAAAAGGGCATACAATAAACAAAGACTTTCTGAAGCACAGAGGTATGGTATGGCAATGAACATGACCAAAAGGATGCAACAAATCTTTTGCTGGTATTTCCATGGACCTCAGCTAGGTTTGCTGCCAGCCAGGAAGCCAAACAGAATTCTCATCCCATCCTATTCTGCCAGATGCAATAGTTAAGAGACCCACACAAAGAGAACTGTAAACCCGATGTACAGTTGTGTTAAAGGGACAGTTCAACAAGTCTGGAATAGAACAAGCGGATGCCTGAGCATTCTCTTGAGTCAGAGAAGATCTTCCACAGCAAGAAGGATAACTTCCTGACAGAGCTACGGCAAATCATGTGGAATCGGAGTCCATTAATTAGGACCGAAGAGAATAGTTTATATACAATTCTGCTCATTTGATAGGATGGAGATCTAGTACTTAGCATGCATTAGCATATCGCTAGCACCCATTTAAATGAGCCAGATAAGAAAGGGAGATAATTACTTCACTGACAGCCTTTAAGTTGTCCCTGGTTTCTGGCTGTTTTACTGGGTATATTGAAGTCCTGAACATTTTGTTTCACTGTCTAAAATCCATGGTACCATTTATTCTGTGAAAGCTGTGGTTGTTTTGCATGAGCTCTAGTTGAACAAATAGATAGACAGACTTTGGATACATTGCCCTAATATATTCCTATAACTTTAGGATGTTTTTAGTGCCGGGATGTGCAGCTCTTATTCCAGAAGCATAACTGGATTTAGTTCTTTCTTATCCTTCACATGGGAGAATCCTAGTTAGTGATGGACAAACCTCAAAACTTTCAGCAGTTTGGTTTGATACAGATAAGCAATCAAAATAACCTTATCTGAACTATTCAGACTTCTCTGATCTGGATAAAGGGGCTGGAAGTCTCATAAGAACAGGATTTCTTACAAGATTTCCAGTACTTCCTCTTTCCAGTCAGAATAGGGACACAAAGAGGACATCCTTTCTTCTTGTATTTCAGCACCTCTGCTTCTCCTTTAAAGCTGGAATCAAGAAGCCCATAACGTCATATGAAACTGGGGGTTGGGGACAACTTAATTGACCTTTTAGGAATTGGATTAATAGTTCGGTTTGGGTCTGAGATAAAATTCTGCATGGGTTATAATTTGATCTGAACAACTTCACCCACCCATATTCAAAAACATCTCACTGATTCACTTTTTAGACTCTAATATAGGTCCATTAACTTCAGTAAGGTCACTTTTCACTTATACACTATTAACGGGGAAGACTATCAGATCCCTAGTCAGTTGCTGATCTTTTGCAGTACTTTTACTGATTGGATTGGAACTTTCTAACCAGAGCTAAAACCTTAATTTACATGTCACAGCGGGGGGAGAGATCTTAGGTTTCCAGCTGAAAGAGTAAGTTGTCAGCGCAGATGAACTAGTGCTAAACACCAGTGAATAAAATGGGATTTAACTTTCAAATGTGAACTTGTTGCATTGCCAGAGATACCCCTTCTACCAAAAACATTTTTGAGTTCTAAAAGGAAAAATGAAAGCAGACCAAGAGTTAAGTTATATCTATTCCAGAATATGGAAACACACAGTTTATCCAAGGTCCTGAGCTAACAGAGCAGAGAAACTGACACTAATAAATTGTGCACTTCCAGACAATAATAGGGCCTTATGCTTCAAATTATGAGAGTAAAAAAAAAGAAAGAAAGAAAGAAAGAAAAAAGAAGGGCCATGATCCACGCTGATGCTAGCGTTTTCATTATTAGTAGTGGCCCTGTACCAACAAGGAGGGTATCACATGGAGAAATCAAAATTAAATGTTGAGCAATACATTGGGGGTTTGGGGTTTGGAACCTCCATGTTTGGGTTCTCTCCAAGATGAGCAAAAATTTGAGAGATCTTGTTTCATCCACACTTCAGCGGCAGCCATGAAATCTGTTCCCTGGAATTTGCCAAAGGCACATATCAACTTAGACTAGTCTCTTCAGAAAGGACTCAACTGGGGCCTGATGCACCACTCATTGAAGCAAGTGGAAAACTGTCCATTGACATCAGTGGTCTTTGGTTCAGGACCTTGACGTTATCTTTGATGCTTAACATTAATCAATATTAAGTGAGGACTTTTTCTCCAAACCATGCAATTAACATACATATAGAAGATAGCAGCAGTGGCTAGGACGCAACAATTTGTAAATCTCTCCAGTTTAAACTACCTATGTAGTAAGTGAAAGTCTTTCATTGGACTGCCCTTTATAGTTATTAAGAATTTTTTAGAGATGGAGCCTACTTGATGGTCAATCTTGGGTTTTCCTGGCATGATTTGGGAATCATGGCTGATCTATAGAACCTAGCTAATTCTCATTAAAGGTTGAAATACACATTGGAAGTTACTGGAGGTTATAGATATGAGAGTAAGTGGAGAAACACAGTAAGAAAAAGCAAGGATGCTGCACTGCATATGTACCTCTTTTATTTGACAAGTGTAGTGGATTTTTAACAATTTCTGTAAAACTTCACAGTAACCAAATATAAATTGAATAGATGATCTTGTAAAAATAACAATTCTTCTTAATAAGAGACCTTATGAGGACTCTGCTATTAACTCTGCTGACAAATGACAGAGGCCACTATGTGTGTTTATGTGTCTGGATATTAAAAAAGAGGTGCGAAGAAGAGTGAAATGGAATTTGGCAAGGTTTTTTCTTTCTTTCTTTCGATATTTAACCTATTCTTTATTTGCCAGTTATACACTAGTGAAAAAACCATTGACTCCAGTAGCGTTTATCCTTATTTATAAGAGTGTGATCAGAGACTCAGACCCATTCTTATTAAATGCTTGATCCTGAGCACCTTTAGTGTTCATTGGTTTCAGTAGGAATGAAGGGTGTTCAGCCTCTCATAGAACTGGGGCTTCTACGACTTTCCAGTCTTAGGAACACTGGCAACATATTTCACAGCTCTTTTCAGACATCTCTGACTTGGGTAACGATTACTTACCAAGCAGATCCATTTACATTACATCTCCCTAATGCAATGGTCATATTTTTCCCCATGAATGAGCTGTTCATTAGCAATTTCTCCAACATGTCACACGAAAGTATGCGGTCCATCAACAAAGTGTTGTGCACATTTTATGTTTCCACCCTATTTTTCCCTCATCAGACATATTTATGTTGTCCTAAGCAAGGCACATCCCACACTCCATTAATGCTACATCTGCCTCTACATTTGTTTTGCCGTATTTCAGATGGAAGGGAAGGGAAGAAAAGCACCTTGTTATAATTCTGATTTTGGTTTTGGAGAACTTCAATATTTCTGAGCCAGCATGATATTTATGGCTGTTCTCCAGCAGATTTTTTTGTGGGGGAGAAGTTTAGAGTGTTTATTCTCTTCATAGCATTTGACGGTCTAGACCGTGTCCGTGTTCCATCTAGACAGAGCGGCACTGCAAAGCGTGCAAAGGAAGACAGTGCAAAATACAAGAGCATCTTGAGCTTTACATGTTGCAGCATTGCAAGTACAAGCATGTGTTGGGGAAAAGCAGGGGAAAGAAAAAGAGACCTCAAATTTCAACCATTAGAAAAGCTTTGTTGCCACTTTGCTACAGTCCCGTTCCAGAAGATGCAGACCTAGCATGCTGAAAGACTGTCTTTCCTGACAGTGATTAAGGGAAAATGCTAATTTAGCGAGAGGAGGAAGCTGGTAGAACAGCCTGCGTGGAAGATCTTGAAATACTTTTTTTTTTTAATCACAAAACAAATCAAAGTGGAATCAATAGACAACTGTTTCCTCCCACATCCGTCCAAATCAAGCAGCGTCATTGGGAGTCCTCTTTTGGTTTCAGTTCAATAAACTGAGCATTGTAATGGAGAAAAACTAGACTCAAAGTATAAGAGTTTGATGCAGTCCTGTTTTTGTCCTGACATTTCTGTGAGGCAACGTGTGCTTTGAATGAAGTATTAACAACAACGTGACCAACGTGAGGCCATTTAAGTTCACGAGGCTGCATTTCTCCTTGCAGTGCTGGTGAAAGTAAACAACAGTATTATAAATTTTGGTCATGCCCTGGTATCGGTAAGTATAGTTTCTGAATTTGCCATTGCTCGCATTGAACTGGAACAGTGATGCATACACAGCGAAATTGTCTAAACAGTCGGTTCAACCTCAGTACTCGCTGTCAAAATTATGATCTACAAAATTATGATTCATTCTGCTAACCACAAGAGGGGTTTTGTTTGTCAAATGAAATAATGTGTAATTTGGTATATTATTTCGGAAAGCATATTTTCAATATGCTACCACAGGCCTGGAGACTGAAGCATCAGATTAGTGGATAATGTCCTACAGTTTCCTTTGGCAACAATGATTCAGCATTAGATAGGAGGCAAAATTGTCCAGAGGCATCAAATCATAAAAACTGCAGAGGGGAGATTTTACTGAGCCAAATTTTTGAAAGCTGATTCTCAGAATGAAATCCTGGTGCCACCAAAGTCCATGAGAATTTTGCTATTGACTTCAGTGGAACCAGGATTTCACTCTTGACTCCAATTTTGTGCACCTAAAATTTTGCACATTCTGTTTACATGTGCCACGTTGTCTGTGTGTGTGCATCAAAACTTGGATATGAACACAGATGCTTCCTGTGTGCATAAATATGAGGTTTTTCTGCATGGAAAACCTGGCATGTGAAAGACTCTGGCTGCAAGATATTGTCCACAAATTCTGAGGCTCCACTAAAGCACATTTGCAAATTTAGTTGCTATATTAGGTCATTCCCCATAGGTCATTATAGGTGCTGACTATAGAATGTTATGGGCATTTGGCCAGTAGAGATGGTCAACATTGTTTTGTTTAAAGCATGAAAACAAACTGCATTTGAAATCCATTATTCAGGGTTCAAAATGGACACTTTTAAATGTTTTGAAATATTTGGTATTTTTTTAATCAAAATCATTATTGTAATAGTTAATGATTTGGGTATTGAAATGTTTCATTTACCAAAACACCATTTTGTGGCAAGCAAATAACTTTGAGAGCATTTTGAATAATATTTTTGATGATGGTGGTGGTCATGGACCAGGACCTCCTTATGCTAGATGCAGTACAAATGGGGGCTGGGGGGAAGAGACTACAGATGGATACAGACAGATAGGGGAGTACAAGGAACAATGAGCCAATATTGGTCAACATGACAAGTAGTGGTGTTAGCACACCAGCAACCTAACCATTGTCAAGTTTTTGTAGGCGTCATGAAAAATGAAAGTTTAAAAAAAAATCACAAAGTTTTTCAACTGACAAAAAATATTGGTAACATTTTTGAAAAAGAGTAATTTTTCAACTGAAAAGTAACATCTGCATAGCTTCGTCTTTCAGGGGTGTGAAAAATCTGCAACCCTCAAAGACATGGTGCAACCGACCTAACTCCTGGTGTAGACAGCACTAGGTCAATAGGAGAGGGAGTACCTATGCCTATGAGAGAATCCATCCTGTCTGTGTAGGTAGCGTCTACACTGAAGCACTACAGTGGCACTGCTGGAGCAGCTCAGCTGCGCTGCTGAAGCGTTTTAAGTGTAGATAAGCCCTAATTCAGAGATATTGCTGAAATATAAATAGCACCAAAAAAAATGTTCCACAATCCAGGATATAATTTCTTGTAAAATCATACTTTAAAATTTCAAACTCAGGGCTAGACTCTAAGACTCTTACTCATACTGAGGCTATGTCTACACTTAAAACGCTACAGCTGCACCACTGCAGCTCTTCAGTGTAGACGCTACCTAAGCCGACAAGAGGGATTCTCTCATGGGTATAAGTAGGGTGACCAGATAGCAACCGTGAAAGAACGGGATGGGGGTGGGAGGTAATAGGCACCTATATAAGAAAAAGTCCCAAAAAATGGGACATCTGGTCACTCTAGGTATAAGTAATTGACCTCCCCAAGAGGCAGTAGCTAGGTCAATAGAAGAATTCTTCCGTTGACTTAGCTCTGTCTACACCGGGGTTAGATCAGCTTAACTAAGCCACTCAGGGGTGTGAATTTTTCATACCCCAGAGCAGTGTATTTGGGTTGATTTAACTTTTTTAGTGTGGACCAGGCCATAGCAATGCAGGACTCCAATGTAGGCACATACCTACTGGGTTTTAGGAGACGTTTGCATCTCTCACCACAATTGATAAACAGTTTAGAATCTGAATTTGAATGGCATTAACTAACGAAGAACAAATCTGGATCAGAAAAACATTAAGTACCCATAAATTACATGTACGTCCTCATTAAGTCCACTTTATGCTGCCAGAGGAATGTGAAGGGGCCTAAGTGTAAGTGAGAATCAGACCCTTGGTCTTTATTCTTAGAGTGTTGTTGTATCTTGCACTTCAACATAAGAAAACATGGAGAGTCCTATTCCAAAAAGATGCAATGTGGGTAGTAAAATGCCTGTTTTACCCGTTGCTCTCTTTTTCTCGAAATATCCCTTCTTTGCATGCCCACTTTAAGGCCCTCTCATACCAAGGAAATAAAATCCAAATCAGTCCAAAATCCAAATCAGCCCAAAGCATCTGAAAAGCAATAACCCAGGAGTCTGCAGCGAGTTCATGGTATTTAAATTCTGCTAGTCCTAAACCTTGACCTGGATTCTACCAAACTTCTCAAATTGCTTGCTGTTTATTAACTCCAGCTGATGAGTTCAGTTAATTAGCTAATGCATGGGTAGCTTGTTATAAATAGCAAGCAAAACAGTGTGGGTTTTTTTCCCCCCAGCTTCTTCAAAAGAAAAGGCATTTTTGACCAGAAAGTTTTCCTTGTAAATGGAGGCCCAAATTTAATTTCAGATAGTGTTACTCCACCTTGTGCAAGTGATTTGTCTTGACACTGCACCGACTACCCACACACAAAAAGCCCTTTATGAGTTCCACGCCAAAGAGCCTGAAGTATTTTTTGCTTCTCTGAAAATGACATTTTGTCCTTTTTTTTTTTTTTTTATCACCTGAACATTGGTCTTAAAACCACAGCACGCAAAGGCCCCATGTGAAGTGGGGAAAGGCATTTCGGCATCTGCTTAGACCCCCAAACTGAAGCGCCAGTGTGCTTAAAAAAGCTTGTATTTAAAGGCACTGCAGCTGCACCAGCTCATATTTCATCCAGCCACCAATTTCCTTTTTCCCCTGACAAACAGGCCTCAGAAAGAACGCAGGCCAGAAATTCTCCACGTTAGCGAAACATTTCCTCTTTCCCGTTCTCCCTTCCATTAACATTATTACACTGCTCCTGGGAAAAGCTGACTTTTCCAATCCAGGCAGCATATTTCTTTCTTTCTTTTTAGGGGGGGCCAGTGCTAAGAAAAGCAATGAGGGGAGGTGGGAAGGGCAGCAAAGGAGGGCAAAGCATATGGGGGTGAAGTGAATTATAACGTTTCTTCAGGAAACATACTCTCTCTCTCTCTCTCTCTTGCACACAAACACACAAAAGTAATGGCTCCTTGTCTCTTTCCTTCACTGGCTATGGCACAAGTTGAAAAACACAGACATACAAAAATCACTGACAGTCTCCTTCCCGGGGATTATATGCTCAATCGAGTCTCAATAACTGTTTAAAGCCTGTTTCACTAGGATGGTGCTTAAACATACCACAGACCTAACTGCAGCCAATTCTACCTAAGACCTTGTCTTTAACTGATTAATAAGCCTTAATCTGCAGCCCTCAGGATATTATGTTTTTCTAGACATCCAACGTCCCAGAGATAGGGCTGCACATTCTGTTACGTGCCTGATGTATACCGCCTTTATTTAAGCCATTCAAGACCCCACATTGCAAAAGATAACCTATGACAGTTATGACCTTGTGTGTCCCCCCTCCTTTACCACCCTTTCAGATACTGCATATACTATGATTGCAGGAAATTTGTGCTGCTTATGTAGAGCCAAAGTCAGACCTGGTTTAGAAATGAGCAGCCATATTGGATGTCGAGAGGGTTGCACTCACTTACACCAGGCATGATTTTGGCCAGTGACTTTTTATTTTGTCCTGCTGTTATTTTTTCCTTTCTGGAGTCACAAGAGTAACAAAAAGTCACACTTACCTAGAGAAGAGCAAATCCCCACCCTATGAAAGCCAATGGCAAAACTCCCACTGATTTTAACAGTGCCTGTATCTTAGAAGAGGACGACTAGAACAAAGTGCCCTGTCTTCGGAGCAGAACAGCACATAGGTAATGCATTGCTGACTGAACCATGGTATGTGTGGGCAAGGGGAGAAGGATTGAGCTTCCATGATTATAGACGTGAACTTTATGTGGTCCCTGGAGATGGGCCAGAACCAAAATCCTGGATCTAAACAGCCCTAAACTTTGGTAAGGTTTGCTTCCAGATTTGGACTTTATGGATCGGGCTTACCTCTAATGCCGGTGTGTTTAAGGCTTTGTGTAATCTCGCTTTACTTTTTACCAAAAACACAACAATTTTCAGTTTTTGGCTAAAGATATTTTGTTTTTTAGCAAAAAACTGAATACATTTTGGGTTTTCAGTGTTTAAACAAAAAGTCAAAATTTTCCCCACAAAGCAGGGATTTTTAGTGAAAAATTTTAGTTAGTCAAAAATACAGTTTTCCATTGAAAAATTATTTTAGTGGGAAATTTTTGATTGACCCTAGTTGATACATCATTCCCATTGCTCATCATCATGGATTAATTACACTGTGTCTTAACAATCATGCTTTGAAGCTGGGCCAATCCATATAACTATTTGGGAAGCTATACTAGAAGTGGATGGAAAATGGTTTTTACATCTTATGAGTATTTTCAAGATTTTGAAAAATTTCCCCATCCTGAATTGGGACAAAAATATTTAAATCTTGAAAATTATCAGAAACTGATAGACCCCCACAAAATTTGGATCAGGTCAATCAAAACTTTTAATTTCAATAATTTTAAAAGGTTTTATTTCAAATTTGATTTTAAATTTTTTTTAACCTTTTTTTAGTATAAATTAACTAAAATTTCTAAACACAAAATTGCTTTGAAGAAAAAAAGGAGAAACTTGCCATTTCAAAAGTATTGAAAGGGACATTTTGATAATTTTGAAACTTTTTTTTCAAGATTGTTTCATGTTGGGAGATTCACCAAAACAACTCTTTCCCGCAGTTTCAGTTTCACTGGAAAATTCCTGAACAGCTCTAATCTATACACTGTAGGACATTTCATTTCAAAGGATTCTGAAGTGCTTTGCAGACTATGGACCCAATTGTCTGCTGGTGTAGCTCCATTGATGTACTTTGGCTGAGATTTTGGTCAACATATTGATAGAAAGCATTTCCACGTACCAGTGTTGATGGAAAACACTCCACCCATCATAGAAGTACTGCCTCCTCTGGGTGGGATACAGCAGCAGTTTAAAGATAGGCAACAGTGTTACACAATAGTTTAAACAAAAGGGGAAGAACAAAACGTTACCAGGTTTAACCGAGATCTAGTTGAAAAATTAAATTTCATTAAGAATGTCAATTTTGTAGTTATTTCTATTTTGCAGGATTTGAAAGGGAACCAAATTTCATTTTTTCCCAATACTTTTTGCAAAAAAAAAAAAAAATGTACATAATTCATTTTCAAATCATAATAGAATGTTATGTTGTATTAAAATCATGTTTTCTCACTAAAAATTACATTGAAAATAATTATACTGATACAAATTTCACTTAAAATTTCATGAAAAATTAATCATTTTCATAATGTTAAACTTTTTTTGTGGAAAGCTTCATTTCTGAAAAAATAGGTCATTTTCCGAAGAATAAGCTTTTAGAGTGAAAAATTTTGACCATCAGTAATTGTATCTTGTTTTTCCACAGTCCAATCTGGTTATGTAAAAAGTCAGTTAAGATATATACATTAAGTAAAGTGCAGGAGCAACATAATGTGGAGCAAAAGCATTAGACATAGACAGACTCAATTAGACAATCGGGTTAATTCTTTGATTATATCAGAATACTATAAACCATTCACTTGATTGAAACCAGACAAACTGCCTCAACACAATCCTTGACTCAGATTTATTTCTCAAAATTTACATTGCAACAGCTACCACAAAAATTACAAACTGTGGTTTGGGTTGATTCTTCTCCCCTCCCTCATGTTTACATGGTCTTCAAGGGAAAAATAAAACGGTCATGCCCAGAGAGACTTTGCTTGAATTATTCTCCAGAGTACCATTTTAGCAGCTTTTATTTACAAACATAACCTGCATGTGTTTCATCATGTCTGGTTTAAGATTTTTATTTTGTGCCTTTCATAGAACAAGCATGGTTTATTACCTTCACAAATGTGACCAGGCTGGGAACATGCTATCTGTCTGTTAGAGTCTTAAGCCAAGATTTACATCATTGTGGATAGAGGTTCCAAATCTGGGATAGATGGCACATCTGTGTGTTAATACACAATCAAAATTGTATTTGCAGTAATGAGAAGGAGCTCCTGTTCCGACTCTCAGGAATTGTCAATGATAGGCTTTCGTTATCAGAGATGTTACCTGGGAGAAATCTCCCTGACCTTTTAGTAAGACTCTCTCTCTCTCTCTCTCTCTCTGTAAGATTTTCAGTTTAATAACAACTGTGAAAGTAAAGCAACAAACACATTCCTGGACCCAGATTCCGAGTGACCCTCAGGGAAATCAGTTAAGTTTATTCATGTCCTGAGATGGCAGGATCAGCCCCCTAGGATTAATCAGTTCAAAGAGTCGACTCATTTCAGTTTTTCTTTGTATTAAATTTACCCATCTCTACCAGCTGGACAGTAACCCTGATACTCTAGCACTTTGGAACATCTGAGTTAATAGCTTTAACTTCCACCTATAGGGTTCTGGCAAGTGTGCCTTGCTTTTTATCTTTTTGTTTTATTTTAAAAACTCAACAACTCTTGATTAAGCCTTGATTAAAACTTAACTAAATTTGATAGACATCAAGTTAGAAAAAATAAAAGCTGCACAAATCCCCCTGAAATTAAAAAGGAAAAAAAGAGATAAAAGGAGAGAGGTGTTCTTTGCTGAATAGTTTTCTAATTATACCAAACGTGGCCACAGAAGGGACAAACCACATCTCAGTTGCTGAGGTTAATTTGGTTGATATTCTCCAGAACCTGGAATCTCTAGGAGTAATGGGACACACAGTAGTAGCAGTGGATATTAAGTTCAAATTTAGTGGTTTCAATTTTTTCCATTATGTTTGAGTCCTGACATATCTTACATGTACTGTAGGAGCTAAAAGGACCATTTGTTTTTTCAGCTGACTTTTTGGAGCTGGGCAGACCTGTGAGCTGCACCATAAATGGATTGAAAAAGGTGAGGTTTATGAACTGCAAAGCAGTGAGGAAGTTTTCCAGGAAACTATGCAAAAGCCTGCTTTTGACAGTCTACTTGAAAAATAAATATTACAAATTCCTTCAGAAAAAAAAATTGGCCTACTATTGTCCTCTTGGTTTTTTTTCTTTTAAACTGAGAGCTTGTTAATTTGATATATATAATTTCACACACACACATTATGAAGATAGTGCAGAATTTGCAGAAATCCAAGACCTGATCCAAATCTCACTAACACTTGTATAATTCCACTGATTTCAGTGAAAGTATTTCTGATTTTCCCTGTGAGACAGAGGAGAATCAAACCCCTAATCTTCACTTAGTCCTATAGGAATTATTCAGAAACAGTAAAATATGTTACCTGGGTGGGTCAGGGGATTGGAATGGTCTTTAAAGCCTTTTGCCACTAGTTCAAATCTGTTCCAGCCACAGCCCAATGAAGTCAATAGGAATGTTTCCATTGACATCAATGGGTTTTAAATCAGTACTCAAGTGCATAGTAACAAAGGACTCAATCTGGTGAGAAAATTAATCTGGATGTTTCACGAGCAATTTTGAAACTGTTTTGTTTTTTCAATAGTTTGGGGGAGGAGGAAATTTCAAAATTTTCAGATTTGTCAGTGAAAAAACATTTTAAAAAACGGGTTTTTTTTTCTGTTTTATTTTTTCACGTTATTGTTCACTTTTTCCCACAAGCCCTCTGTTGTTACTTTTCACATTTTGCCAATGGAAAGGGAAGGCAAACTGAAGAGCTAGAATGGAAAGAGGAAAATCCAAACCTGAAAAAAATCAGATTTTTATTTATCTGTTGGTATTTTTAATAAAAAAATTGGAAATGTTTTTAAACATTTATTTACTTAGTTGTTTGTTTATTTATTTTAAGGAGACAGTTTTTCAATGAAAGAAAAGGTTTGGCCCGAAGGTTGACCAGTGCTAGCTGTTACCATATCGGCCTGCTTCATAACATGAATGACTCAATAGCTGACCAGTTTGGCTATGTGAATGACTTGGTAGCCTCATTCCATTTCCTAATAGACAGGTGTCCACAGCACAAAAACTGCCATTACAATGACAGAAACTTGCTCTTTTTGACAGCCAGAGCATAGAAAATGAATTACTCTCGTATCCCTGGGGCCACCTTCCAGAATAGGATTCTGGGGCAGTCCCATACTTGTTGGCAATGTATGCTCTTTTCAGATGCTGTTCTCTATAATTCACTTGCAGGCAATTTCTTTACTGAATTGATAGGTATTTGGATATGGTGATGAATGTTAAAAAGATATGAGAGAGACAAGGTGGGTGAGGTAATATCTTTTATTGGATCAACTTCTGTTGGTGAAAGAGACAAGCTTTTGAGCTACATAGAGCTCTTCTTAGTGTCTTTAGAAGCTTTATTTAAAAGATAGACTGACTGGTGTCCCACTCAACCTTCTGTTGCTAATGAAGAGGAAAACAACTCCCTCCATATTTTTCTTCCAGGCTTTATCAGAAAGATAAATTAACAAAGTGTATGTGTTCTAAATTGTACAGTTTGTAACAAAGGAAAGTTGGGGTTGTCTGAATTATTTGATGATTGTGCTGGTAAAGTGGCTTTGCAGATGATCAGTGAAGGTACTAAAATCTTTTCCATGATCACTATTTGGTGCTAGTTTGTTATTGTTGTTTTGTTTTTAATTCTGGGTGGGCAAGGCTGCTTTTCCTCTGTCCAAACCGGAAAAAAAAAATCAGGATGGCTCTCCCTATGGTTTTCTGGTTAACTGCACACATCTGGGTTTCATATCAAAAGAAATAAATATCAGACCTAATTAATCCTCAGTGGCTTCTGGGTATGGACTCCTGAGCAGTGCAGCCTCTAATTACAATTTAACCAGGCATGGTGACAGCGTAAGCTTCATCAGCCAGACTCTGGATTTGATGCAGTATATCATCTTCTAAATGAAGAGAGAGAAAGAGAAAGAAAGAAAGAGAAGTATTTGTTTAAAACTTTGTCAAAGTCCTTAGAACTACATTGATTTACACCAGCTGAGGATCTGGCCCATCTTGAAGCTATCTAGGAAGAAAAAAACATAGAACAAATCAGGGCCGGCTCCAGACCCCAGCGTGCCAAGCGCGCGTTTGGGGCGGCATTTTGCCGGCAGGGCGGCAGGCGGCTCCGGCGGACCTTCCGCAGTCATGCCTGCGGGAGGTCCACCGGAGCCGCGGGACAGGTGGACCTGCCGCAGGCATGACTGCGGAGAGTCCGCTGGTCCCGCAGCTCCGGTGGACCTCTGCTCCACCGGAGCCGCAGGACCAGCGGACCCTCCGCAGGCACGTCTGCAAGAGGTCCCCCAGAGCCACGGGACCGGCATGCTTGGGGCAGCCAAATTCCTAGAGCCGCCCCTGGAACAAATACATGTCATACTAATTTGCTTTTGTGTTATGCATAGCGGAACATCCAAATAGCACCACCTCATGCTTTTTGCAATTTAAGGCCACTTTTAATAAACCACAGCCTTAATGCAAATTACTGAAATGCAAATCTTGAAATTATTTGTATGGGAGTACAATTATATTTCCTTTCAAGAAATGCAAACTTTCTGATTTATTAGTCCTTTATAAAGGATTATTTATAACTGATAACCTGTGTAATGATTTTACCAGAAGATAAAGTTCCTATATTGCAGACAAAGGGATATCTAGACAGCAGTATTCTGATTAGTTTTACATCTTTTCTAATTCAAGTAATTTAAAGATGGAGTTTGGGGATTTGCTGAGCTGCAATAAAACATGTCGGGAAAGGGGTCTGTTATATGTTTTATAACTCTAAAGCCATCTTTTTTTCCCCCCATGTCTTTAAAACCATTTTGATTTGCAAATATATGAGTGAATTCAGAGCAAATAAAAGTAAAAGGCCTGTTAACACTGGCTTTGGTACAGGCAGGCTCTGTGCAAATTTTCCCTCTCTGCCAATGTACCTCAATCCTGGCTTGCACTAACCCCTGTTATTCTAGTCCTCGATTTATCCAGAGCAAAGGCTGCCAACTATACCAAATTATGGGGCTGATTTTTTTTTCAGTGAGGACTAATGAGACCACCAAACTTATTTTCCCTCCTAACCAGAGCCAGCATTTGAACTGAGGTCCCTAGAGATGCAAACATAGTATATTAACCAGCTATGAAACCACCCCCGCTGCCGTGTAAAGTCACACCCAGGAGGGTTTTGTGGTGCTGGGCAGCAGAGTTCTTACATGGCTATCCATATATTACAGGATATTATTTTTCCAGCAGAGAATATTTCAAATGTTTTCAGTGAACGTTTTTCTCTTCTTTTTTTTTTTAAATTTGTATTTTACATATAAAAAATCAAAGGAATAAAATAAACCACAAAAATATACGTTAGAGAAACAAAAGCAAGGGGAAAAAAGACTTTGAAGGCTGAAATTACATCCTCCTTGCTCTACCACGCTGTCCCTAGGTATTGCACAGACTTCTATGTATCCAAAGATCTTACATAGCATATGGTATGGGCTGTGATTCCTTGCATTTAGGGGTTAATCACACACCCTTTTGCATAGTCTAAAAGGTACAGTGCACCATCTCAATGCTAAAGCCAATGGAATAATCACAACAGGCAAATATAATAATAGCACTTATATATTGATAGCTCTTTGCATTTTCACAATGGTTTACAAAGATGAAAGGCCAGATGGGACTATTAGATCATTTAGTCTGGCCTCCTGTATAACACAGCTCATAGAATTTCATTCAATTACCCCTCTGCTGAGCCCGATAACTGGTGTTTGACTAAAACATATCTTCCAGAAAGACACCCAGACTTGATCTGAAGACTTCAAGAGAGAGAGAATCCAGCACTTCCCTCGGTAGATTGTCTCAGTGATTAATCACCTTCCCTGTTAAAACTGGTACCTTATTTCTAATTTGAATTTGTCTGGCTTTCACTTCCATCTAAAGGCATCCCATGGGGCAGGGCATGGGAGGTCACAGATTTGGGGCTTGGCTTGTACTGAGCATGCTCACACAGACTGAGCATGCTCAGTAACACTGATGAAGCCAGCTGCCCTCACTCTGCCCCACCACTGTCAGCAGGCACAGGTCATCTCTGCTTCTCCCCACTGGTTCTTGTTATACCTTTCTCAGCTGGGTTAAAGAGCCTTTCAGTACTTCAGCACTTATTTTTCCTATTAGGCAGAGAAAATGGTTGGGGTTCAACTTGAGGTTAAAGCACTGGACTGGCACTCAGGAGATATGGGTTCAGCATTTGGCTTTGTCACAAACTGTGCCTGGGACCTTGGACAAGTCACAAAAATGTTCTGTGCCTCAGGCCCCCATCTATAAAATAAGGATGGAGAGGGGTCTTTTCATCCTGCCTCTCCAGTGCAACCATGCAAGGACTAGACACAAGAAGGTCCTAATTTATTAATCTGGAGTATGTTGCAAAATGGGACACATTTTCAAAAAATGTCTTCTAATGTGGAGTCCATAGGATTTTATATTTTTCTGAGACACATATTGCACTAATTGGCTAGTGTGTGTATTACTGCTCTCTTCTGGACAAGAAGCTGAACTGCTCAGCTGAGTATCACTGGCCCTATACTACTCATAGCCAAAAGAGATTCACCTTTATCTGTAGATGTAAGGGCCTATGTTTTTTATTGTTTTATCCCAACGGTGGCTGTGCAATTCTCAATGGCCATGGTAGGAAGCATTGTGACAAATTTGGGCACTTTGGCTCTGTAGCAAATTATACTACTGTAAATGTATGCAATTAAAATAAAGAGCTTGGATGGATGAGTGAGGGCATTGATGATGGTACACGTAACCCTTACACTTCTTGGTCACTTTCATAATAAGCACCATGTGTCAGGATTAAACACCTTCAGCTGATGACTAGTCAGTCCAGCCTCCAGGAAGATTAATGAGCTTTGATGGGTTGTGGCGGGACTGGCAGATTAGTTGAGGGGAACCAGCAGGCTGCTTTTAAGCTCAGTAGCCACAAAAGAAGCTCTGTGCTTTGGCTCTGCAGCTGTGATTGTTCTTGCTCCTTCATCAGCTCCTGTCCTGTTCCAGTCCTCCTCCTGCCTTGCTCTGTGACTGCTCCAACCCTGTTTCTGTCTTGTTCCTGAGTCTGACTCTGATGCTTGGCTCTGGTGTGGGGTCCCCTCAGCCAGGTTCTAACCTGTGAGCATGACTGTCACCATGCGAGCCTGGCACCATGTACATTTAGAATACTGTATAAATGGCAATTACTAATTAAGAACAGCTCATTGTTTTGAGCCTGACTCAGGCCAGCAGTGACTGAGAGTAATTTCTCCCTTTTGGTGGCTGATGTAAAATGATCTGGTGGTCTCAGCACATTTTCTTGCAGACAGTTAGTTAGTTTGACTCCAAAAAGGAAAGAGTGACAGAGACTCCATGAAGTCTACTAGGGACTTTGCTATTGCTATTGATTTTATGTGGACAGTGCCCAGATACTATGGTCATGGGCAACAGTATAAAAGTCTGATAGAAAATGAATAATTGTTCTTCTCTCTCTCACAGACACAGACACAAAACATAGTTGTTCTCTTCACAAAATACATTCTCGCATTGGTACTCATTGCTATTCCTGCTGGTAGTTTTAGCAGAGCTTCCAAAGGCTGAATTACTCTCTTAACCATACAGATGTTTCCTTCTATCAGGAGTGAGGTAGGGGGCAATGAGAGGAAATTTCACAGCATCACTATACCTGGCCTATACAGGCCTGTGCTCTTGATCCAGGATCTTTCCCTAGCACTGGTTTAATTTAAAAATCCTTTTAAAAAGAAAGAAATTGAGATCAAATGATGTAAACTATTACCCCATTGCTTATGTGCTGCAAGAGATCACCTTATCTTCCAGAATATGAAGGGCTATCACGCAGCATTGAACAGCTCTTGACAGGGCAGAATCTCGGCCCTGCACATTTTGTAACAGCTTCCTCACTTGAAACAAAAACTATCGGTGGAAGAAATAGTTGCTGAAGAAAAGGTCATTACCAGGAAGCCCATAAAATGCTACTAATTTTCCTCTATCAGTCCTCCTCAGCTGATAAGACTTATTAGACCCTTAAGTTTTGTTTACACTGCTGTCTTTAAGTGGTCACTTATCCACTCCTGCCCTGTGTATCTGCCTAAGGGTTTTGTGGTTTTTTTATTCCACTTTTTCTTTCACTTTAATAAACAGCCCCAGTCCTGATACCAAGATAGGAAAATCTGACCCCTTCAGTCCTTCGCTCTAGGTGTAACAAGAAGTGCGTCCTCTAGTAACATGTAGAGAGTTCATTATGTTAGACGAGAATAGAGTCAGAAAATTTGCCTGTTGTCCCAAAGTGTGTTTCCTTAAACTTTAATGGAGGTTCAATGAAACCCATGTTTTAGAGCATGTTTTTACTCTAAATACCAGAATACTAAGACACGTACAGTTTATCCTGAGGGCCCAGTCTTGCACTCAGTGAAGTCAATCACAAAACTCCCATCGACATCAATGTGAACAGGATTAGACCCTAACATTTTAATGAACTAAGGACCATGTTCTACCCCCATTCGACACACACAACTCCCAAAGGCATCCAGGTGACACTTGAGTGGGTCTACTATACTAGTTAGGTGGAAGTTAGGTGGAAGCAGCGCCTATTGAAGTAAATTACAGTTGCAACTCTGGAAACTGAGGACCAAAATGACTCCAGACATATTGGTTTAAAGAAAGCAAGCAAGACTCTCATCCTGAAGTCCTTCCTTAGTCTTGGCTAAGTACTGCTTACAGTTACACTAGATCTACACTGCTGTGAGAGCAGATAGTGTCCCAGAGGTGCCTGAGTGAAAACTGCATTAGGATGTCAGGATTTGGTCTCAGACTTTGAGGATATACTTTCACATATATGCTTTCTCCATCCCATTGTTCTTCAGAAACAGGTTTTCTTCTGATGACGTCTCTAATTTAAATCCTGCATCCAAGGAAAAAGAAACCCAATCAAAAGGTTTCCTTACCTGTAGAGATATGAACTATGGAAACCTCATCCACTCTTACTCCTGATGTGTTGAAAGGTTTCAGTCTAAAACTTGCCATGTTTAACATTAGTATGATATATCCATTGTAATGTATGTACAGTCACCAGGTCTCTATAAATAATTCTATTCTGGATGTTTGGAAGAAGCTCCTAGTGTCATCCTTTCAGGAGCTTGCAGAAGACAATGAACCACAGTATTTTGAAAACTACATATTGACACCTAAATTACACCACCTCCTTTCCCAGAAATAAAGAGACTTTATTCTGTTGCCAATCCCTTCACGTTCAGACACTAAGAAGCACTTTGATCTATTGATTACATTACCGTGCAACTAAGGGCTTTACATGGACTGTCTTTGTCGTGCTGACAAGTTTTCTTGCATGATAGGAATGTTTCTTAAACTGCCTGCTGGTTGCAAAGAAGATTTGCTTTGACCATCAATGTGTAACAAACTGAATTCACACCCATGATTTCAGTTTTGCTCCTCTAGCATGCCAGGTGATAGGCAGCCTTGCTTAGCTTGTTGAATCATTTATACTAGACATGCTTCCACAAGCCATGTAAACAGAAAATCTAGTCTGTTCTATATAAGTTCTGAAACTGCCCTCATCGCCTCATTGTCTGAGCACCCATTTTGCTGCCAAAACAAACCATTATAGAGACACAATAGTACAGTATGTTCTTCATATTAAAAGCATAGGAAACAGCACCAATTCAAGAAATGTTCAGGATTCATAAACATTTTCCGAAGTTACCAACTGGTCATCCCAATGTTTGAGAACAATGGCAAGCATGGTCACGCATAGAATTCCAATCCAGCCCAATCACTGGTAATTTGGCCTAACTGGATCATTTTTCATCATTGGATCAGTTGTAATCAATATCAG
The DNA here is from genome assembly GCF_020497125.1 of Mauremys mutica. Classification (NCBI taxonomy): domain Eukaryota; kingdom Metazoa; phylum Chordata; order Testudines; family Geoemydidae; genus Mauremys; species Mauremys mutica. The sequence continues at coordinate 39,133,717 of NC_059085.1, read as the reverse complement.
ACTTTCATTTTGTCCTTTTACTAAGTTTTATATTTAACATATAAATTCTTGTGTCCATGAGTGGAACTGATTTGGGGAGGAGTGGGGCAAATATTTTTCAGGAAAAATATCATTTCCTGACCAGCTCTTCCTACGAGTGCCACTCTTAAATCTGTGGCAGTGTTTTTACTCTAACTCACATGGGCAAGGGTTTGTAACTCAAGTGTAAAAATGCGCTCTTGGCTGGCACTGGGCATATGAGGGTTTTTTTCAAATTCTAAGGGCCTATTACATTTTTCTTAACCTACACACATACAGAATCAAACAAAAACCCTCTCGTTACCTTCGGAGGGTGTTTTCACAGTTCTCTCAATTTCGAGAAGAAACTGAAAATAAAGTTAATGGCTGCATATGTGATCAAATATCAAAATGAAATTTTGTGCCAGTCGTTAGCCAGATTCACCAGTTCTCTCTGCCTGGTTCTTTGCCCCATCATACCAGTGAATGACGCCATCTAGGTACTTCTATGGCCCTCATCACCATTGTGTCTGAGTGCCTCACAATCACTAATGAATGATCTTCCCCATATCCCTATGGGGGGGATAAAATTATTCCCATTTTACAGATTGGGAACTGAGGCACAAAGAGGCTGTCAGAAAGGAAACCAGTGGTAGACTCAGGAGTTGAACACAGATTTACAGGATCCCACACCACTGCCTTAACCACAAGTTCATCCTTCTTCTGTTCTACAGGGCTGGATTTAGGGAATTTAGACTCAGTGTTGCAATGCCCACTATTCAGGCATTCTGCTGCCTAATGGAATCCACAGCCCCGAGTTAGGTGCCCAGGGTCCCCAAACAATGCATGGGGACAATATTGGTGGAAAATTAGGCACCTAGGGAATTTAGGCAGTTAGTTAATTGGGAGGAGGGGGATGGGGTTGAGGGTCTAAATTTTGGACTTAGGTACCCAAAGTGGCAGTTACGTGCCTGTAATCCCTTTGTGGATCTAGCCCAATACCCTTTTTACAGATCTATTAGTGACCATTCAGAGGCTGGATCTTGGGGGATTATCCTAAAATCATTATGACTAATGTGATATTTAAAAAAAAATCAGATTTATAAAAGCAAAAATTACCCAGCCTCCCAGACCGCTCTCTTCTGCTTTCCTTCTGGCTTTAAAAATGACATTGGAAGGAAAAAGGCAGTAGTAGCATCAAGCACCTTCGTCTGACAAAGTAACAATATGGGTCTGGTTTAAATAATATTTTTTTTAGTGAAATCAGAGACATTTCTCACAGCTGCCAAAGCCTACCTGACTCTGCACTTTTTGAAGGAAAAAAATACCACGTTAAATTGTTTGTTAAAATGGCCTTTAAATTTCAGAAGTGGAGATTTATAACTCTCACATGAAGTAAAAGAATAGCTGGGCACTTGAATTCTTCTTTTGTTTGTACGGTGGATATTGCTGAGATTATCGTTAAGATCCAACTAATTTGTCCTTCTGCTTTGTGCATTATAGCTAATGACACCGAGGTCAATGTCAAAGACTGCTGGCCATTCGCTATGCCCTACCTTTTGCAAAGACCAAAAATGGGGACTGAAAGGTTGGCTCCACACCACTGGACTTTGAAGACAATAAAATCATGTGGATTTGCCAGCAAATTTGAGCATCTGTCCAATTTCGTCCTGTTTAATAAACTAGCCAATAGTAGTTAAGGTGAGATTGTGTAGCTGTGCTGAATGCCCAGTTGTTATCTAATTCTAATTCTGAGAGAGACTTACAACTCTTTCTCCAACAGAAGCAATTAGAGTCATTGCTAACGTTAATTTGATGTTTGATGGGGTACAGTGTACCCTGGTGATAAAGGAGATTTAAATTTCACCTAGTGCCAGCATGCACCCCCAGAGGAAGCTCCAGTTCAGCAATGCACTTAAGCACATGCACAAATCAATTCCTCTCCAGCAAGGCACTTAAGCACATGCTTAACTTTAAGCCCATGCTTAAATCCCATTAAAGGGAATGGGACTTACTCATTGCTTAAAGGTAAGCATGTGTTTAAGTGTTTTGCTGACTAAAGATGGTTTGCTGAATTGGGGCGAAAGAGAAAGCAGGCTGCATGTCCACTGTGTTTTCACAGGAATTCCACGTGAAATGAATTGGCAACTATTTCCCAAACTGTGGTCAAAGTTCTCAGCTGATATAAATCAGCATAGTTCCATTGAATTCAAGGATGGAGAAGCTGGCTCAGTGCTTCAACTAGTTCATCTACACAGCCTAATTAATAACAGAAAGACAATGTCATTGGGTATCTAGATTCTGAACATACAGTTATTTCAGATTATGCCACGTTACTACAGGAACTATTAAACATAAGACCTACCTCAACATAATACCAACAATACTTAGAATGTACATAGTCCTTCACATATTCACAATACTATACATAGATATATTAGTCTTTACCAAAATGCAATTTAAAAAATTGGATTGGGGATCTGTTTTTACATCCTACAATTCCACTGCATGTAATAACACAGTTGTTTTGTAAATGTCAGATTTTGGTAAATTCTTGAATTGAAAAATGTCATACCTGTTTGATAGGGGTAATTAGAGGGTGTCATTGATTGTCAAATATCCTGAGCCTCCACAGCTTCTGTGGATTTCAGCAGCTTTTCCAGACATGTACACATTGTCTGATTTGCTAATGTGCGGTGTATAGAAACCTGTGTTAAAACAACAAGCTATCTATAGGTGCTGGAACTAGAGATGCAGAGAGTGCTGCAGCACACCCTGGCTTGAAGTGGTTTCCATTATATACAGGGGTTTACAGTTTGGTTCAATGGCTCTCAGCACCCCCACTTCCAGCACCTCCGCAAGCTATCCTTTTAAAAGTAAGGGGTTTCCTGGTCTGGTTTGCAGGCTACTGGGAAGAATGCGATCTGAGTCTCGTCAGTAGTCAGTCTGCAAAGAGCCAGCCTAGAACAAGGTGGGGTGAGTCATTCCACTGTCCCAGAGCAGCCTGCTTTGCCTATCTCTGGTTTTGGGTTCTTGTGTGCTAGGGTTCTGGATTCTAAGTAATAAAGTAGAGTTACACTGCAAACTTCTCAAAAAAGGTGTTTTATGTTTTTATCTTACTTCTCTGTATGTCATGAACATAACACCATTATAGTCCATATGAAGCATTTATAGCTACGTTTTTTAAATTTTGATCTGTATAACTAACCCACTGCAAAATGCATCTCCCCAAATATATCTTGCCCATTTTCCACACAGATTTAAAATATATGCACAAACCCCTGCTTCTGCAAGCTCACACAAATAGGCAAACCCATGTATCTGTACAGAATGCCACTGACCTCCGTGCCTCACAACTGGGAGAGATGCGTTTATTTACATATAATTGTATATACTCCATGAGGAGTGGTGTGTGTGTGCGTGTGTGTGTGAAGGGTAAAGCAGAAATAAAAGAGGGTGAAATGGGAAAGTAGAGTATTCATAGATTAGAAGGCCAGAAGGGACCATTGTGGTCATTTAGTCTGACCTCCTGCATAACACAGGCCATAGGACTTCCCTGAATTAATTCCTGTCTGAACTAAAGCATATATTTTAGAAAAACATCCAATCATGATTTTGAAATGTCAAGTGATGCCACACAAATTCTTTCTTTCTTTTTTTCTTTCTTTCTTTCTTTCTTCATATTTTTTTTGTTTCTTTTCAATTATGAATAGATTATAAGTGTAGCATTTTGGAGATATGAAAAGGAACTACTCCAGACCAGATGTGCTGGCTGCATATGAAGGGCAGGCCATAGTACGTTAGTGGTTTAAAGTAACAGGAAACCTGAGCAATATCATAAATCAGGATTTTCTGACTAGATTTTTTTTGTACAAACTATAACAAAATGTATTAAATATCTTGAGTATGTGAGAGCCTCCAACCTACCAAATTACCAGGCTCTGCCAGTGAAAGGCACACTAATTTGAGGCTGGCCTCAAACTTAAAATTGTTAAACAAAAAATTAGGTTTCAGCATTTTAAGAAAAATCTGCTTGGAGCCCAGCACTAACAGGACCCTAAGGATTTAACTAACTGCAATGAAAATACAGACAGACAAATTTCTTTACTTTCTAAGCTCCTGAGACAGATTTCCGCTTCTGGATCTCAACAAGGCATACAAGTTCTGCCACAAGTGACAGGTTACTTACTGGAGGGTGGATTTTTCCCCCCCTTACACTCTTCACGCATTCAGTCAAATTTTGGTCCTACTGAAGGGAAAGGGAGTTTTGCCATTGACTTCATTTGGACTAGAATTTGGCTTATCTTTTTCATTCATTTTATTTATTCATACACATATAATGCATTGGCTCAGGTTCATTGGCTGAAGGCAGTGCACTCCAGCATGCATAAAGTTGGGTCCAGTTAATGGAAAACAGCCTACCACAGAAACACCGGATTGTATGCGCGCGCGCTCTCTCTCTCTCTCTCTCTCTCACACTCTCACACACACACACACACACACACACACACACACAAATTATTACCAGTGTAGATTCCAGTTATACAACTGGTAGCATGCAGAGTAGGTCACCTACACACAGGCCCAGGGGGAGGCAAAGGGGACAATTGCCCAGGGGCCCAGGCGATTTAAAAGGGCCCAGGGGCCCCTGGCAGCGGTGGTGGCTGGGAGCCCTGGGCCCTTTTAAATCACCCAGGTGGGCCGCAGGGCTCCTAGGCGTGTGCGGGGTGGGCAGCCAGGTGGGCATATAGAAACCTTGACCATTCCGGAAGAGCGTGCCCAGCAGTGCAGCTGGCCGCTCGATGGGCAACAGCCAGCACAGGCACTGCACCACCCAAATGTCAGGTGGACCTTTCTAGGGGGGCCATTGACTGTTAGGGTACAGCAAATCGAGGCAACCGCTCTGGGCATCTGCAGGCCACCGTAATTGGCCAGTGTGGTCAGTCCCTGAAGTGACGAGTCGGTCTCGGAAGTGATGGATTCATCACTTCCACCTTAGACCCCCTCCCCCCGAGGGATGGCCCTGGCCCTGGTGCCTGGAAATGCTGTCATTGGGCCTGCCTACACATGATCCTACCTGTTGCAGAATCAGAGCCTTCTTTTCTTTTCTTTTCTTTTCTTTCTCAGCAATTTAAAATTCATTATCATGTACTTTTCAATACCACCCCACCTAAACGTTGCAACTTGAAATGCCAAATTCTCTGCTAGTATAAATAACCACAGTTCTGATTAAGTCAGTGGAGATGCACCCATTTATGCTAGCTGAGAACCTGACCTAACTAGTCAACAATGCCTACTGTTCTTTTGCTTGGTTGGGTTATTTTTTTAATGTCATTGTCTTTCTATAATTCAATTAAATGTATCTAAAGCCCAGGCTAACTGTTCCCCACATTGTTCCACTTCTAAGTAAAACATATACAATAAACTAAGTCCCATTTTTCTCATAATCATCCAGATGATCTTCTGGGGAAAACAATGCCAAAGTGATGGGTTACTGCAGTGTCTTCATTTTGAGCATACTCTGGAAATTGGCCTGACATGCTGATATGTTCTGCATGGGTGAGATTTACCCATCTGCAGAAGGACAGCACCAGACTAGAGTACCACGTATGTCCCATATAAGCTGAACCTCTTTGTATGAACTGGCTTCCCTCTCATTCACCCTAGTGTAAAATCAGGAGTAACTCCATAAAGTCAACAAACTTATGCTCCTGTAAAATTGGTGTAGATTAGATGATATGAAAGACAGGCCCATGAAATATCCTGCCTTTCTGGTTTCATTGTAGTTATTGGTCTCTTAGATTCCCCCTTTCCCACCCCCCTGTCCTCCCAAAAATATGTCCCCAGAAGGTCTCCAAGCTGCTGAGCCTTCTTATGCATCATTCTCTTAAGGATGCAAGGCCATCGAGTATACTAAATACTGCACAGAGCTTCTGCTTGAAATGCATCCACACAAGCCTTCCTTCTGGGCCATATTTTTTTACATTTTAATTTTTGGCAGTATTATAGGGAGCAAGAGTGGCGTGCAGCAAACAGCATTTACCAGTGTGTGTAGCTTGGCACCAGAAAATAATTACTTCAGAGTTCAAAAACCTTCAAGGTGCTCTCTCTAAGCCGCTTCACATTTAAGATGTGTAACAGTAAAAATGTCACTTTGGGCTCCCATCCTGCAGACCAAAACAGAGCGCCTTCAGCTTTATGATTGGCAGAAAATTGATTGTTAAGCTCCAGGGAATTTCCAGCACAGCTGTAAAATTTCAGAAATACTCTGCTGCTGCAAAAACTATAGGGAGTGGTTTCAATTAACTACACTCTCTCTTCAGCCCTCGTCACCAGAAAGCACAAGCTTTCTGTTTGAGTATTAGCCATCCTTCATTTCCACCCACCAGAAACCGGTTAAAAAGTTATTTACTTTGGTTTCTTCCAGTCCCAAGCAGGGGGCTATGCCTCAAGCACCACAGGGAGAAAAACAAGATGGTACAGATGCCTGTGCAGATATTTGGATCTGATTCTATTAATGTTCCACACATTGCAAGTGTTTAATTTCCACATATTTCTTATGAAATGGGCCAGATCCTGGCCCCATCCCATTCCAATGATCATTGACACAGATGTATGGGTAGATCTCTGACTCAGCTGCCTCGGTAAACCTCTGACGCAGCTGAGTCTCTGGCCCCGTATGTGTATGTGACATTCCTAACTTGGCATTTTTATTTGTATTAATGTAGCATCTAGGAGCTCCAGTCATGGATCAGGACTCTCTTCCGCTAGGAGCTGTACAAAGATAGAATAAAATGACAGTCCCTGTGTGACACCAGCAGATGAAGTGCCAGCTCATGCCAAGGCTGCTGGGCCTCACTGAACGCTGACAAATGCAGAGCTGGAAACCAGCCCGGCTCATCTCTGTGTTAGCATTGTTAGAACAGACGTTGAGTTGACAAGAATGTGTTTAGCATTTAGACTTGATGAAAAGTTTGTAGGATGCTGCATGTATTGATCTCACTGACAACACCTACAGCCCAAGTTATGTTGAGTGTTTGCATAGTAAACCTCTGTCATTGTGTAACTCACCAAACAGGAACGAAGCATTAATTAATGTGAAGTGCTGGACCTCCACACAAGAAGGCCCATTGAACCAAATGGGAAACATCAAAGGACAAAGACTCTGTTGAGTTCCCCCCAACACACACACACCGATGAAGAGCAGACAGGCGTCGACACTTATTCCATTGGTTTGACCTCTGGGAGAAGGGAATAAAAATCCCCGACCAGAAGGAACTGTCTCCTATGCTGCTTGGAATTTGGAGAGGGTAATATTTCTAAGCATAAGCAAGGAATCTCCAAGCTGCTTAGCTTGGGTTAGCCCTAGAGGATGTAGAGAGCTTGCACATTACAGAAGCATCTATTAACACTATAGCTCATTTGTGTGTGTACGTTTACTTGCTTTAACCTTGTGAATAACTCATTTCTTTTTTCCTAGTTAATAAACCTTTACTTATTTCATTATAGGATTGGCTACAAGCATTGTCTTTGGTGAGAGACCTCAGGTGCACTTGATTTGGGGTTGAGTGACTGTGGGACTGGGATTAACTTGAATATTGTTGTGATATTTGGTGTAAGGGACAATCTATCACAAAGGCAGGTATGCCTAGGTGGCAAGATAGAAGAGTACCCGAGAGGACTGTCTGTGACTCCTTGTTAAGGCTGTTGCAGTGCTTGAGGAATTCATACCTGATACTTGGTTGGTGAGATCTAATCATAGAACACACAACCTGCTTCTTAACTGTCTGCCCTGAGGTTGACACTCATTGTCAGGAGCCATTCTAGACAGGTTGACACCCTAGCATAAGAGTTTACAATCTAGAGTATAAAACAAGAGACAACAGATGGAGACAGACGAGGGGGTGGCGGGAGTATGAGGAAACAATAAGACCATGTTGGTCAGCATGATAGGCAGTGGTCTCAAATCACCAGATGCCTAACCATTGTCAACAGCATCATGGAACAAATGATCCTAATCTTATTTAGTGTTCCTGTGAGCAACATTTCCTTTCATATCAACTGGAGTTTTGCCCGAATAAAGGATGAGTAAGATCTGAGCAATGTCTCCAGGATTTGTCTTGGCATCTGGATTTCACAAAACCTATGCAGGACTTTTAGTACAGATAGCACTGCCCCAAACTAGCTAAGTCTCCTGGTGTTGGGGTTGTTCTGAGCCAACTTGTACTGAAGCCAATGGAAAGACTCCTGTTGAGTTCATCAGGAATTGTATTGGTCCCTATTTCCTCATAAACAAACCTGACTCCTAATGTACTTAAATAACAAACTTACAGGTTTCTATCCTTAAAAGGCCAATGATTTTTCCTGAGTTCCCTTATCATTCCTCTGTCAAACCCAAGAAAGGACTAAAGGTTTTATATGTATCTAGGAACAAACCTGACAAGAAACAATCAAAGATAAAAGAGAGAGAGAGGTAGAGAGAGCAGCTGCCTGATAAAAGAAAGGCCAGTGGAAAATACACACATTCGAAGAGAAGCCATGGGGACTCTAAGGGCTTGTCTACAGTTGAAATGCCAGAGTGGTGCTCAGGGGCGGCTCTAGGAATTGCGCCACCCCAAGCAGGGCGGCACGCCGCAGGGGGCACTCTGGTGGTCGCCGGTCCCGCGGCTCCGGTGGACCTCCCACAGGCACGCCTGCGGGAGGTCCACCGGAGCCGCAGGACCAACGGACCCTCCGCAGGCACGCCTGCGGGAGGTCCACCGGAGCCGCCTGCCGCCTTCCCGCGGCACGCCGCCCCAAGTGTGCGCTTGGCGCGCTGGGGTCTGGAGCCGGCCCTGGTGGTGCTGCTGTAGTATTTCAGTGTAGACACTACCTACGCTGACAGGAGCAGTCTCCCATCAGCATAGGTAATGCACCTCCCAAAGAGGCAGTAGCTACATCAATGGAAGAATTCTTCCAACAACCAAGCACTGATTACATGGGGATTTGGGTCAGCTTAATTACACTGCTTAGGGGTGTGGATTTTTCACACCCCTGAGCAACGAAGTTGTGATGGCCTCATTTTCTAGTGTAGATCAGGCCTAAGTCTCTACAATACAGGCATCAGCCCATATTATCACTTCCAAATTCTCTTCACGATCATAAGGAAGAATTCTGCTGTTTCTGACTCATTTCAATCATGGATAACACTGAAAATAGTTATAATCCAAAGTAGCCAAGAAAACTCACCAATCCCATGCCTGGTTTCACTCTGTTAAACATATATGTGGAGAGAGACACACGGTGAGATAATATGTTTTATTCGATCAACTTTTGTCAGTGGAAGAGACAGAGACAAGCTTTTGAGCTCCACAAAGTTCTTCTTCGGGTCTGGGAAAGGTAATCAGCGTGTCACAACTAAATACAAGCTGGAACAGATTGTCTAGCCTAAGTAGTTAACACATATTTCAAGGAGGGTTAGTGTGTTACAGATTGTAGTAAAGAGACTTAAAAACACTATCTCTGTTGAGTCTGTGATTTTTAGTGCCTTCATGGCCCACATAATTTTGAATAGTCCCTTGCAACTTGTGTTAACTCCTACCCTTAACAATCTGTTCCACCTTGCATTTAGCTGTGACACCTTGTTTGCCTTTTCCAGACCTAAAGAAGAGTTCCATGGAGCTCAAAAGCTTGTCTCTGCTCTGCCTCTTCCACCAGCAGAAGTTGATCCAATAAAATAGATTATCTCACCCACCTTGTTCCTCTCATGTCCTGGGACCAACATGGCTACACCACTACTGAAAACAACATATGAGTATAGACACACGTTGCATTTACTAATAATAATGTTTAGTACTTTAATTGTGCCTTATTTTAAAAACACCTGGCAATCAAATGACTAATGTATCCTTACAATAAATAAGGTAGGTAAGTAAGATTATGGATGAGGAAACAGAGACAGAGCAAAATTAAGACTTGCCCCCGACCACAGGGCAAGTCAGTGTGAGCAGGGGGGTTAGAATTCTGGAGTCATTTGCCCTCTGCATAATCCACTAGGCCATGCTACCCCCGCTGATCTCATGAAAGCACTGTATTGAAAGTATATTTTCCCTGTGCAAGGAACACCCAGCAGTATCAATTAAATGTAAATTAATATGCACCATTAGACACCATTCCAAGGAGCCAGCCGACAGGAAACCTGTATGTGAGAAATCCTAATGTCTGTGTATCTGAAGGAGTATAAATTCTTCTGCTCCTCTCCAGTAGCCTAACTAGATTTAACTTTGTTTATTAAGGGATTTCATTTGCTAACTTAACATGAAATCCACACGATAAAAAAGTCACGAACAATAAAATTTTAACTAGGTTTATACCGTATAATATTAGAAATTTTCCTTTCGTGTCAGCAACAATGAAACCCACCGATGTTGAATAAAGGGGAAGCAGGAATGTCTTTAGACCTAGCAGTAAGGATCTTTGCTCTGAGACAGAATAGGTGAGCAAACCGAACATACAATTCAGGTGTTGACTCAGGAGTGAGAGCAGATAATTGGGAATAGCAATGTTTTCACCATATAAGAGTTTCCAATATAATTCTTTATGGGTCTTCAGGGGTATTTTTAACCAGATTTACTCATAAGTGTGTCAGAATTTCCTTGAACAAGTATAAAAGATAACTTCAGTTCCTCCAAGCCTCTTTTCCATATGTCACAGGCATATTTGAAGGTACAGAGTAGAGCTGGATATTTTAGTTCGGCGGCTAAACTGAAAAATCTGGAAAAAAATGGTTTCGGGTTGACCCAAAATGACAATTTTTAATTTTCTTCTTGTTGAAATGGAAACCTGAAAAAGAATTGGGGTTTTAAGTTAAATCCAGCTACGTTTCAAAATGAAACAGTATTTCAAAATGACAAATTAAAGTGTTTCAACCTTTTTGAACTTCCCCTCCCCCCATTTTTATTTGGTGGAAACTATTCACCGTGACCCGTTATCACTGAAGGCCTTCCATGAATAAATGTTTCTTTATGTAGTATCTAAATTTTCCTGAAAGGATTAACATATTTTCATTTACTAACTGGCCTTAGAGGCAGAACACAGCATGAAAAGGAATGCAATTATATATGAGAGACAGGATGATCAAGTGATAAGGAAGATGGGCTGGGACCTAAAACCTGAGTTCAATTTCCTGTTCTGCTGTAGCTTTCCTGTGTGACCTTGGGCAAGTTGCTTAGTCTCTCTGTGCCTCAGTTGCTTATCTGTAAAATGGGGCTAATATATATGTTCAGTCTCTGCTGCCAATTAGTTAGTGGAAACATGTTTAACTCGTTCAGAAAGATGTAAGTGCCATGTAACAAAAGAGGATAGATAGATAGATAGATAGATCCTTCATCCATTGACTTCAGCAGGAGGAGCCCAAACTAGATTCCATATATGAAATCACTAGGAATGTGGAATGACTAATTTGCCAAATGAATCAGCTTGAAACTGGTGACCCAAAAATCTTAGTCAAGAAGATGCCAATATTGTCACTTAACAATAGAAAAAAAATACACTGGTGCTTTCTCCTAATAATAAGGGAGATCAAGCCTCTAATTTCAGGGGTAATTTGTTCACTGAGGATATCTCCGTTTCAAGCAGGAGTAAGCTGCACCTGTCCATACAGCAATTTATAGCAGGTTTTCATAGGAACGGCTACACCAGTGGCTAGCATCCCAGTGCAGGAGAAGGTCCTCATAGTGTGAGTCACCCGGTAGCTAGGGTTAACCCTATGTATAGCCAGGCAGGTGATGGTATCCTACTTTTAATGGGATCTTGCGAGAAGATTGTCCAGTCTTGAGCAAAGATGCAGGTCTGAGGAGGAAGAAGGGAGCTTGGAATCGAAAGAAAGTCCTGGAGAAAACAAAGAGAGAAGCTCAGAGGAGATCATGGGAACATCTAACTCTCCAGCACAGGGGCTCTGGAGAGCGAAAGCGAAAGCCTCACCAACAAATCAAACCCCGAGGGATCTGTATAGCCCAAGGCACTGAAAACACATTTTGTCCCACTTTGGGCTTTTCTACAGCCAAAGGGATCCATGTGATCCTGGTCATAGAGTTTAAGGCCAGAAGGGACCACGAGATTATCTAGTCTGAGCTCTTATATATTACAGGCCATCCTTCTGTTTTCCCAGGTCTTTTGAAATGCATATGGATGTGTTTGGAATCACATCACTGCATTCCTTAAGAAATTGTCCGTCATGCAGCTGTAATTCAAGATACCACCATACACCCGCCTGTCAGATTCTTTAACAACTATATGCATTTTTTATGCTCAAATATTTTTGAATTGTTCTCACTGTTCCTGAACAGCAGTTGGTTTGAACTGATCCAAATGATGGTTCATCTAACTCAAGTGATTTTTGACTCACAGCCCAGGCACTGTATCAAAACATTTATCAATTAATCATAAAACGTAACTAACACAGTTGTCCGCCCAAGAAAAACTGTCACTTACAGGCTCATGTATGTTATTTCTTATGAAAGAGCTGCTATATAGAAATCTATTTCCTGCACAGACCAGGTGGAAAATCTGCTAAAGGCAGAGGTCAAATCTAGTTTAATTGTATACCCTTTTGTTAAGCATATTCTCTCTCTCCCCCACTTTCAAAAAAAAAAAAAAACCTCAGAAAACCCCACACCCCAAACCCTCATGTTTCTTTCCAAGTTTCCCAAAGTTAATTCGTGTTGAAGAAAAACAAAAGATTAGGATAAAATTTCAAATATTAAAATCAAACACTGGATTAATGAGTTTTATTTCTAAACCCAAGAGATTGTCTGGAATTTGGGATATTTTTGTAGTAGTCAGACACTAGACATAACCAGATGCTGTCATGTTTTGTACCAGCTCAGCACAAATTTAACACCTTGATGGAGAAATTTGATGTCTGTTTTGTAGTGAAAATGTTTCAACTTTTCTGAAATCTACTGTCCAAAACATATTCCTATGGTCTGAGCTGAAATAAAAGGATTTGAAATAGACATGGTTTCTTGCTTTTAGGGAGAATAATAACAACAACCATTTTATTTATGCACCTTGCCCCACCTTGCAGAAATCCTTGGGACCTCATCTAATGATTTGAAAAATACTCTAAAACACCCCCAAATATAAGTCAATTAAAATAAGACCTATGGCCAAATTCCAGACAACCTCTCCGGCACCATGCAGGAAAAAGCTTTCTGCAATTTTTCTTTTTTAAGACAAATGTAGCCCATTCCACACACTTGCTGCCAATCTTGCAAATTAGGTCTATTGAGAATTGGTGCTGTTCCCAACCTGTTCTCACACCAAGTATGTATTGACAAAACTCGCCCTTTTACCAGGGTTTGGTTTTATCATCACTGAAATTAACACTAAGATAACAAAATTCAACACAGACTTTTTCTCCAGGGGTGGCAGCTCTCAGAGCTCCTCCCCTCAGAATGCTCAGCCCACACTTTAGATCATCGATCTCTAACGGGCCTGTTCTATTTTCTTTGTTGCCCTAGTGAATCAGCAGAATCTACTTAAACTCTACTGAGCAGGACCAACACCTCACGGGGTGTTTCAGACAAACCCTGCCAACTTGTTCTAGCTAGCTAGCTACTAAATGCACACTTGACCATTGACTTAAGGTGTGCTGGCAGTACCCTCAAGAGATGGTTTGAGGAGGAGCACAGGATGGACATGAAACCAAGACAGCTCACTCAGTTACCTGGACGACAGTACCCCAGGGCTGGATTAACCTTTTGTGGATCTGGTGCCAAACATATTTGTGGGTCCCCATGGGGGCAATGGAGCATGACATGAGGAGATCGATCCCTGGAGTGAGCTGCTGGCCAGAGGCATAGCAGGGGCGGCCCCACTCCGCCCAGCGGAGTGCAAGGGCACTATTTACAAACTGCAGTTGCCAGATGCACAGTGGCCTGCCCAGCCCTGTGCTGCCAGCCTGCCCCTTCCCCTTCCCCACAGAGGCCCCCCACCTAACACTGGAACAGCCCTCTGATTCACTATGCCCAGCGCCCCCGCAAGACCCTGCCACAAATGCACAGCACCCTGCACCACACCACCCCTGCCCACAGCCCCACCACAACTGCCCAACACCCCATACAGAACCTCCACTCCCTAGTGCCCTAACACACACACATCTTCCCTGCACCTTCACTGCCCAGCACCCCCCCAGACTCCCCACAGAGCCACTCCCCCAAGCCCTGCCTCCCGGCCGCACTCACCAGCCCTGCTGGGAGGCGACTGCCAAGCTGAGCTGCCAGCACAGCCAGGGCTGGTCCCAGGGTGGGGAATCACTCCAGCCCCTCGAGAGTGCTGCGATCAGCCAGGCCGGGGGCTGCCCTGGCCGGAGTCCCTCAGGACCAACTTGCCTGGAGGGGCCCAGTCAAGCCCCCCACACTGCCCCCCTGAACTGGCTGAGACGGGCCAGGCTTCTGCACCAGTCCCAGGTGGCTCAGCTCCAGGGAGACAGGTGGGGCCCCACAGGTGGTGGGATGCAGAGACAGCCCAGAGCCGGCTGTGCGCTGGGGTCTGGCCAGGGGGAAGAGAGAAGCTGGTGAGTGGGGTCGGGGGTGAAGAGGAGCCTTTGGCAGGCAGGCCGAGAGGAGCAAGTGGTGGGTCGAGTGGGGAGAGCCAGTGGGGTGGCGGGGTTTTGGGGTGCAGGGCAAGCACAGAAGGCTGGGGCCCCTTCTGAGCATGGGCCCAGGTCCATGGCGCCATTGGCAGCATTGTAAACCCGGCACTGCACAGTACATTTAAGGGTGGGATTTTCAAAAGTGTTTAGTGCTGGCCCGTCTCTCCTCCCACTGAAGTGAATGGGGGCAGAGTTAAGCCAATGCTGAGTTTAATGCTTTATGCATCAGCGATGAACGCTTCTTATCAAAAATGGGCCAGGATGAAAACCATGCTCTGAACACTACCAAACTTCGGAATCTTGTCTTGAAAGATTCCAGTTAGACCTAAAGAACAACTCTGACATTTTAATTTCCAAAATGTTAAAGTCTTTGATTGCCTTGGATGTTCATGTCATCTGTGCTGCATTGGCCCAACTAATTGTAATCTGAATGAGTAATTAGGGACCTGGAGATGGACAAACTTAAAAAGATTCAGACACACTACTCCACAAATTTAGATGCTTATTCAAACTTCTCTTTGATCTGGAAATCTTACAAGAACAGGCTTTCTTCCTGAACTGTAGATCAGTAATATACCACAGAAATAGCCCGTCTCACAGTATTTCTGTTTATGGTCCCAGCCAAAATCAGCAAGTGCAATGACGTGCAAAATAGTTTAAAAACTAACTGAACATTTTAGAACCTCAAAAGAGACTCGGTTGAAGTTGAGAGTGAAGGTTTTGATGGGTCATTATTTTATCCTGTCCCACAGACCTAAGGCATATGCTGGCTCTATGGCTTTGTAAGGGCATAAGGGATTTTTTTTATTTTGTTTTTCACCAACTGATTTCTTTTCATCCACATGCTTTTGCACAGCAGGAGAGAATGTGAGCTGTAATTGTTATGTATGTTAGCTAACAACACCCTAGAGCATTGAGATGGTAAATTATGGCACCTGTACAAAGAATATATGGACAGGATAAAACATTATTGTGGAGATTTCTTTGGTTCTCTGAAGTTTCAAAAGACCTCACTGGAGGTTATGCAAAAGAACCAGGCATGTCAGCTCCATTCATGCATGTTGCACATGAGAAGTACACATTATCACAGACAAAGAACCAAAATTAGCACAGAAGTAAATGAATGCAGCTTCCAGTATCTTTAAAAGGAGCCAGACCCACTTGCTATCAGGTTAGAATTTGATATGAAATATAGTATCGAAAATGAAAATGTTAATGTTTTTCAACTAGTAGGTAGTCCACCAGAGATGTTCATCTGAGGGTTTCATTCCTTTCCAGAAGGTGACAGGACTTTGTGAAAGCCTGTGGGCATTTTGGGGAATAAAGTAGTGTGAAAATCAATGTTTAGTTTCCGAGACGCTAAAACAAACATTTTCTTATGTTTGGATTCCGCAGACACTCCAGCCCTGTCTCTGGAAATTAGCTTTGACTATTTGGCCTAAGAACAACTCAAAGTGAAACCTCTTTGTTTCACCTAGTTTCGAGTTGAAAGCCATGCAGTACATTCTATGGGCGAGTGTGCATCTCACGGCTTGAGTGCACCGATGTGCATTTTGCTCTTAGACATATTCTGCAGGTGCAAAGTTGGTGTCGATATTACTCCATTGGATCCAAAAGACTTAAGTCTAAAAATTGTCAAAAAAATTTAGTCCACTTACTCTGACTCAGGTCAAGAGCACAAATAAATGTGGGTATGTCTACACAGCAAAGAAAAACCCGCTGTTGGCCTGGGCCAGCAGACTTGGGCTTGTGGTGCTAGGGCTGCTGGGCTGGTTCATTGTGCAGACCCGCACGGGGGGAGAGTCCCAGAGCTTGGGCTCCAGATCAAGCCCGAAAGTCTACGTAACCATGAAACAGCCCCGCAACCCAAGTGCCACAAGCCTGAGTCTGCTGGCACGAGCCAGCTGCAGGTTTTTCTTTGCTACGTAGATATACCCTCGTCCAGGGAAAGGGTATTCCCAAGAACTACATCTGCAGCTGAAATTTACTGTATGTATAGGCAGGATATGAACCCTACCCAACTTCTTCCTTTTTCAAGAATGCACCCTCTTAACACAGTAAGATTTTGGGGCTGCTCTCCCATCTGGACTATGTAGTAACTCCCGATGCCGTTAAGCTGAACAGAGTCTATGAGTTTCCATTCTTGGCCTGTGTTTCAATTTAAAAAATTCCCACAGTAGGATGATCATTATGCAGCCAATAAACAGAGACCCAGCAATCCCAGTGTTCAACAAACAGATGCACGCTGGCCAAACATGAGCCATGTGGAAGCCTGCAAGGTGACCGATTGCTCTAGACCAGGCTCCGAGACACAGGGATTTCATACACGGTGCTGTCATGTTTTATGGGCACTTCATCTGTCAGGAGATTTAAAATAATAATAATAATATTAAAGCCAGCGAAAATAAATAAAAATGGTGTTTTATTGGCCTAGGAGGATCTAACCTGGAAATATTATTGGCACAAATAGAGCTGTATAGCCTGTCCAAGAGATAATAGGGCTGTGACATTGCAATGGGTTTGTTTATTCAAGCAGGCAGTCATTGAACACTGCCACCATACTGTCCCTTAGCAAGATGAGCATTCCTCCCCCTGCTTGATGGAACAAAAGCAAAGTGGTGATTTCCATGCTGACAGCTTTATGGCCTCCCTGACCTAGCTATTTTTAAAGAAACAGGTTATCTCAGTGATGTAAACAGGTCTTCCCGCATGTGATTATGTCATTCCTATTGCCAAAGTGTGTTAGCTTCACTTCACACTCACTTGTACTGTCAAGTCAGCTGTGTAGATTGCTCGGTAGCTTACGTCATTGGCTTCAGTGAAGACAGGCTGAGGACCAATTCTGTCTTTTGATTTGTAAAGTGGATTGGAAAATATAAAGCTATATCCCTTTTAAAACAAAATTGATCTAGATTGTATGGAGATTAATTAAGTTACCTAGACACTCAGAGCCAAAGCTTCCACATGGTGTCTGTCTAACTGTGGTTCATTTACATGTAATATTGGACAAATGGATTTTGGGCTTGGGTCTACCATTTATGCATCCAAATATCAGAGGCTGTCAACTGTGAACACAGGTGTTGATCTTCCAGTTGTGTGGCCACTGGTTGAGAATCATATTTCCTCACGTTTTAAAGTTGGTCACTTCAGAAAAGGCAATGGACGTAATGGACCAGATCCCCTCCTTGTGTAAATCAAAAATAATAAATTGCAGTCAATGGAGCTATGTCAATTTTACACCAGCTCAGCATCTGGCTCATTGTTTCCACTTTAGAGATGGACAAACATCTCTGAAAAGGATCAGTTTGCTTTTCATTCTGAAAAGTATCTAAAATGTAGATGCTTATCTGGAGTTTACTACATGTGAACTATTCAAACCATGTGTATGCAAAATGAAACTGGAGATCCTACAATCTTCCTGATATTCTGACACTCCTGTTTTTGATCCTGGTCATAAATACCATGAACACAACATCTCTCACAGCAAAGTTTGGATCAGATGTGAATCCAACCTTCCCCTGATCGTGGGGTGTTCAGATCTTTGGGTTGTTGATTCAGGCACATCTCACAGTAATTTGACCCATCTGGTTCCAATCTCCATGAAATGTGGGAGTGAAAAAAAAAATTATGCAACTCTTTCTCAATCCCCTGTCGGGTCTAAACATGGTCAGAGGTTTCTAAATTGAGCTAAACTGCTTCACTGATCCCTGTTCTTGTGGGACCAGTGTGCCTCTCACACCAGCATCATAGAAGTCATAAAACACCACCACAGAACTGCCTACGATTGACTTTCTAAGTATCAGGGGGTAGCCGTGTTAGTCTGCATCCACAAAAACAACAAGGAGTCCGGTGGCACCTTAAAGACTAACAGATTTATTTGACCATAAGCTTTAATGGGTAAAAAAAAGTCACTTCTTCTTGGAGCTGACCCTCATTTTTGTGCTAGTCTTGTAGGACATTAAAAGAAACAAACCATAGTGTTATAATGACAAGTTTGTCTCAGAGTGCAAACTTAAGTGGCAACCTCAGTTGCTTGCACCTCACCGTTTTGGATTCATTTCACAAGAAGGAGTAAATTGTTGCAGATAAGTAGATCCAAAATGATGGCACGAGTCCCATGGGACCATGCAATACCTTGCCATTTGTCATGCAACGATACAACTCCTGTTAAAGTGACATAGACAGGACTCAGCAGGGAAAAAAGCTTGACTGAAACAAAACCTGTAGCTTTTATTAGTTGTTTTGCCAAAACTTTGAGCTACTGTGAGTTAGTGCTGTACATGAAGGCTCGGAGGACCAAGGAATTAAAGTCAATACAATCAGCAGATTACTAAATACCAATGAGAAATCTAGAGCTATAATGCAAAATCCTGGAGCATTAAAGGATTTACTACTTGGCAGTTGAGAAGCAAAACTTTGGATTTCTATTTCTGTCCTTAATTAGTATTTTTTTTTAGACTGAACTAACTCATAAAAGGTAACACAGGAAGCAGCACCATAAACTTAATAAAACATCTTCTAAAAAAGAAAAAAGAAAGAATAGTTTCTAATAGAAAATTAAGTTCCAGTTCATCCATTTCCTTTTGTTTTCAAGCCTTCCCACTCACAATTAGCTCTTTTCTATTAACATTAACCTCTTTGTTAGAGCAGTAACTGAGGCAACAAAAGTAGCATTTTAAAACCAAAGATGGAGGCTCCAGTGTAGACGGAACCTTTAGGGAATTTTCTTTCTCACAGCTTAGCTTTTAAGGTATTTTTAAAGCTTTCACTCTCTGTGACTGATTCCCAGGGTCCACCTTTGGAAGTAGATCTTAAAATGGATGTAGTGGTCACCATCTGTGGTAGCTGACCAAGCTCATGCTTAAATTCTGCTGGATCCACTTGTGCAGTGTCATGCCAGCTCTGCCTTTGTGGAAATGGGCCAGGTAGAGTAGGAGAAACAACACTTTCAAACATAGGGAAGAGAAGATGCTAACAATCAGCAACGCCGTGTTTTTATTACATCATCCTTGCAAAAGTCTAATTGTTCTGCCTTGCGCAGAATTATGATACATCGCTGGCAATCTATTTACAGGAGTTGGCTTTGCAATGGCATTCAGGCAACTTGACAATTGGGCCAGGAGGCTGCTTTGGGATATGCACACATACATAGCTATTTTGTGGATTCCAGTGGTTTCATTTCTGGCCTTCTTTACCTGTGAGACACTCCCATCAACATCTCCCTGCTAAACATTTCAGGGTCTTTCCATTGATTTCAACAGTCTTTAAAGATCAAGACCATAAAAGATAACCAGCTTGCCTCATGAGAAAGGGGAGAAAAAGACTATAATTGAAGTCTGAAGAAATATACTGTAGAGAACCAAGTCCTAGATAAATTATATGCTCCAAGCAAAGGAGATTTTAAGTACCTTTCCCCATTGCCACCATTCACACCCTCTTCTCTTTCCTTTCCCCAGCGAACACAACAGTACAAGTCCCCTGTATGAATTAATGACGAGTGCTGCAAATGATCCCTGGACGTATCTGTGGCCTGAAGGCACTTACCTACTCCAATAGTGTCTGCTCAGTCATATACAGTATCAGGAAAGCAGAAATTCCCCAAATGGAGAACAGGGAATTGAGAATGGCCTGTCCCAGTACTAAGTTAACGACACCTCTTACATATAGTTCCTCAGATAGCTGCCTACTCGGCATATGTCTGTGGCACCACTGTAGGGACCAATCCTACCTGGAAAGGATAGAGAGATGGACAGTATGACCCAATAGGTCCTTGCTACAGTGCTGTGATGTGTCACAATTCTCTGCTATTCCAGTAGCTCCATCCAGTCACATGATATGAGAGAATGTGTTAGGAATGAATATGAAGGAGACCTGAATGCAAGAACTAGATATTTCTGCACATAACCAGCTCCCAGTAAGCTCCCTTTAGACAATTAAATTTAAAATGGGACGACCCCTTCTGAAAAAAAAAATCTCTAATTTTGTTTATTATAATTATATAGAGTATTGTTTATATTACAATTGAATCTAGAGGCATCATAAAAACTGAGGTCCCATTGCACTGGGCGCTGTACAGACGTGTAGCGAAAGCCAGCATCTTCTCCAAACAGATTAAGATCTATCACACAAATCCAAGCCAGTTGGCTCAGTCCTCAGCTGCACTGAGGTCACTAATTTTATCCTGTGACCATCACTCCCACCCCTGGTTTCTCATTTGTTGTCCCTCTGTCATTAGTTGAGGCCTGGGTCTGGGTCACTTTGTGAATTAGCCGCTACCCTGAGGGACTTAAGCGCTGGTGTGGACATGCTATATTGGCGGGAGAGCTTCTCCCACTATCAGAGCTATGGCTGGTCGCGGGCCCTGGAGTAATTAAGCCAATGGAGAGCTCTTTCCTGTTGTCTTAGAGCGGCTACATTAGAGAACTTACAGCAGCATCAGTGTAGCTGCGGCACTGTACATTCTCTAGTGCAGCCATAGCCTCAGTGAAGAATAAACAGGCCTGCTAATTGTAACTAGGCAGTGACCGCTAGCATGGGAACTAAACAAGGAGAAGCACAAAAGAAAAGGTGAATGAAGAAAACAGCTGACTATGTATTTGGTTTATAATCTGTTGAAGTCTGTAATTGTACAATATTTGAAAATTAATTCTTATGAATGAATACATAAGAATTTGTTAAGTGAACATGCTCTGAGAATACAAGACAAGTATGTCTTGTGTCTCTGTTTGGGGTTGGGGGGGAGGTGTACTAGCAAGGTATATTGCTAATACAGACACTAACGCAGACCTAACATATGGACCTCCTAGCTAATTATGTTCCATAACAAAATGGAAATTCAGTGAAGGTGGTTTCACTGTCACCTCATTTGTGAATCAGGAATGCTCAGATTTCAAAGTGCTCAGCAATGACAAGGTATCATCAGGCAGTTTCTTTAAATTTAGGGTTTTGAAATTCAGAATCCACAAACAAAGCAAAACAAAACACTCACTCACACACATTGTATAGACACTAAAACAATGTACTGCCATGTTACTGGACTATTTTGCATGGCCCAGGAGGGAGCCATAGTTCAAATATTATTTTTACAGGGCTTGACTACAACACAACACTATGTGGCCACATAGAGAATAAGAGGCATCTGTTCCTCCCCCTCCTCTATGCAGGGTCACAGGGCTTATCCCAGGGGCACTTTTAGCAGGGGTTCATCAGTTCAATTGCACCCACAGAAACCATGAAACCACTGGTGCCAAAACAGGAGTGGGGTGTGGAGCTGCATTCACGCCACATGAGAAACCACATGCAGCTCCAAAGCCCAGGCCTCACGTCATAGTGGGGCCAGTCCCCGCCATGTCACTGCATGATGTTGGCAGAGTCAGAGGTGCTGGAACTAGGGGTGTTGGGGGTGCTGCCACACTCCATGGCTTGAAGTGGTTTACATATGCAGGGTTTACTTTTTGGTTCAATGGCTCTCAGCACCCCCACTATACAAATTATTCCAGCACCCTTGGGCACAGCTATGTGTCCTGGTCTTCAAGCAGCAGGGACATGGGACTGGGGTGCTGGGCTCATGGCAGGGCCTCTCCGCACTCTGAGCAGCCAAATCCAGATGATGAGCAGAGCTGCCTCCCCAACTGCAGGGTCTCTCTCACATGCAAAGTCTTGCTCCAAATCAGTCAAGTTAAAAAAAAAATCATCAGCTAATTAGGAAACTTGTAATAGGTATTGCCCAAAAGTTAGAAAACCAGGAGCTGAGCCTTAAAAAATCATCAGGTTTTCTTAAAAACCATAAGAATAAAAAAAAAGTCCATTTGGGTTCATTTAAAGTGAGCCCTTTAGGGTGCACACAGGTCACAGTTCAAATTTTTCTCTGCAGACATAAGGGCTAGAAATGTACTTTTTAAAAATAATGAAAGGTGAGATTCTTACATAATCACATGACTCCAGAAGCTGGAGCTTGATGAGAAGGACTCATGATAAAACCACAAGGGCTGGCTACACAAGCTACCTTTGCATGCTGTTCTCGTGGGGAAGGAAAATGTCCTGGTTTTAAATAAAGTATTTAAAAAGAGATGCAGTTTAACGGATTTCAATTAAAGTTGTTAATTGAATCATTAAACATCTCCCTGCTCCCTTGAAAGATGTGTTAAATACTTACGTTAAGCAATCTGCTCTACCTTGTATTTAGCGGAGTACATTTCCCAGACCTGAAGAAGAGCTCTGTGTAAACTCGAAAGCTTGTCTCTCTCACCAATGGAAGAGGGTCCAATGAAAGATATTACCTCACCCACCTTGTCTCCCTGCTCCCAGTTAGCATGTTCAGGTTTTGGTTGATATCTATCTGTGCATGGTTCGTATATGGCTCCCACCACCGCAATATTTGACTGCCTCACAATCTTTAACGTACTTACCCTCTGAACACCCCTGGGATGTAAGGCAGTGCTATTGTACCCCTTTTACACATGAGGAACTGAGACACGGATGAAATGACTGGCTCTGTGGCAGAGCCAGGAAATCATCCCAGGTTTTCTGAGTCCTACGCTAGTGCCCCAGCCACTGGACCATGGTAGTCCAAGGAGGCAGGAGAGAAAGGAACTTCCTGTGTTGGGTTGTTTGGTTGGCTTTTTTTAATGTGTTAAATAACAATGCCGTACCTCCAGGGTGCAATTTAATTACATGCAAATGCTGTTGGATTTATGCAAGGCTAACGCCTCAGTGTATAAATGGTCTCTTGTCTCACCTAAGGGTGCTTCAGGGGTTAATCCGGAGGGCTCTCTGGAGTTCAGTTAATTTACAACTGGAGACCTTTATCGTCTCAGACTGACATTGAGGGCTCACGTTTCGCACTTAATTACTTGTTCAGCAATCATGGCTGGAAGAGATAGATGTGTTTCTGTGTTTAGTCCATGCAGCTGTGAATTGTTTATTTACTTATCCTCCGGCTGGGAATGGCTGTAATTTAAAGGTTCAGATCTCTGCTACCCTGAAAGGTGCAGGTCTTCCTTTAAACACTTCCATATTGCATTGGTGGAATTTCACTGGAAATGCCCTTGCTCGTCTCCCGTGCAGTGTGATGGGAGGAACAGGTGTCATTGGTTATTTTGTGGTTATTTATGTTAAACAGGTACTGCCAAGTATCAGAGGGGTAGCCGTGTTAGTCTGGTTCTGTAAAAGCAGCAAAGAATCCTGTGGCACCTTATAGACTAACAGACGTTTTGCAACATGAGCTTTCGTGGGTGAATACCCATCCACTTTGCATCCGAAGAAGTGGGTATTCACCCACGAAAGCTCATGCTGCAAAACGTCTGTTAGTCTATAAGGTGCCACAGGATTCTTTGCTGCAGGTACTGCCAAGTTCACAATCCTCACAAAGATCCACAGAGATAAATCTGAAAGGTAAAAATAAGGCCAAAGAAATGAAACTAGCTGCAGCCTAGAAACTCAGCTTCTGGGTAATGACTTGATTTCTAGCAGGGTGCTAGCATGGCTGAACCACAGCCCTTTAGTTCAGAATAGCAGCTCACAGCAATTCATAGGCCAAATGGTGTAATTACAACTGAAGCTGTCAAATGGTGACCAGATGGCTTTATCTTTCACACCAAAGACCTAAGAAGCTTGTAGGTGTGACCTTTCCATATACCCAATCCACCTGCACAGTACATATGGTCTGTTAAATTCAACATCCAGTCATATCCCATAATATGCACCAAAGCCTATCTTTGAACTTCAAGAGTTTTGAGTGAAGTAGGCTAAAATTCACTATAGTGGTTCTCAGAGTCAAACGATATGGTGAAGTTTCTTAAAAGCTGATTAGTTGACTGTTGGTAACAACTGTAAGTATGACAGCTAATGTGGGTTTAATTTAAATGTCATGCTTCAAGACACAAGCTGAGCACTGCTGGGGTCAGGAATGTTTGTTACCCCCATGTTCAGCATTGAAAATGTTACATTAGGGGGATTATGCCCCTCCTCTGAAGCCTCCTAGATTGGCCTCAGCTGGAGCAAAGACACTGGACCAATGTCCTATCTATCAGGCTGTGTGTCTGCCTATGAAAAAGGAATAATGCAGCACAAGTAACCCAGAAATTCAAATGCTGGATGACAAAAGTGCCTTAGAAGTAGGAGAGCAGACCATTCTGAGATGGTGCACACTAAACCATGAGGAAGGGATTAGAGCCCTAAACCCTGTCAGAAACAATTAGGGTCCTAAAACCAGATAAAAGGATTAATTTCTTTAATCTCACAGTCCCCTGAGTCGGCAGCTATTATTAGCCAGTCTTCCTCAGTTTACAGACTGGAAAACCAAGGCAGAGCTTAAGTGACTTGCCCACAGAAGTCTAAGAACTCAGGTGTCCTAACTCCAATTTGGCACGCCCATCTAACGTGTAGACACACAGCCTTACAAGAAGGTGGTATTGGCTCCCTTAAAAATCCACTCAACAGATGGGCTCAGAAGATGACTGAGGTGGAAGGCAGGAGGTGGGGGTTGTGAAAAAGTCCTGGCCCCGGTTGAATCTAATTGGGAAGAGAAGGATCCAGTCAGGATAGCAGAAGGAGAAAGTTCTGTAATGTTCCATGTCAGTTGGACTATGGAGAGGCATAGATCTTGCAGCGAGCCTCAGTTTAAAGGATTACTAAATAAGGACTTTAGTTTTGATGTTGATTATGTTAATCACAATTATTATATCTGTATGCAGGTGGCGGGATTTATATACTTAACTTCCCCCCCATCAGAACTGCCACTCAAGACTGATATGAGCTGTGTGTCCACCAATTACTCAGTCCTATCCTTTAACTACTACCATGTAATAGCCATGGAGAATCAGAGACTCTTTCTTCTAATACTGAACAAGGAACTTTATGAAAATAAGGAAGTTATCCCTAAAGCTATTCTGACTTCACTATACAGCTTTTACCTAAAATCTCCCTCAGTTCCCACCTGCTATAGATCCAAAGACATAGTCATCCCCTTCTGTTCTCTTATGAGAAACATACATTCCTTTTAGATCTAGGGTTACTTGTGTCCCACACAAATTGGGAGGATAGGCAGTAGAATAGAGAGGAAAATTGATGGAACAGTAATCTCACTTTTTTATGATTCCTATAAATTGAGCTCTGCAATATTGAATGTTGAATCTTAAGACTGAAGTTTAAAAAAAAACATAAATACATTTATTTTTCTTTAAAGAGGTGCCATGCATACCTATGGTGCCACAGAAGAAAGAATTTCAAGCGACATAACTATACATATATGTGTGTGTGTGCATGTATGTATATATTCTCACTCACACGTGTGTGTGAAATGCAGCTATCTCTGGTGTGGCATGTACCATCTATTTAACAGCACACAACAAAACTTATACACCAGTTTAGTACAGGCATTGATGAAGAATATCTTATTCAGTAGACGTTTCAGCAAAATTTAAGTAAGCAGAATTTCATTACCCAAATTCCTGGAATTTGCTGTGAGACAAGGTTAACTCAAATAGTCTTTTTTTTTTAATGCTAAACTAGCGTATGACCTCAAAAGAGCAGTGAGCTACTTAATCGGACATTCGTCTTTCAGAAACATTCACAGTTGTGTTGGCAGAGCATCAGTGCACACACTTAAACAAAAACACTATGAAAGGACAAACATAAGAACATAACTTTTGCAAAGGATTTTAAACAGACCAGCAATATGACAGATTATATAATAACACTTTAAAAGGCATAAATAGTTACCAAGCAAAATCTGAGCTCAGTCACAGACCGAATGGAAATTTCACTGACAATTCAGAAAAAAACAGTTGATATAGAGAGCCATCCTTTTAGCGTGTGGATGGATCAAGGGAGAATTGTTTCTCTGTGAGGTTATTACAAAGGATACTTCAGAATCAAGAGCACTGGAGTTAGGGCTGAAAAGAGCTCTGTAATGTCTTCTTCATGTGGGTAGCACTAAAGAAGCCCAACAGTGTAGTCTCAGGGGTCAACAGGGGGGCTTTCTTTAGGGCTAGAGCCGCAAAGATGATGGTCTGAATTTGTCTGATGTAATATACAGTTAAGAGCACCCTTGTTTGTTTTCACTCTTTTGTTGTTTTCTGTTAGATGATTTAACCTTGAACTGGAAAATAAGACACTCAAGGCCAGATCCTCAGCTGGCATAAATTGTAACTAGAATGAGCCGTGACAACTTACACCAGCTGAGGAGCTGGCTCTAATTTTTTAACCGATACAGAATGACGGAGTCTAACTATCGGGTATAATGCTTTCAAAGAGCATGTTATCTAACCTCAAATTGTATTTGCCTGCCTGAGACGGAGAATATAGAGGACAGAATGAATAGCCGAATCAGCACATCTGCATCTGTCATATACTGAGCTTGTTAACCCTTTACAGGTAAAAGAGACCTTAACCTTTAACTATCTGTTTATGACAGCATCCAAGGCACTTTCAGCCTGCAAAAAGGAGACCAGAGTCGATTTAGAAGGACAATCCCAAGTGCCTCGCTTCAGGGTAACAACTCACATACTTAACATAAAATGCAAGATTAAATGCTTTGCTGAATTGGAGCCTGGCGAGATGTCAGTGTAGATGGAGGTAAGGAGGAAGGGGACTGTGGCATTCTGATATGCCCCAAGCTACACACTTCTGAATAGGGCTTGAGGGGCTTGTATCCTAGAAGTAAGTGAGTATTTTCTACTACTGCTCTACAGTAGTTACTACTAGGGGTTTTTTTTGTCTCTGCACCACCAGATCTTGCAACTGACCAGTGCTGTAACAATGTCTTTACCAGAAATGGTTCATTCACAGGGAACAGTGTACAGTGTAGGGACAGTGAAACGGATGCCATGGAGCAGTGATACTCAGACCTCAGTGGTTAAGGAGCCAAATTAAAATTATCCAAAAGAGCCACAGTTGTGTGAATTCATTGTTTCATTTTTTCTAGTAAATATATATATTTATACTCTATATTCATATTTAAACAGTATGACAGGGGAAATATTTGGTTTATATATATATCACAGTAAAATGACTGACCAAGCATTATTATTTTATCAACTACTGTTGATCAATTGGATAGTAAAAGCATCCTGATTGGTTAATCACTTAGGGTGATTAATTATTAAATCACACAGTGTTTTAATATCATGTGCTGCAAAGAGCCCCGAAGACACATTAAAGAGCCACTTGAGCCTCACGAGCCTCAGTCTGAGTATCACTGGAGTATCGAACTTTTTGCATACAGCACCACGTTCATCAACACAGGGGGAAAAAAAAGACACACTCTGCTACATGGTCATCGCTGAGCTGAACTGCAGTGAGATTTTATCTGACTGGCACTGAAGATTTCCCACTGCTCACATTAAAAGCAGCTTTTGATGCCAGAAATGAACATTACCATATTACATAAAGGATTCAAAAGCTCAAGTGCTTTCATGTACAGCTAATCTATCCAAACAAAAAATGTTTCTCAAAAAATTACTACAATATTTTTATAACAAACCTCAGTCAAACTCAACTCTGAATAAACATAATACCTACTTTTTACACTCCTTTTTTTTTTAACAGCGAGCTAAAATATTTTTCACTTTCATTCCCAGCTACTATCTTCTTTCTAAATTCATGTTGGCTACATACAGGATCCCTGCTATTTTTGCATTTGTACCTTAGCAGCATTTTGATTGATACTGACTAAGGTTGGTAATACCTTCAGGTATGTTATTACCATTATCATCAGTTCATTTCTGGTGTTTTGATGATACCCCTTTAAGACAACATTATCCTCTAAAGGGGGATGTGACAACAAAACAGCCAAATGAAATGTTAATGATCATAATGTAACCAATATTAAGGGCCTGATCCTGCAACAGCATGAATGTGGGCAGAATCCCATTGATTTCAGTAGCTCCCCACACAGGCATGTAGTTCTACCCATGCATATGCCCTTACAAGACCACAGCCTAAGAATATTTCCCCCCTCCTAGCACTGTGATTAAACTGACCTCTGGGCAGTTACTCCAGACTTACAGAAGTGTGACTTATGGCAGAGTTTGGCTCTTTATTATTTTTTTCTGATCTAGTCTGGCTGTGGAGAATTATTTCTTGTATTTGTGAGCATTTATTTAGACTCTCATTACAGCCTCAGACCAACAGTTGCATGTTAAAGGCCCCCCACCCTACAAACCTTTACCCCCAGAAGTGTTGTAAGTGTGGTCCTATAATTGGTTCTCTCTGTAAGGGATGTAAAACTAAACAATTTTCAGACTGTTGCATACATTAAGTAGCACGGTATTGGATAAAAAAATTATGATGCATAAATAAAGAAGATGCTCTGACCACTTAGAAAGCTCATGTGTACATATTTATTAGGGTAGCGTATTAACTATTAATTATTATTATTATCATCATCATAGGCTGCAAACAAAATCAAGACTTCATTGTGCTAGGCACTGGACAAAAGGTATAATTCACATCAAAATGTAAATGATTTATGGCTGCATCGTCTAAGAGCAACTTTCTTCAGTTGCTAATTTTCTTTGAATTGTATATATAGGGGGGAGGGATAGCTCAGTGGTTTGAGCATTGGCCTGTTAAACTCACCATTGTGAGCTCAAACGTTGAGGGGGCTATTTAGGGATCTGGGGCAATAATCTGTCTGGGGATTGGTCCTGCTTTGAGCAGGGGATTGGACTAGATGACCTCCTAAGGTCCCTTCCAACCCTGATAGTCTATGATATCTGATGCTATAGAGTATAATTTACTGATACCTGAAGGATGTATTTTAAGATAGTGCTTGTATAGGCTACCATGGTCCCTTTTCCAAATCCTTGAATGTTTCTGCTATGGATCTGATTCTGAATTCCTGATGCAGGCAAAATTCAGCTTAGTGGGCAGGTTATGTATATGTTCTCTGAGGGTGAGATCCAATGTTGTTGACTTTGATATCAGTTTTCTTCCAGCCAGGAAAAATATATGTGTGGCCACATCTTCGTTGACTCCTATGGAACCATACCTATTTTTGAGGATCTGCTCTGCAGTTTCTTCCCATTTGTGATATTCCTCGACACAAAAAATGAAATCCTGGTTTTGTTGTTGTTTTTAATTATGCTGACTGTAAAATAACAACTATAGTAATAATCCTGGCTGACAAACATGTTTTCTGATGAATGATAAAGTATTTTTTTAACAAAGACAAGATGATTAAATCTAGCTTTAAAAAAGAAAACAGTTACACAAAACTTCTATCATCGGCAATCTAATTTGCCCATCCCTTTGTGCTGAACTCAACTAATGTGTTTAATGTGACAGGATTAGGCACTTATGTGGTTCTTCTGGCTCTTTAAATGCTCCATTTTGGAGATCAATGTTTGCTTGTTTTGTTTTTCTTATATAGTTTTGTCTGACTGTGGTTCTCTCTTGGCATCAGGCTTTTGCTTTTCACTCTGAAACTGACATGAGAAAATTCTTGGTTTGAACCTCTACAGTTTAAACATCACAACATGATATTCTGAAATAAATCTGGTGATATTATAGATTCCTCTGCAACCCAAAAGGAGTAAAAGTTACTTTTAATTTAACTGATCACAATGTACGTTAATAGGGTACAACTGAATTAGGAATATCCGACATGGACTAGGACCCTAGAACTAAAGCTATACTTATATACATTTTCATTTGCCAGAGATATTTCAAATATTTGTAGTGCAATGACTCCTTAGTGTAATATTAAAATGTAACTGTGGACATGAATGTTGAAAATAATAGTTCTTAGAGTTTAAAGATCAAAAGGAAGGGAATGGAGACTATATTCATTTTTGCTGGCTCTGGTGTTACAACATGATTTTGCTGTTGTACACCACACAATTTAAAAATAGCTTTTGATAATTTTCCACTGACAAAATATCCTAACTATTTAATCATGTAAGAAACATAAGAAATCAATACATGTTATTAAAGGAGCTCATAATAAATCTGTCTTCCTAATTCTACCAAAAGTTCAGTTGATGCAAATAAGGTGAATTAAATACAGTAAAAGTGATATATGAACTATATTACAAGCTGGTTTCATGTCCTAAAGTCAGGATCACTTTTTTGAAAAGGAATTTGTTTTTTAGCACTGAAATGCTGCTTTTCAGGATTTTCAGCCCTCGGCAAAAGGAAGCATTTTACCATATCTGCTAAAACGTAACATTTCTGATATTGTTTCCAGCTTATTAGTTTGTCAAAGTGTACAGTTCAGTCTTTCAGTGTGAATGCATATTTTTTCTGAATCAGTGCTAGAGAAAATCCCCGAAAGTGATTTTGGTGAGATTAAAATATACATTTGGGTTTCTTCTGAAGTGTTTTCCCAAGTTTAAAGGCGAAGCATGTCCTTCAAATAAAATAAAATAACATAAAAAAGTTAGTGGCTTCTTGACTGCATGCCAGTCAATGGAATTGTACCAGTGTAAATGAAATAAGAATTAGGCTTTCTATTTTTATGATTAATATGGACTTCTGCCTTGGAAACAAAAAAGTTAGAACTCTATTCGAGTTAAGGATATTTAAAACTACAAAACTGGATAGCCTACAAGATATATTAACATTCCCAAGGAGAAAATACTGATGTGCACAGAAAATGTCTCCTTCCTAATGGATTTATACTTAATTCCTTTTTTTTTAATATTTAAAATGACATTTGCAACCTTTTCAAACCCAATCTTTTATTTGCATATTTCTACATGTTGATATTTAAACTTTAAAGTATATGTTTTTCATAGTGATCTTATATATTTTAACCATACTGGATGATATAATATAATACACAGTTTGTATTTATATGGCACTTGCATGTCAAAAGATTCTGAATATCTCACAAGAAAAGGACAGAATTATCTTAGAAATAGTAAAATGTGCCCCAAACTTTGCAAAATAGGAAAGTCTTTATATTGTATAAGGGCATATTATGTATTATATTATATTATGTTTTACTGATATATCATGTTTTATTAGTATATAGTCAGCAGTGATATAATTTCATCATTATTTTCATTCTATGGCAAGTCCATATTTTATGTGCTGTCATAAGCTAGTTAAGGAGAGAGGCTATTGATACTCTTTTTTTCAATACAGAGACAGTTGTTACAAATATTAAACCATCTGTTAATAAAGCAAATTGTATTTTAAGTACATAATAGGTGCTGAAAAGATAAATATGCTGTCAATTGCAATGCAAATAAAAGCCCCTACAGTATAACTTGATCGCTGACTGAGAAAGTGAACTATAACTTCCCCCCAGCCATTACTGCAAAAAGTAGCAATGCCATCTAATGGACAGCGCAGGGACCTCAGAACCAGCAAAGCAGAACTTTTTCCTGATAAGAATCTGTGCCCAGATTTAAAAGCTTTAAACCAGATTTACAAAGCAAGAGTTTATACGGAAGACTAACAAAAATAGGAGCAAAGGCTTCACAAAAATTTTGGTTTCTTTGCTGCATGTCAACACTTTAAATGCGTATTATTGTTCCACCCCATCCCTGTCACATATATTCACCCAGAAATGTGAGCATGTCTTTTACGATTGTTTTATACTAAATGCATGTCTACTAATATTTATCTCCCTAGTAAAAGTTCCCATATTTCATATTAGACAAGTAACTTCAATAACAGGAGACACACAAATTAATGAATATACAAGCTCATACACATGCATAGTCACAGATATACATGCACACATACACAATCATCCTCCTAGGCACACATGTGCAAACACATACATGCTCAGAGCATGCACACACCCAATCACACTCCCTGACATGCATGTACACACACATACATATTCATAGATGGAGACAAACACTTTCATGAAGAACTGCAGATAAACACATTCATCTTCCCAGATATGCATGTGCCCTTACATACATATTTATAGGCATAAACGCGCACACATCCACACTCACAAGCATACATGGACGCACACATGTACTGACTCACATCGAACCAAATTCTGCTGTCAGTTACACCAGCATAGTAACTCCACTGACTGCAATGAAGTTATTCTGGATCTACCTCAGGGTAACAAATAAAATTTGACCTACAGTGAGTGTTAGGGTGAAATCCTGGCCCTGTTTTGTAATTAATTTAAATGGAGCCGGAATTTTACTCGCAGTGACTTTAAATTCCTAATGACCTTCAAATAATTTCAGATATACAAATATTAACCAGCTTAAATTTGCTTTACTCTGTCCCAGATACAACTAAACAAAGCACTATCCTCTGTGAGTCACAGATATTTTCCAAGCGTCTAATATTTTCCTCCAATTTATTCCGTTAGGACCTGATGCAAAGCTCTCATTGATTTCAGTGGACTTTGGATCAGGCCCGTCTTCTTCGTCAAACTCTGACCTGCTGCAGACATGTTAGAACTCATTATTGATTTAAATTATGAACATTATCCTGCACAACAGAGTTTGAAGAAAAATCCATAATCATTCTTTAAATTTTGCTATGATTATTCCAGGATTTGTTTAACCCTCCATTTTTGTGTGAATTAAAAAAAATATTAAGATATGAAATACCAAGTCTATGTTTATAAAAAGAAAAACAAATTTAAAATAAATAAATACAGACATAAAAGGGAAGAATAAAATATTGACATCTGGACCCAGCAAACAATGTAAAATATCTTTGTGGAATTCTCTAATATTCTCCAGAAACTTGTCCCCCAAAAGGAGTGGGAGGAATATATTTTGTTTTGGTACCTATATTCTGAGTTTTTGTTCTATCTTTAATAAATCTGAGGGGTAGGATGTTAGTGTGGAGTAAAAGACAGCAAATTGATTGTTTATAAAATAATTTATAATATTGTATAAAATAAGCCTCCACTGTTCTGACAAAACATGATTAGGGAAAGCCAATGCATTGCATAAAATAATTTGTTTCCAGTCATGCATTTGCCCAAGGTTTTTTTCTTAGGGACAGGCAGTTTTGCTAGGATTTCTGCAATACACAAACTGGGAATGTGGGGTGAGAGATTTTAGAATGTCCCTGGCTGAATGTGCAAACTCCAGGCTTGGAAAGGAAGAGGGAGGAGGGTTAGAAAAGGGCTGAAAGTGCAGAGGCAAGAGAGAGGTCCAGTACCTACAGATTGATGAGTCCAACAGCCCCCAGCCTCCGCTGCTCTCCCTCTCCCTAAGGCAAGTCAAAAAGGAAAAGCAGTTCTTTCGCAGAATCAGAAATGAACTATCAGGAAGTTGGCAAAATCGCTAACTAAACAATCAATCGAGGAAATACAACAATTTCACAAAGATCGTGCATTTTTCCAGTGGGAGAGTAATCAAGATATTTTTAGGGGTGGCGGGGGAGGGAGACATCGGAGTTTGCAGGACTTTCTTCTCTCTGGCGGCTGGCCCAAGGTCGTACTATAAAACAAAGCTACAGTTTACAAACGTGCAGAAGTGTTCACACGGCTTGCAGGAGCCTAAAACTTAACTCGCTTTGCTAAACATAACAGCGATTCGGCTTTGTTCGGTCCAAACCTGCAAACTACTTGTTCACTTGAGCACAAAATCTTCCTCGTTTGCCATTAAAACGTTTCTCGATCGATATTTTAAGAGGTAAACTCATCTCCACCGGAATGGCAATACAGAATGCTAACATCCTTGATCTGCGTTTGCTTATAAATAGTTTTCTTCCAAGTGTGGTGTCTCAGAATCGGTTGTAAATTTCACTGTGTGTCTGTCTGTCTAATGTCCATGTGGTCCCTGAGACCGGAGTCAATCCAGAGCAATTCCACTGTTTTTAGGAGTTACTGTGGATTTACACCAGCAAAAGTGATAGAAGAATTTGGCCTTAGGTTATAAACGCAGCTGACTTCACTTGAACTCCAGGCAGAAGCTGTTAAGAATTTGTGCATTACCCACTGGGAAAACACGCCTAGAATGAATGAGCTCGGTCACCAAAGACAAATTGTTGTTTGTTGATTTTTAATTTACAAACACACACACGGAAAGCAAAAGTGCAGTGACACATGGGAGCTGGCTTGGGTCGAAACAAGCCCAGACTGTCAACTGCTTTGTAAAGAAAAAATACCGAGATCAAAAGAATTCCCCCTCCCCCCTGTTAAAACGTAGCTTCTAACACGTGCAATGAGTGAAACTCCATTCAAGGGGGGGTATTTTTCATTCACGATGAGCTGGAATAAACAAGATGGAGAATGAAACCGTTTCTGCGGTTGTTCCATTAAAAAATGCATTTCAATTCACACAACTCCTGACTGAAGCAGTGATGACTTGCCTGATCTTTCTACAGGTTCCTCACAAAGATGTCTCCCACCCCCCTTTTAAAAAAACTTTATTTTTTTCCTGTTTCAGACTCATATTTCGAACTGCTGAGGCGTTTTTATGACTGAAAGTAAAAGCATTAGCTACATGGACAGTGCTAATAATTCCACCGCCAAGAAGTTTCTATCCATAACTGGAGAGCGTGACGCATATTCAGTGTGAAATCTAATCATTTTTCTATGGGACCTTTTTTTGATTAGCAAATGTTCGTATTGTGCAAACTAACGAAATACCTAACTGGAGGCTTTAAAGATGATGTATGCTTTACTGATAGATAAATGCATTGGTGCTTAAATACGATGGATCACACAATATGCCCTCAAAACCCCTCATTCTACTGGGGACCTCAAAGCGAATGTTTTGGAAAGCTTAGAGGTATTGATAAATGACTCTCAAATGCAACCAAGATGTATTTCAGCATAGACCTTTGAAAACAGAGGGTTAACTGCCCCCCTCTCTCTGACTTCCTAACATCAAGCAGTTACTCTATGCAGCCTGACAATACCACCCTAGTTCTTCTGTGCAATCTTGCTACGCACTGCCTGCTAACACGAGCTGCAAAACAGCAGCGTGCCAGTTTGCAACGCACTCTGTCCACTGGTCTGCAAGCCTGCAGATCAACCTGTGACCCTGAGCGCTTACGGCTAAAAGCAACACAACTTTACATGTATAATAAAGAATGTTCTTTTGCAAGTTGGCTGAGTTCCACCCACCCCATGGATGAGTTGGCTCTGTAAACAGCGAATAGAAGATTAACACTGCTGTTATAACCTCATATAGAGATCTGTGCCTTAGGAAAGCTTTTACTGCCAGTGATCAATGGGCTTCATAATAGACCTTTTGTTTTAAGGGTGACAACAGATCCGAATGGAACGTTCTGCCTCTACATTAGATCCCTCTTGACCTCAGAAGCCCCCCAGCCTTTCTACAATGTAAGGGAGGGGGTGGGTGGGACGGGAGCCATCAGCATTAATATGCTTCCTCTATGTGGGAGTTCACAAGTCCGATTCGGGTGCCGCAGAGCAGAAGAATCATCCCCCAACTCGGGCGAACTTTGTACGGCTGATCTCTTTAATCTGACAGCTGGGTAGCGCTCCTAACAAATGGCAGAGCTCGCTGCCGATAAGGTTTGATAGCAGCCACTGGGGTATTTAACAATAGCTTCTTATTGAAAGTGTTCTGTCTCTGGGAGGGGAAAAGAACCCAAACCAAAACCAGCGGTGCCAATTGGAAAGGCAAAGTAATTTACTACAGTAATCGAGTGCAAAGAGGTTGCAGTTAAACTATATTAACTGAGCTCTGTTCAAGCAGTGTATTTCTGGAAGGGGGGGGGACTCTGAGAAAGGCTGATCCATTTGTCTGAGAATAAAACTCTCGTCTGCCATCCTCTACCTGGGACTTAATGTTGCTCCCTTTGAAGTCAAAGGGCGCTTTGCAATGGGCATGAAATGGAGCAGGGTCTGGTCCCCTAGTGAGTCTCAAACTATTTATATTATAAAATGTGGTCGCGGATGGGCTGGTTGGTTAGGTCCGTCCCCCCCCCCCTCCGCCCCCGATTAACCAGAATAAACCCAACCTGTGGGATCAGTGACGAGCTGATCAGATCAAAAATATTTGGAAGGGGAGAATGCCCACCGGGACTGGGTATATTCTATATACATCCAGGGCAAATTCTCTTCAGATACCAGTCAGACCTACCACAGACTGCAGCCATTCTTCACTGTCACCTTTCTTGCACCACAGCGAACCTGAAACTCCACAAAGAAATATTTATTTAGCCAAAAATACACTGGAATAAAAACAACCCAAAAAGGCCGTTTTTTCCCCCCAAACAAGATCTTTAAATAGCAGAATATTTCCTCAGTTAAGGATTTTTATTCCCAGGTCATATTACCCCCTTGATCTCCATTCGGTACATTCCTCCTTTCATGTATGATATGCTTATTCCTGAACTGTTCCCACAACCCTTTCAGAGGAAAACCCGAAAATTCTGGCGTTAACACATTTTATTTTATTTTATTTTATTTTATTACAGCACCTACGAGAGAGAAAGAGATGGTGGTTCTTTAAGTCCCGTGTACAATCCGCAGTAAATGCAATTGTAAATTACAACAGATCTGGGTTGGAGGACCCAGCAAACCAACAGACAAAGTGGGGTGTACCTTTCTGAGACACTACACACCGCTGCTACGGACACTTTGGAGACCTCTGGAAATCCCTTCATTAGCCATTTGGCATCCGAGCTCCCGGAGGCACCCACAAGTTGGAAAAGCCAGTTTTATTAACCTAATAAAATGAGCACACACACAAACGTATAAGAAACAAATCAAGAAGCAGAATCA
Organism: Mauremys mutica; assembly: GCF_020497125.1. Taxonomy (NCBI): domain Eukaryota; kingdom Metazoa; phylum Chordata; order Testudines; family Geoemydidae; genus Mauremys; species Mauremys mutica. The sequence goes on along the minus strand of NC_059085.1, from coordinate 39,096,443 downwards.
AGCAAAGGCAAGAAACTGCTCTGAGTTAATAACGCCTGGAGAGTTTTAAATGCTGGATATAAGGGGCTCATTATATATTTGCCCGAGTAGGATTTTTTCCATCCTTCAGTTTGATGGTAAAATAGCTTTAAAAAGAATTCGATCGTTCAATTCTCATTGTAACTGACACGCACCCTACAATCCCATCTGTGTTATATTCTTTTCCTCTTTTATTCTTGCCACTTGAATTATATAATAACTCAGTCATCTTTCTGAACAAAGGGGACATATTACAACGGGAATGGATATTTTGTGTGATTTAGCAGAATGGTTCATATGTAACATGAGGTTCCCACTCAAATGTTAATGATCCTAATGACTTATATGATAGGAAAGGACACATTTAAAGTGTAGCAATTATATTCCCGTAGGCTTGGTGTCATTTGTTTAATAAGTATGTGTATCACTTGTACAGGGCATTTATTAAACGACTTTGTTCAACGAAGTCGGTAGAAAGGGAGCAGACTCAAGTTTATGTTTATAGCACGTGATTAATACATTTCTGGCTTGCAGAAACGTCCTTTCCCTTGTTTTTGTTGCTACTGTCTAAATCGGAAGGTAAAAGAAAAAAGTGTTCTGCCTATCAGATCGTGCATATTAAAGACAACAATGCCTTGCTGAGCTGCAAAAGGAAAAGAAAAACCCAAATTCTGCATTTATTTCAGTAGGAAATGTGGCAACAGCACTTAGAAGAATTTGCCTAGCTGAAATATTTCGTTCAAATTTATTTGGAAGTTAAAATACTTCCTTTTCCCATCAATAATTGCTTGTAGGTAAGTAAGTGATTTGCAGTAATTCAATAGTAAGATTGACATGACGTGAACAAAATGTCCATATTTGTGAATACACAATAGAGCACAATTGTACCCTAATTCCTCAGAGTAACAGGTTGTTGTATTTTCCTTCTGATGGTATTAATGCTACTTCCTATCGGTTGTGCATTACTTTGCCCCTTTTCATTCTATTCATTTTGTACATTACACGGTTGTGCTGTTCTTTCCACATGCTTCCATAAATGGATATTTAGGTGGTGTTTTCTTTTCTGTCTGCTTTCCATACTTAACAATAAAATAAAATAATAAAAAGTTGAACAAAACATTGTGACTCAGTAAATTATTTTAGTGATTAGATACATTTCTACGCTTTCCTGGAGGAGGATTTAGAGAGAAGAAAAGAAAACTACATTCTTTCCTCTTGTCCTCTCATCTTCTTTAAATATACCTCCACCACTCCTTTAAGGAGGCATTAGCCCTGCATTAGTATCGTGGAGCTCAGAAGAAAATTAGGATATTTTTTTCCTAGCTGTGATTTTCTGATTTTGTTCCTGCAACACAAAGAAAGTTATTTAAGGAGGATTATTTTTATCCATATCAGTTTTCTTATTGTGATTAGTCACATCATCGATCTAAAAAGAGTGAGGTTCAGCTCTCCATCCTAAATGTGGATAAACCGTAGTTACAGCCTAATGGCTCCTTGTCGACCTGCATTATGCATTTAATTCCTAACACACACTTTGAGACCATAAAAAATGCTTCAGGCTGCCACTAGTTTAAATTGATGTGGCAAAGCCCCTTCTATTATCAGCTCGCTGCTAACTGCTGAAGTAGTTGTTTATAACAAGAGATCCCGTCTTACACTAAAACCAACATATTGGTGTCTTCTCAGGCATGGCTTGCTCCCTAGTTAGAGATAATCATGATTGTGCTGAGCGTAATGGGGTGCAATAAACTCAGTAGCAATTGTTAAATAAGTGTGTGGACTGTAAAGCTAAAGTGTTATATCCTTTAGATAAGGGCTTATCTATACCCACAGTTGCCTTAGTGCCATATAGCAAGACCAAAGATATTGGGCTACTATAGGAAAACAGTTCCCTGGTACCTTTCAGATGTTAGAGATCTTAATTCAATCATTCTAAAGCTGCCAGGAGAAGTCAATTTTTCATTTGCAGGGCTAAACCAGAATGATGCTAACTGAAGGTTAACTTGGATTTGATGGTTGTTTATAGGAAAAATGAAGCATGGTTTTAATTAAAGTGCCTTTTCTGTGACAGTGAAACTGAACACTTGACAAACCAGTGTAACTGATTGTAAAATAGGAGCGTCTAGTTCATACCCTGGGCTCAACATGGCTATGACAACACTGTACATTTTAAAACATCAGGCTGTTGAAGAAGTAAAGATCTATATTTATTCCATAAAAATGCTTGTCAGAAAGGAGGGCCAATCAAATTTAAGGGCCCAATCCTGCACATTCTTGCTCATGCCGGACCATGCTAATGGTCCAACCCTGCTCTCACTGAAGTTGGTAGCAACTCTGCCGGTGATTTCAGTGGACCTTTCCCATTGATTTCAGTGTTATGGAGTGGGAAAGCCTAGCAAAAGGATGAAAACAAACAAACAGCCCCAGGGAAATAATTCTGGATTACTCTGAGCACTTAGGTTCTTCTTTTAAGCATCTGATAAAGGTTTCAATCAATTCGGTTACATTAGAAATATACTCACCTTGGTAATAGCTAACCACTAAGCAGGGCTTGTAGTACTTTTGCAGACATATATTGTTTTGCTTTGAAAACTTTGTATTCACACAGTGTCATATGGCATCAGAGCATTCTTACTTTTTCTAAGAGTTAAAGATGTTGGCCCTGACTCTGCTCTCAGCAAGGGCAAAGCTGGGAGCTGGATTTAGTAGGAATTAAGGGCATTCAGTACATCAGTCTTGCTATTATATACAATATAGACCACATGGATATCTAAGGACCTAAAAACTGGGGCTTCCATTAAAGACTGGAGTGGCAAAACAACAGAAGTTCTGAAGTGTAATTAAAATGTTGGTATATGATAAGAGAGCCCTTTTCCTCCGCGGGTCTCAAAGTGCTTCATAAAGGATGCCTGTGTCCTTATCCCTTTTGGGAACCTGAGGCAAAGGTGAGGAAAATGACTTGCTCAAGGTCACGCAACAGGCCAGTGTCAGAGTCAGAAACAGAACCCAGGTCTGCTGAGGCCCAGTTCAGTGCTCTAGCCACTAGGCACCACTGCCTGCACAGAGATCGGCCCTACTCAGGTTTGTACTGAAATCAGTGAAAGTTTTGCCACTGCCTTCAATGGGAACAGTATGGGGTGCCCGATTATGGATCCCTTGATCGTTGTCTACTCAAAATATCCCTTCTTTAAAGTAATTTTACAAAACAAGAAAATTGTGCAGGGTGCTGGCATCCCACCCGGCTACTAAAAAAAGGGTACCTCTAAACTTGGTGTGATATAATACAGTAAAATCCAGAAGAATGCAAGAAAATCAATCACCATAATGACCTATTCTAACTAGAGTTAGCTGAGGCCTGGTCTACACTAAGGGGGGGGTCGAACTAAGGTACGCAAGTTCAGCTACGCGAATAGCGTAGCTGAAGTCGAACTACCTTAGTTCGAACTTCTTACCTGTCCAGACGCCGCGGGATCGAAGTCCGCGGCTCCCCCGTCGACTCCGCCACCGCCGCCGTTCGCGGTGGTGGAGTTCCGGAGTCGACGGGAGCGCGTTCGAACTCCGAGATTAGACGCGATAGTTCGAACTCCGAGAAGTCGAACGCTACGCGTCGACCCGGCAGGTAAGTATAGACCTACCCTCAGACCTGAACATTTTTCTTCTCCTGACTGTTACAGATTCAGTTTAGATGGTACCGGTAGATTGAAGTTGTAGGTAGAAGTGTGAGAATATGTAAAATAATATTATAGGCGTATAGGATTGATGAGCCTATATTATTGGTGAGACCGTGTTAGGTATATAAGTAAGGTAAGCCTGTAAAGTAAGGCCTCCAGGCCAGTGGCCTGTCAAATTCCAGCTTAGCTTTTCCAGGCCTGAGGCCTGAAAAAGGATGACATCACTAGTTGACCCAGGAGTAAGCCTGTACCTGTAAAATTGCAAGATTATAGTAAAAGATGTGTTGATAGGTGATGTTCAGGAAAGTATGACACATGTACCCGTCAGTACCTCAAGATCCCTGATTGTAACATCACAGGAAATTCGGCAATGACTGCAAGTTACCATGGGGATTTATTACATAAATGTTAATGAAGATAAGGGGAACTAAGAGGATAACCCATGAAAAGAATTTATGGGGTATGGAATTCCAGATAAGGGGAAAAGAGATTGGAACCCTCAGGCATATGGATAAGCGTTATGGTGGTGAGTATAATACAGAATAAAAGGTGTATCCCAGCTTGAATAGGGAGGAAGAATCCATCAGGAGACCCTCCACAGATGACCACCTCCTGTGAAATCCACCCACTTCCATGGTACCCTTGAGTATGAAAACAGTGATGCTGGACATCTTACAGTATTGTTTCATCTTCATTTATGTATCTATTAGTGCGGCACTGATTATCTGTCTAGTCAGGTTTTTAATAAAGGGAAGATTGCTAACTTTTGAATGTTGATGTGGTCACTGCTATTGTTCCTTATGTGCTCCTAGAGTCTCCAGACCTAGTGATATTTCTAATAGTGGTTCTTGCCTTGCTAATTCTGAAGCTCTTAGGGAGTGTGAACCTTTGATACAGGTTACTCTCAGGGCCGGTGCAAGGATGTTTCGCACCCTAGGCGAAACTTCCACCTTGTGCCCTCCCCCCACATACCCCCACTCTGAGGCAGACCCCCCCCCCCCACGGCAGCTCCTGCCCTCCACCCTGAGGCACCCCTCCCCCAGTCCCAGCTCACCCCTGCTCCATGCACGAGCACCCCAAGCATGCTGTGGCCGCTTCACTTCTCCCGCCTCCCAGGCTTGCGGCGCCTAAGCTGATTGGCGCCACAAGCCTGGGAGGCAGGAGAAGTGAAGTGGCCACAGCGTGCTCGGGGAGGAGGCAGGGCAGGGGTAAGCTGGGGCGGGGAGTTCCCCTGCATGCCACCTCCCACCCCCTTACTTGCTGCAGGTGGCCCTCCCTGTGCTCCCCTGCCCCAGCTCCCACTGCCTAAATGCTGGCGGCGACTGGGGCGGCTGAAGATCCGTCCGCCGCGGTCGCTGCTGCAGAAAATGGCGCCTCCCAAATGCCAGTGGTCGCCTAAATGGTTGCATCGGCCCTGGTTACTCAGGTTTAAAATACCATTAGGAATATCAATCCAACGGTATTATAAAGGCTACAGTGTTCTTTGACTGCATGCAAACTGAGGGTGCTCAGTACATGGCAGGACTAGGCTGTATGGCCCAAATCCTCACCAAATGTATGTAGGCTTCTAACTTCCATTGATTTAATGGAAATGACTTGAAATCAATGGAAACTGGGAACTTAAATACCTATGAGGATCTGGGCCTAAATGCCTAGCTCATCAAAGTGTGTTTTAGCCCAGCATTCCATGGGGTCCCGTCTGTTATCTCTGTGTTTACCTAACACTCTCATTGCAGCAAGCCAAAATGATTAACTGCGAAGATTTAAAAGTCATGGGTTTTCCTGCCTAAAATGTTATTCCCCAGGGCCTCTGACAGCTTCCCGTAAAGAACATCCCCATTCTGCACCCCTTCTGCATTTGGTCCTGGCAAAGGTGTTAAAAAACAAATGGCTAGCCTACTAAGTAGTTTATTGCAGTCACTGGTTTGCAACATACAATGACCCAGAACACCCCCTGCTTCTTAACCACATTGGGCTGCATTAACTCTCTGCCTGCCATGAGAACTCCATCTATTTCATATATTTCTTTGTTAGAAAATGGAAAAGAAAAACACCAAAGCGAGCCATAAATTTGTGAGCCACTCAATATTTCAAACTGTAATTGCTGACTTGTGGAGTGTGTTGGAAGCCAGCAACAATTCGAAAGGCCCCAGATGATTGTATAATTTCTTTTGCTTAGGCGTTCTAAGAAAGGAGTTCAAAATCAAATCAACCTTCCCCCCCCTGCAAAAAAAAAATCAGGTCTTCATAGTTGCGTTTTTGAAACACTAGAGAGCTTGCAAAATGGGCAAATGGCAAGGGGCAAAAACTAGCAAGGAGAAGAGATGAAAACAGGGAGAGACAAAGGGAAGGAATGTTATTTGCCCTTAAATAACACCTTTTTCCCAATGAGCTCACAACAAGATGAATTAAACACTAATTAACACCCAGGAGGTAGCGAGTATAATAAACTTGTTGACTCATTACTGGATAAACTGCCACACTTCCTCCTCCTAAATAAGCTGTAGGGGAAAGATTGGGTCATGGCCATTTAAGGAAAGGCAGCTTGCCACCCAGTTAATAGTGGCAAACACTTTTATCCACCTGCTAAGGAATGTATGGCTAGTAGATGGATTCAGAATATAATGCAAGCTGCCTCCAGCTGCTGTGCACTTCCCTAAAAGCACCACCCTCTAGAGGAGATAGTGGGTGTTTCTTCTTTACTTGAAACTGCAGGGAGATTTACGAATAATTGCATGCAATTTAAATCCTCAAAGCATAGTACTGAAACATCGGGAATGAAGCAGCAAGTTAACACAACCTGTTTTGTTTTTAAACAATCATAATGTAAAAAATGCAACAGAGACCATTGTATCTTCATCACCCAATGCATTGGTCTAGAAAAAAAAACAATGCATATGGATTCCCCTCTGACACCAGCATCTTTTTGTGTGTCTGCAAGGAAAGATTTTGATACATACATCTGAGGCATTTTCCAACCATGTAGATTCACAAACAATTCCAACTAGAAAACAAGTATCAGAGGGGTAGCCGTGTTAGTCTGGATCTGTAAAAGCAACAAAGAATCCTGTGGCACCTTATAGACTAACAGACGTTTTGCAGCATGCAAAGGAACTAGAAAACAAAGTACCAAGGGAAGGTTAACATGTTCTCAATACTATCACAATTCTTCCCAGATCTTATTAAAACCAATCCTTTCCTGCTGATTTCTGAATATTCAGAACTCGTGGTGGGTGAGGAGTAGGGGAATGGGACATAAAATGATAATGGGGGAGGGACAGCTCAGTGGTTTGAGCATTGGCCTTCTAAACCCAGGGTTGTGAACTCAATCCTTGAGGGGGGCCACTTAGGAATCTGGGGCAAAAATCTGCCTGGGGATTGGTCCTGCTTTAAGCAGGGAATTGGACTAGATACCTCCTGAGGTCCCTTCTAATCCTGGTAGTCTATGACATTAAATCACAAACTTCCTGTTACCCATTTTGGTTCCCAGATTAATGAAACCCTTCAAACTATTCAACTTTTCAGACTCTGGTGGCTCCATACTTCAGTGGTGTGACATTTAAACAATAAAAAAACCCTGGAACAGCTTCCAGTTGGCTCTTTAGAGGTTTACAGCTAGTCATCCTTTTTAACTGGCCAGTATTAAATTAGGAGCATGCCGGGTTATGAAAATTATGCCCAGACTTAAAGTGGTGATAGTATCCAACTACTTGGTAAAAGTAAATTATAATTTAAGATTTACGAGCACCCATTTATTTATTTAATATCCAGAACTCTTTGGATTTTATTTTATTAACACATGTTGTAGCTATGTCAAGTGGGAGGGGGAGAACACTTCAGAATTGTCATCTTTAGAGTGTCTAGATGAAAAAATGGATTGATATCCAAAAAATGTCTTAAAAAGCAGCAACAGCTTAGTCATTGATTTCCACACATGCACAGAGCACCACATTTCACTAACTACTGTATATTCCCAGAATAGTAGCAATAATTCAGTTCCATGGCAGTGCAATGGTGGAAGGCAAATGGATGTCTTTTCAAGAGGATCTTGCTGTCCCGCAGCTCTAGGTTAATTAGAGATGGGTTTGCGCCAGAAGATTCAGATCAAGACTTGAATATGAATTTGTCCAGAGTTTGGAGGTGCTCAGATCGGGCTGGCTGATTCAGGACCTGCTGATAAACAAGAAATTTGTCTCTCAGCCATGCATGGTATTTGTAATACTCTGTCCATGGTACCTGCCTTGTATGAGGGGGACATGTTCCCCAGGATTGACATTTGTTTACTCCACAAGCACATGGCCTTAATTTTATCCCTGGGCCCATGTGATGGACCAAATTCCAGTTTTATTGCAGCTGTGCTGTTGGAATCCTGCCGAGAGCCAGCTCAGGCTAGTCCATATGGAACAGCAGCCAACACCCGATAGTCCAGTCCCCTCCATCACATTCTCTTTAACCTGCTGGGCTGGTGAAGAAAGGAGGAAAGACTTAAGCAGCCCACTCTCCTTCCCGAGCCTCCCTACCAGGCCCTGGCTGAAGTCACCTAGCAGCTAAAACCTAAGGGACCCTCTCAACGTGCTTAGCTATCCCAAGGTTGGAAGTTGCAGTATGGAAGTGGCAGCAGGAGGACAAAGCAGGACTCACCATCGTGGTGCCTCCTGGTGGCTGTCCTGGGAATTAGCTCTCAGCCCTTCCAGGCCGCCTTCAGCTAGTGGTGTCACGCCTGCCGTCACTGCTGTCGCCACTCTTTGGACCTGCGTTGCTCCCCGGACCGCAGCGTCCTCTTCTGGGCACAGTCCTCCAGCTGTGAGTCCTTAGTCCTGCCACTTGCCTCAGAGGCCAACTGCAGTCCACGGTCCAGCCCCTCACCTCAGGGGCAAACTGCAGTCTGGATACTGGCCACTCTCCTAACCCTCACACTCTGCTGCCCCTACCCCTGCCCAGTACTGCTCTATCTATGGCACTTCTTCAGGCAGCCAGTCCTCCTCACTTGCCTTCCAAAGAAAGACTCCCTTCTGCTCTGCTGAGCAGCCCTTTATATATGGCCCTTGCTGGCCCTTATTGGCTGCTCCAGCAAGCCTTCCCCCTATTGGTGGGCTCAATAAACCCTTTCCTGATTAGTGGGTTCTGCGCAGCCTCCCTCGTGCTGCTTTTAACCCCGTCATTCTCCCTGTGTGGAGCAGCTGCCGCACTACAAGCAGTGAGTTTGCAAAAGTGTCCCATTTAAGTTAGGATTTTGGTTCTCTGTTTAAGACGACATTACACACTTTTATTTACATGCTAATTTTGCTTTGCTTAGCTAAAAACAACATGTGCCCCTTTATCAGAAGAAAACCAGTGTCAAAGGCAAAAGACGGGAAAGGAAATTCAGATAAATGAAAATGTATCATTGGACAAAGTGGGGTTTTGTTACATAAGAAATTTTAGGAAGAGGAAAAGACTATCCATCCCAACAGAGCTTCCTCGTCACTTTATCTTAGTCGCACCTTCCTGCTTTGTTTCTGCAGACCCCCCCCCCAAATTATTATCCCAGAAAAAAGATATGCCTCTAAATTAAGTCAAACCATTTATTTCCCTCTGACAGCTTGACTCAGATACGTCGTGTGCTTTTCAGAGGAGCCACTGTGATGTGAAAGGTGCACAAACACAAGCATGCATTTTTGGACCTCATCCTTGATCAAGGAATGGGAAATGCATGGAAGTCCCACACCAGACTTTGCATTTGTGGCCACAAACTTTTTTTTCCTCCCCTGAAATGTTTCAATCCATGGATATTTTTTGACAAGTGCAACTTTCCTGTCCCCATTAGATATTGCAATCTGAAGACAGTGAGGATCAGTAAGTGCTATGAAACCTCTTCCATTTAAAGCGTAGAGCTTTCAGGGCTCTCTTTTTCTTCCTTGGCCCTCAAAAGACAAAAGCCAGGTAAGGGGGTTCTGGGGAAAGAAATCTATTAATTCATCCCATATTTTTCCATGGGAGGAAAGAAGTGGAGGTTCCTCCCTCTCACCCCCACCCCTTGTCCCTGCCCTGCGGAGTAGGCCAGAGGGCCCATCTCAGACCCAATAGATTGTGCATAATCTACAAGAATTCAAGGCCTTGCCCCTCTGCACCTCTAATCTCTGGTAGCTTTTCCCAGCTCCCTGGAGGTGAGCTCCAGTGGAGCCTCTCTACCTGCCTGCCCCCAAAGAGGGAAAGATAAATACAACCCCAAGCTGCATTATCCTTATTACCTAATCCTGTGGGCCAGAGGATGGACAAAGCCCTGTTCCCAGTCCACCTATTCTGTGTCATGACCCCAGGTCTGCGGGGTTCCCAGTCCCCTGTCACCCCCCTGCTCCCACCCAATGGCTCACTACGTCTAACTGAGTGGAGAGACCATAAAACCTGAACCTACATCAGAGAGGCCTTCTCTGGGTCCTGACTGGAGGAACATCAAGACCTCTGAATGGTCAAGGCTTTCTACTTACATCTAAGAGAGGCAGTGGACCAGGAAGTTGTCTGCACAAGTGGGCCCTACCGGCTACTACATTGGACCCTGCCTTCTTGCCTCATTCCTAGTGCCCGCTTCCCTGACCTGTTCCAGATCCTTGCCTTGCTTCTGATCCTTGCCCCTGGTCTCCTGCTCCAACCCTTGCCTTGATTCTCTGACTGACTCCGTCTCTCACCTTTGGCCTGGCTTCTGGTTCTGGCTCCAACCCTTAGCTTGACTCTTGACTCTGACTCTGCTCCAACCACTAGGCCCAATCACCTTTATCGCAGCCCTGACATTCTGCTCCCAGTCTGGCCAATCTGTTCTCCTCCCACAGGCAACTCACACCTACAAAGCATCCTCTGCAGGGTCTGAAGCAGGCTCCTGAACATCCTTGAACGTCTATGCCTGAGCATCTTTCTATTTTCCATTTCTGCTGTTTGTCTAATGGGAGCTCAGCATGGACAGTGAGACCAGACTGGCCAGTTTCATTTTCATTTTTGAGTCTTGCATGCACATTTTTCAGGTGCAAATGCAGAGCCCATTGTTGAGGCTGATTTCTTGGGCAGCACAGAGCTATTGTCATAGGCATGGGAACTAGGAGTGTGGGAGATGCTGCAGCACCCCCAGGTTTTACACAGGGCTCTGTTGCCAGCCCCACGCCCAGGATTCCGGCTGCTGGCCTCACGCCTGGGGCTCCAGTCTTGGCCTCGCACCTGCCCCCATCTGTGGCCGCAGCCTCGACCCCCTTACCCCTGTCCATGTCCCCCACTCCCACCCCCAGGAGACACTGCCCTGCTCCCAGCCCCAGCTATGGCGAGGGCACGCGACAGGGGTAAGGGGACTGCTTTCAGCACCCCCTTATTAAAAGTGTTCCAGTACCACTGCTGCTGTAATGGCCCAAAACAGCCTCCCGGGATGGAGAGGCTGGGAGAAGCTATTTTGTGCTGGCAGACAGCCCTTTGGGGGCAGTCAAAAGATGCACACTTTTAACCTGCATTTAGGTTAGGAATAGAGGAGCTGAGAGCCAGGCCTGAGCCCTTTAAAATGAATAAAAGATGATCTATAAATAGTGACTTAAGAATGGTATGGAAGGATGTAAAACAAGCTTTGGAAACAGGTTTCAGAGTAGCAGCCGTGTTAGTCTGTATCCGCAAAAAGAACAGGGGTACTTGTGGCACCTTAGAGACTGACAAATTTATTTGAGCATAAGCTTTCGTGGGCTACAGCCCACTTCATCGGACGCATAGACTGGAACATATAGAGAGGAGATATATTCACATACAGAGAACATGAAAAGGTGAGAGTTGCCCAACCAACTCTAAGAGGCAAATTAATTAAGATGAGCTATTGTCAGCAGGAGAAAAAAAGCTTTTGTAGTGATAATCAAGATAGCCCATTTAAGACAGTTTGACAAGATACTTAACATGGGGGAAATAGATTCAATGTGTGTAATGGCTCAGCCATTTGGAAACAGGGTATTATTGCTCAAGGTACCATGCATGCCCTAAGATCAGCACACTTTTATGGTGACCTTCCAAGGAGGGTTGTGGCCTCCTTTGTGACTTCCACTCTAGTTAATTTAGGTTTTACCTATTGACACCAGGATGTGTGGAAGAAAGAGTACACCTTGGATCATTCAGGAGGCTGGCTCAGGTGCTAATCCAAAAGCATACAAGATTCCCATTAGGTCAAGGCCATCTTTGAAAAAAAACAAAAACGGAATGAGATTGGGAACACGTGTTTGAAAGAGATGTCCCAGCATGCTTTCTGCTCTGCTGTGAGGTCGCAGAACTTCAAAGGCAGCAGACAGAAGGCACACCACTTGAGGAAACGTAATCCCAGAACTACAGGGAGATGTTGGCAATACATAATACAGATTTGCATTTGGGCTAGTGAACTGCCCTATACTTTTCCAAATTTCATGTAGATTTACAGAAATGCTCCCCAAAGTTAGAGCCCCGTTCAGCTACTCTCACCACAGGTTTGAAAGGATTCGATTTTTATCAGTAAATGCCGGTAAATGTTGATTTCACCACACACACGCACACACACACACACACACACACACACACAAAATATTTCCACTGATAATCATCTAAATCTATAGACAGGCAAAGTGAGAAAAAATGCTGCTTGAGAACTTATTAGAGTTTGATTTAAGGATATTTACCTTATATATTTTCACATGTGATGGTGACAATTTGTGTTTAATGATTATAGAAGCTTTAACTTTTTCAATCTTAACATCTACAGATATTAAATAATTATTGTGGACCTCCTCCCCATAATTTCCCACAACTCTGAAAATTTGAACTAAGAAAATTTGAAAAAAAGCTTAAAAATAATCATCAATCATATCTGTCAAAAATGATTTAAAAAAAATCAAATTCTGCCAAGCCTACACACAATCCATTGTACTGCCGTGAACGCTGAATGATGGTGAATTAGAGACACATTTTGCCTTGAAATGGGCTTTTTCTTCTGTGTTAAGTTAATTAGTGGTTTGCTAGTATGTTAACTGTTCTGCTCATAGACCTCAGGCTGGTTCTTCTGTAATGAACAAAAGCAGTCCTTTAGCAACAGGTAACCACTGATTTCTCAGGAACTATAACTTAAGTAACAAGCATTGAGTTACTGAATTTTCAGTCTGGCCAAGAAGCAAGAAACTTGCCCTCTCCATCCCCAAAGGAAAGGGAGGTTATTAGACTGATCTTTGGTCTAATTTAAAACCTGACAGCTGGGATTGTCTGAAACCTTCCTCATTTCTTCTTGATCAGCTCTCCCAAACCTGAAGGGACTTTTTGGATCATGATATGATGACTGACAATTTTGTTTCCATGGTAAAGTTCATCAAGAAAGAATTCACCTTTTGGAGGAAACTCCATTTTGATTAGGAAATGTACTTTATGCCAACGTTAAGTGCAGCTAGACGGGCTCTTGTCAGGAAGTGGGATAGGGCCAGGCTGAAAATCCAAGACTTCTTCCCTTTCCTGTTAGGATGTCCTTGCATTGACAGGTTATAAAGCTGAATCATGCTGGAAAAAAAGCACAGAGATGGCTTAGGGTGACCCAGTGGCCTGGCTACTATTTTTCCACATGAGTTGGGAATAATTGCAAAGGTTGCAAATGACTGCAAAAGAAATTCAGCAAATTGCAAATAATGATAAATCCATTTGCAGTCAAGAGTTTAGAGATGATCCCTTGAAGCACATTTGGTTCTAATCAGGCCCCTGCACTGTAGAACATCCTGTTTGTCTACACTTATTATTACTGACAAATTATCCTCCTCTCAAATCTCAGGGAGCATTCACTTTATCCCCACATTAAACCTGATTGGAAACAGTAGGTTTAATTGGACGCAGCATGAGGCCCGGTCATAAACTGCACCAGTTCTTTTTTATTGTTAAATACATTAGATGTGTGAAAATAGTATATATTTAAGATACAGATGCCAACCTGCTGTTAGTAGTATTTGTTTAAACAATGCACATAGGCACAGTATCTCATGTGCAACCTCTATGCATTCTTAGTGCACCCCTCACTGAAATGCCAGGAAAATTACATAGACAAAATTCTCGCTGAAGGTCCTGGTCCCCAGCTTTCCCTTTCTTCACAGTTTGTGTATCTAACATACATATACTCTGCATACAGATCTAATTCCATACTGAAAGGCACATGATTGATTCAGCTTCCATCAGCCGCAAGTTCTTGTAGATTGCAAGTCACAGAGATTGGTCCTGAGATAATGAAAGCCTGGCCCAGATTTTTGAAAATTAGGATCTGGACTTTGAAACAGATCTAATGTTGGACAAAGAGTCAGTGCTGAGCACGGCTCAATGAAGGGATGTACTCTTGCTGGTCTGTCTTACCTAGAAGATGGGCCTCCTAGAGTTGCCTTGTGTTACGATATCTAGAATTTCCCTCATGGACTTGGCCCCCATGTCCAGACAGAGCTTACAGCAGTAAGGAAGACTGGAGGTAAGAAACATTAGGCTCATAGGAATATGCAAAAGAAAGGCATGCAGTCAAAGAGTGGAACTAAAGGCTGTTAGTTGGGTGTCCAGGAGCAGTGATGAATCCCACAGCACATGGAGACAGCACTCCGTCTTGACAACTGGGAGGACAGCACATTCCATGCACCAGGGTTAGGTGATGTCTTTGACCAGTGCTTTGAAATGTTTTCCTCTTTCCACCAGCACCAACTCTCTTTTGCCTGCACTGAACTTCAGCCAGCTGCTTTTCATCCAGATTTACCTCCGAGACAATGGAAAAGTTGGGTGATGGCTTAGTCTGCATTCAGTGAGAAGGAGAGGTAGACTGAGGTGTCGTATTGATGGCATGCCTCACACTCTCATCTGCAGGCTGACCAAAGGCTTGAGCTTTGTGGGAACCCTGGGGGCTCTCAGGCAAGAGGAGCAGTTGCCCATTAGATTGCAATGTTCTCAGATCTGTCCAAGAGGGTGGGAGCAAAGAGAGGCTGCCCAAGTCTGCCAGGTCTCTGACATGAGTCTGCAGCAGTTCATGATCCACACTGTCAAAAGCTGCTGGTAGATAATACAGAACTATTAAATAACCTCATTCAAATGACCTGGTTGTACAAAATTGTGGAACAGTCTGAACCCACCGTCTCTAAAGAAAGCTATTTAAATTTGCATCTGACGAAGTGGGTATTCACCCACGAAAGCTCATGCTGCAAAACGTCTGTTAGTCTATAAGGTGCCACAGGATTCTTTGCTGCTTTTACAGAACCACACTAACATGGCTACCCCTCTGATATTTAAATTTAGGCAACTTATAACTGTTTGTCTGAGGGTGGAGATGGATGGCAGGAGAGAGATCACTTGATCATTACCTGTTAGGTTCACTCCCTCTGGGGCACCTGGCATTGGCCACTGTCAGTAGACAGGACACTGGGCTAGATGGACCTTTGGTCTGATCCAGTACAGCCGTTCTTATGTTCTTATGTTTGTTATGATTCAAAGATGGGGAGAGATGTGATTTGCTGAAATCAAGTATTCCATCACTGTGTGGTCCTATGTGGAAAAAGTAACATGATACCAGGGGATTTTATAGGGATAGTTACCATTTTAAATTTAATTTAAATTGACTTTACATGTGCCATGGCTGCCTAAGTTTTATTTTGTGCAAGAAGCAAAGTGGGAGTGCATGTTCTTCACTCCCAGTTTGCAAGCCACTGCTTTGCTCAGGAAATACATCTCTCAACTGTCCTCATCTAAGCCTGATTGCAAGAATAAAAACTATACTGCAAAGGTGAATAATAACATTGAGATGGAGACTTGTCAGAAACATTGCAAGAGCCCAGGCACAACCACAGAATCTCTGCTAAACTTTTTTTTTTAAAAAACCCACCCACCTCAATATCCTTGCAACCATCAATGAAATGAGTAACATTAGTATCAGAGAAATATACAATCCATTGACACAGAAACCTTAGCCTTCATTCCTGGGTATTAGCTGCATGCTCAGTGTGTTTGCATTTGATCAGTCACTGACTGTTTGGGGGATTTGTGAGGCTAATTCTTAAGATATCAAAGTTTAGGGCTTGATTTTAGACATGCTTGAAGCCCAGGGTGCCCAGCACTTCTGAAATTCAGGTCATCAACCTCTAGATGGCAGCCTCTAGAGACGGGATATGTTATTTAAATATTAACCAAGAGGTTAAGTACTCCAGCACTTCTTGGAATCTCATCATACCTTTTCCAGATGGATATTAAAATCTGTGTAGCAACCTGATATTCAGTATGCATCTATACACATATTTTTCTTATAAAACTGCAGCATGTAAGAGGGGCTCTCAAGTTTTGTTCGTCTTACTAGAGCAGTAAGCTGTATTGGCTTTTCTTCCTGTTCTAGGGGAAAGGACACTTGGTACTGTTGGAAGGTGTCAAACTGACTTCAAGAGTTTTCTACCTAGTACTCTATGTATTTATATGGCCCTATCTCTGTAGTATCTAAGTGCCTCATGGCCTGTGAGATAGAGAAGTACTATTATTCTCATTTTACAGGGAGGAAAATCAGGCTAAGTTGCTTGTCCAGTCACACAGGCAGTCTGTGGCAGAGCAAGGACTTAAACATGGGTCTTCAGCCATCCTAGGCTAGTGACCAAATAACTGGACCATCCTTCCTTCCCACAGACCAGGGCCAGGATGAGTAGTGTCAGATTCAACTGTTCCATGATGAAGGCCCACAGCCCCATTGAAAATGGCCTAAGAAGACCTAACAACTTGCTTCCCATGGGGCACTAAGCGTTTTCTGACAGTAACAACTTTTATCTGCTACAGATCTGACCAGGATTTGAACTTGCAGCCCACACCCCATTACCAACCTCCTGAGCGATCAAGCATGATCAAGCCTTCTATATATAATTGACTCAGCAGCATCCTTTATCTCCTGAACAAGGTGATATTTGGGCATCTTTGCTGGTTTGATATTGACTAGGCATATGCATATCATAGAATATCAGCGTTGGAAGAGATTTCAGGTGATCATCTAGTCCAACCTGCTGTTCGAAGCAGGACAAATCCCCAGACAGTTTTTTTTCCCCAGTTCCCTAAATGGCCCCCTCAAGTACTGAGCTCACAACCCTGGGTTTAGCAGGCCAATGCTCAAGCCACTGAGTTCTCTCTCCCCCGTTCCTTTTAGTATGTTGCTTTGGTGAGCTAAAGTAAAGGAAAATATACATATAAGTAATCATTTATATGCAAATATGTGAGTTTCTCTTTCTTGTTTTTTAAACAGTTCTGTGAATAAATAAGTATATTACTGAGTAGTGGCTGAGATATTCAAATGTCTTAAGGAGTTAGGCACCCAGATTTGACTGAAAGGCACCTATGACTTTTTTCATGAAATTATGTATCCCCTATGATATTTTGAAAGCAAACACACCAGAGTGGTTCAAACAGAGGTGGAACTTCTGACCTGATGTAGGTGGCCAAGACACTTGTAACCCCTCCCCCCTTTGCAAACAGTTAACAGTAACAACAACTGAAGGCTTTCATTTTTCTGTCTGGGGAATGCACTCAAAATTATTTCATGGTGAGGTGATAAACAGGCGGGAACAAATATGGAGACTCAGTCTGTGTAAAACCTTAAAAAGAACAGGAGTACTTGTGGCACCTTAAAGACTAACAAATTTATTTTAGCATGAGCTTTCATGAGCTGCAGCTCACTTCTTCGGATGCATAGAATGGAACACACAGACAGGGGATATTTATACATACAGAGAACATGAAAAGGTGGAAGTATGCATACCAACAGGCAGAGTCTAATCAATTGAGATGAGCTATCATCAGCAGGAGGAAAAAAAACTTTTTGAAGTGATAATTAAGATGGCCCATAGAAGGTGTGAGGAGAACTTAACATAGGGAAATAGATTCAATTGGTGTGTTCCATTCTATGCATCCGAAGAAGTGAGCTGCAGCTCACGAAAGCTCATGCTAAAATAAATTTGTTAGTCTTTAAGGTGCCACAAGTACTCCTGTTCTTTTTGCGGATACAGACTAACACGGCTGCTACTCTGAAACCTGTAAAACCTTAGTGCATCTAAAAAAAAAAAGATTCCATGAGTGAATCCTTTTCCCATGGTGTATAATTTTCCCCAGGCCAACTTTGGAACTGAGCTTTCTGTTTTCAGCTGAGCAGCATAAATTAAGCCCAAGCATCAGCATACAGTGGAAGGATGGAGAAAGCTGACCATTCCCCTCATGAGGTCAGCCACAAATTCCTTCTGTTGTCTGAGAAATGATGAGATACTCTTTGCAGACATAACTTAGATCAGTTAGCACCACAGAGAAACTTTTCAGCAGCTTAAACAGGGATTGAAATATATGGGTTTTTTAAAATACTTTTAGACTACATGGACTCAATTTTTCTTTTAACATATTCTTCTACACAAAAAGCCAGTTGTGCGTGGTGCTGTTTCCTCTGGGCAATCTTACAAGAAATGTTCCCAGCTCACTTCATGCCACTACAAATATCTCTTTACCTCAGAGAAAAGGGCAAATCACTCAACTGCAGGTCCAAACAAATTCAGCTGCTTGGAACTCTAACGGCGCTGGGTGACAAACTATGACAGGGAATGTATTTCACTCCCCCTCCACACTTTCATTATTCAAGGCTGAAATTCTTCCCCTCCAGATGGGCTGCCAGTCACAGAAGTTAGGCTGTTTGGCCAGTGTTTTGAAATGGCCACCACCTCCTGCTTGGTTTCAAGAAAGAACTTAAAATATAATGGACACTGTAGGTGCGAAGTGACAAGGATTTAGGAACTCTTTTGTGTTGTGTTGCCAGACGGAATGAAAACAAGCTTTTGATTTCAAGTCAATGATAAATGATGAGAAATCTTTTCAAACCTTCTGCAGAATGTCTCTTTCTGGTTTTTACATTTACAGCAGCCCCATGTTTACTGACTTAACAGCTGTAACCTGTTTTAGTAGGGAAGAGTGAAATAGTTCAGTACCCAGGAACTTTCACCAAAAACTCACACCAAGCCTAAAATTAACCTTCTCTTCTGCTTCTTAAAAATTAGCTTTTTTTTTTTCTTTCATAATTTCACAGTTTCTCTCTCATTTACTCTCTGGGTTCCATGCAGGAAATGAAGGCTATTCTGGTAAAACGCTAATCCCATTTTGCTGAGTGTAGTGGTCCCTCCCTCTCCAGTCTGGAGGGAGGCCACTCTGCCTCGTAGGGGGGTGGCAGTCCTTGGGTTCGGGCCGACCCAGCAGGGCAGAGTCATACACAGTTTATGGTTTTCGGCCAGCCTGACAGAGGCAAACACACAATAGGCTGGGGCTCCTGTGCCCACCCTTGGGCGGGGCAGGGCCTGACACGAGGAGTACTTGTGGCATCTTAGAGACTAGCAAATTTATTTGAGCATAAGCTTTCTTGGGCTAAAGCCCACTTCATCAGATGCATGCAATGGAAAATGCATTAGGAAGCTTATGCTCAAATAAATTTGTTAGTCTCTAAGGTGCCACAAGTACTCCTCATTCTTTGTGTTAAAATTGTGAGCTATCACTTTAAATTATTTGGGCTTCTTCATAGACTTGCTTGCAGGCAGGGGTCTCTCTAGGGAAGCATGCAATCAGAGCCAGTTATATATATATATACACACACACACACACAGAGAACATGAAAAATAGGAGTTGCCATACCAACTCTAATGAGACTAATTGATTAAGGTGGGCTACAAATGGATACACCACAAATGGATTTACACCAAAGATTAATTTTAACCTATATGTATTATCTGTTGGTGATTGCTAAGATATACATTGGTCTTTCTAAGCATTCAATGGTTGGCAGTCTGGAAAGTGCCAGTGGAAGTCTTGTAAATAATAAAATGAGGGCTTTCCTACAAGTAAGGAAGCCTGAGTAATTCATATTTAGATCTCTCCCTTTCTCTTTTTCATGCCACAATCCAGAAACACACTGTTGGAAAGTTTAAGGGAAGGAGTCCATTCAGTCCTGAATGTACATGTTAATTCATGTGGAACATGATTAAAACGTAAAATCCTCACTCTTTTGACATAAGTCAGATCTGTGTACATTGGAAATGAGACTCAGTAACTATCTGTTGGAGAGGAATAGTTCCTACTGCTATATGAGCAACACCCTCAGGGAGCAAAGAGACTCAGGACAAGTTAAAGCTCCCTAATATGAATATAAAATTTACCATCAGATCACTAGCCATGTAGTCTGGAAGAATGCTTCTTGTACTGGTCAACGCCCTCCTCTGTATCAGCCCGTGGACCAGGCTGTGTTATACGGCAAACACAATCCCTCCCTGAGCTCCCCAGTTGTGCATATTGTGGCTTTGCACCAAGGCCTGCTCTGGCCAGCTGCTAGATCTCGAAATGGCACGTGGCTAGGGAAGCTGTGATACCCCTCCTGAGCTGTAGCGAGGGGATGCAAATCTTCATCATATGTAGTGCACGTGGAAGAACAGTCTGACCCAGCAGTGATACCCAGAGGCTTGTGCTCCTTCTCAAAGCCTCCTGTGTTAAATCTTTGATATATTAAAGTGTGACTGTAATGCTGGCGTGGCTCTTGAGAAACAGACTGCCAGCCTCTGACTCTTTTTCCTGACTTATGGAAATTTAGATTAATAAAAGGGTCCTTTTAACATAGTAAACTGAGGTCAAGAACCACAGAAAGATGGCCATTTCCTCACAAGCCAACCTATCGCCCATTTGATGGTGCAGGCAAGAGAAACATTCAGATGGAAAGCTGCATATTAATCTCAGCAATGGAGAGGCATTATCTGAACTATTGCCCACATCTACGTGCTGGTCCCCACATAATACACATACAAATGTCTTTGTACCATAGTTTGACATCTTCCCTGGAATTAATGACTTTGGATGGGGGTACTCCTTGGAAAAACCATTAACCACTAGCTAATGAGTATTTCCAGGGCTGCAGCCTCAGGGACAGGAGCAGCATTTTCTCAAGGTAGCATTTTTAGGAATGACTTAAGAAGCCTAATGGTTGAGCTGTTCCTGGGTAGCTAAAAAGGTGAAGGAAGAAGAGATGAATGGAGTGGATGAGTAGAAGGAAGTAGGAAGACAGGCACTTCCTCTGGCATTCATAAGACTGGCTATCTTGTGCTATATCAAGAAGTGCTATGGAGGTTCAAAGGAAATTGGATGTGATAACAAGGATCCCGTTAAATGAGTTGTGCATAGTGTCTGGAAAGGACTGGAATAGTAATGGTTCATGGAAATATTACTTAGACTTGGAAGGTTTTGTTTGTTTGTTTGTTTGTCTTTTGTTACAAATGAAATCCCTTTTTTTGCCCCTCCTCCCAACTCATTCAATTTCATTGCTTTTAACAAAAACTCGTATGCATTTTATTTTTAAAGACGGAGACTATTTCTATAGAAATATGGGTCCAATCTGTGCCACAGTTGCCTTTGAAAGCTGAGGTTTGAAATTAGCCATTTACATTTTCAAAGAGAAGAACGTTTTTAATTGGCCATTTTTTTTTCAAATCAAATTATGCAGAAAGTGAAATCTGAGGGGCAATGAATTGCCTGAAATGAGGCAATGAAAAATTCCACCACAGATTTTTCCGAAAAATATTTGCTGCATGTCTCTAAAATACATTGACAGTTTTCTTCCTCTGATTCTTCATGGTTTCCCCATAAATAATAATGAATTTTACTTGTTTTTATTTTTAAATACCTGTCTCTTTGTTTAGCTGGGGGTTTTTTAATGAAAGGGAAACCATTTTCTACTACACTTTGCCTTTTCTCCACCCCCAGTTCAGAATCAAAAACATAATTTGATTCAGACAGGTACACAATCTTTATACTGATACACACACACACAAAATTAGCTGTCATGAATTAAACCCTATTTTTTCCTAACCCCAAATAAACAGTCAGCCTGCATTTGATTGTAATAACACACTTGACATTTCATTGATGGCATGTTAGAGTTTTTCTTTTGAACAGTTTTATTGGAATTCTTTGGACTAAATATGCTGTGGCTTTATGATAGCTTCATTAAAGAGCAGAAACCAATAATGAAACCAAAAGGACGTGAAGAACTCCAAAGAGTTTGTAGTACAAAACGTAGAAATATCTTACATGGTTTTCAGTTTGGAAGCTATTCCAGCTTCAGATGCCCTTGAAATGTATCATGTTGTAGTAACGTGGGGCCAAAGTTTGAAGTATTCACTGAAGCAAGAAACCCATTAATTTTATTTGGAGTTTGCCTAATAAAGACTGAGGGCCATGGATCAGGTTCTACTCTCATTTACACCAGTGCAAATCTGGAGTAACCCCAATGAATTGCTTAGCATTGTACCAGATTTACAGTGACGTAAGTAAGATCTGAAAAGACTATGAACCTCAGAATTTGGATCCTGATTATTATATAACAACAATATGTCTCCAGAAAAGTCTTATTGCAACTAATCACAGTTTATATTTAAAAGTGTCTATTCTGATGCCAATTTATAGTTGCTTTTATGAAGTGTGAGATTTTGCTTCTTTCTCTTCAAATCTCAGAGTAGAGGATGTCCAAACTGCAGGCTGAGGAGTAAATGTGGCCAACAGAATCTTAAACTACAGCTTGTGGCTTCCATCTCCTGGTAAATGTGGAGTAAGGTCAAAGCTCAGGTTTTCTGGCCTCATCCTGAATCTAATGAAATCAAAAGCAAAACTCCCATTGACTTGCATGGAACAAAATCAGGTCTTTAATCACTAGTGAAGTTGTATAGGAAGCAGTTTACTTTCATCCGTCAGGGAAGATACTAGTACCAGAAATGCTTATGCACATGTGTATTAGATTATCTTTTCAAACTATAATGAGGAGTCCTTGTGGCATCTTAGAAACTAACAAATTTATTTGGGCATAAGCTTTCATGGGCTAAAACCCACTTCATCAGATACATGAAGTGGAAAATACAGTAGGCAGAATATATATACACAGTACATGAAAAGATGGGAGTTGCCTTACCAAGTGGGGCGGTCAGTTCTAATGAGACAATTCAATTAAAGTGGAAGTGGGTTGTTAACAACAGGAGGAAAAATCACTTTTGCAGTGGTAATCAGGGTGGCCCATTTCAAACAGTTGACAAGAATGTGTGAGTAACAGTAGGGGGAAATTAGCATGGGGAAATTAGTTTTTAGTTTTTTAGTGACCCAGCCACTCCCAGTCTTTATTCAGGCCTAATTTGATGGTGTCCAGTTTGCAAATTAATTAATTTCCTCCTATTACTGTCAAAAAAGCATCAGACTTGCCCATGGGATGGAATCTCCATTTTCTGAACAACTCTGCTGATAAGTTATAGTGGAAGTCATGTCCAACCTTCTCTGTCCAGAGGGAAAATTGTCATGATACAGAGCTTTTGAGGTTATGATCAGCAGAACTGAAGAGGGGAAGAAATTGAGGAGGACCTAAACATAAAAACACTTTCTAATCAGTTAGTTACCTTCCAAAGACATGTGCCTGGTATTTGATAGCCTAAATTTACATTACAATCAACCCAATTTTACTTTCCCTTTCACATTTACATTATAATCAACCCAATTTTACTTTCCCTTTCACATTTTACCGTGTTGGACTGTAGCCCACTCTATTATGGCTCATCTGAAGGGATGTGAATTATCTCTATGCAGGCTTGACATAACCTTGTGCAATGTGACGTAATGCGCCAAAAAGGCTGAATTAAAAAAAAGAGACTATACTTATTAATAGGAAAGGAAACAAGTCCCTAGCTGACAACTGGTGGCTGGAAATCAAGGGACACTTTCTCAGAAAAAGTCATTTATGACTATATAAATTACTATTATTTATTCAGGGGGAAGAAATACCTAATGAACTTATAACTAGAATCAGCTGGCTAAGTAAACTACAAGGGACAGGTATTTGTGTATCACTGCCAGGTAGATTCAGGCAGTAAGGGCTCAAACCCGCTCCCAATGGCATCAATCAAACTCCCATTGACTTTGATGAGAGCTGAAGCAGAACCTAGATTGGCATGTTTCATTAGTTTCCCCTCTGCAACAATGGAAGCTGCCAGAATACAAGCATTACCCCAATTTCAACATTCACGTCCCGCTCATTTTTCAGATTGCCTGTGCATGCAGTGTACTTGCACAAAGCTTCCATTCTGTCACCTCACACTAATAATACTCAGTCATCCCTCCCTCTCTGAGCTATTAGGGTCAGACCTGCATTCCAAAGGCATGATTCGAAACCATAGCCCTTTAAATTCCAGCAAATTGGAGGGCTGAAATCTTCACCGTGTGCGTGCGCACTTGTGAACTTTTTACCTTTGACCCAGCAGCAGTGCAGCACACGTAACCCATTCTCCACCTCGCTGCTGCTGGTTCACAACAGGTGGAAATAAAACACTGTGAAAGTAACAGTGCTACATGGTCACTGGCCCCTTCAAGGGAAGTTGGGCCCAGCCCCACCTGCTAATAATAAGGTGCCTGCACACTGAGGCTGTGGAGTTAAGGCTGAGGTGATAGTCTGAAGAACAGCCAGTCCTTTAAAAGGCAGTTGATCTGAAGAACAGTGGAGAACAGGTAGGTTCCCACAGGAGTCCCTACTTCAGGGTAAAGAACCCAGCTGCTGGGTGATTCTGAGGTAGAAAGCCCAGGGAGCGTGAACTGTGGAGACTCCTGGGGTCTGGGAACTGGCTGAGAGAGGCAGTACTGCCAACCACTAGGGACCAAAAATGATAAGTCCAAGCTCAAAAAAGTCATGAGATTGGCCCCACAAATCACGAGATTTTAAAAACATCAGCAAACCATATTCAGAACTGGGTGGGGAGGTGTTGGGGTCATCTTGCTAGGTGCAACCAACGTTGGTGGATTCCAGAGCACGGCTGGGGTGTAACAAGCAGGCTAATGGAATCAGAGTGCTGAGTCAGAGCTGCTTTGCACACAAACACTCGGTGCATGCATGTCTGCTGGTTGGCTGTGTCCACGCTATGAGCCACAGCAGCAGAGCATTTGAAGCACTCAAGGCTACAGGGCAGGTAGTGACAAAGCCCCTCACTGATATGGGTTGCGCCCCAGCATGTGACACCAGATTGAACCTATTTAGTGGCTAACTTGAGAATTTAAGTCAAAAAAATTCAAGTAATAAAACAATAAATATCTTTAGGATTATACATCTGAGATCTGAGGCTTCATTTGCTACATCTCAGTCTTGGTCTGTGGCTTCAATCTCTAGGCCCTTTAAACCAACACTGTATTGATTCATAAATTAAAATGAAAGGTAAAAGGGAGAGCACAAGAGTTATCTCACTATTCCCCATCTTGGCCTACTGCTTGTCTTCTGAACACATGCTTGAAGTACATACATGTAGGTTTTTATGGAGGGTCACATGTTGGTCAATTGCTTAGTTAAGATCTTGGGTACCAGTTTAATTTATTTTTTCCCCTTTCCAATTTCAATTTTGTTGCTGTGAAAATCAGAGTCTAACTGCAGTGACTACAGCCAGACATATGGCGGGTAAGCAATGTCAGGCTTCCCATACATCTCTGCCAATGTCTCCCTGTCCTGACCGCAAACACCCTCTGCCATTTCAGCCCTTTGTGAAGACTGAAAAATGGACTGATACTGAATTCTGTGATACAGACAAATATCCAGTATATGGGGCTACTTGCAGATCATCATATTTGTTTTGCAAACTTACTATATCAAGTAAAGTGCTGGTCTAAATCTGTAAAAGATGAATAGAATGAGAATACATTTTCTGAGTCAAAGCATTGCAGTTAATGCATTGTAGCACACTAATGCTACAAGTTTAAATCACATCCAAATTTTAATGAGTTCTATTCCAATTTAAAGTGGAGGGGTCAAATCTCAGTTCCATATTCAGTTTTAATTCTACCCTACTCCCACTGAAGTAGAAACACTGACAGTCCTGCTCTCAGACATATCCGTGTGAATCTGGAGTGACTCCACTCACTTCAGAATCTGCCTCTTATCTTTTGTTGACTCTCTGACAAATGTGCTTGCAATGCAAGGGCCCAAGTCTAATCATGTGATCCTTAATCTAACAGAATGCTGGGTTGTATGGAAAAACTGAACCTTCCAGTACATGGAGAGGAAATTCCAGAGCAAACTCATTGACAGACATGCCTTGGAAGTTAGCTAGTTACTTTGGCAAAGACTCAGAATTGTTTTCTTTTCTTTTTCTTCTTCATTTCCCCCCTGTTCTTCCCAACCACCCCCTTTAAAAGCCAAAAACTGAACCAACCAAACAAAAAACCCCTTAGGAGCATAGGATGCTGAAGACCAAAACAGAGCAAACTTGGCACTTCTGGTTGCAGCCTTATTGCGGGTATTTGTTGTGTCTGAAAAGCGCGAAGGAAAGAATGCTATTTATGTAATAGAAATGTGGCAGTATGAAAAACCTACAGAATCATTGGGCAGGCTCTTTTGTGTTTTAGTATGTGAAAATGGATATGCTTTTTTAGAAGATATTAGTTAAACAGTTAGTAAAATGTTGCAATCTTACTGATAAGCCCGATGTAGTTCATTAATATTCTAAGCCCTCATCGAAGCAAGCTGTGACAGCTGTATCACATGTTACAGAGAAGTTAGGGATCTACTTGAGCGATGTGGGGGGAAATACCTGTAAATCCTGTGGCCAAATGGCTCTAATCTGGTGAGAAGCTGATTTAGTGGAGGAATGACTGAAGTGCTGTTGGCATTCTGACCCCCAATCAGTGCCAAGTACTGGAAAAATGTGTGTGAGATCCACAGCCCGTAAATGCTTAGTGCCTTCATGGAACGACATAAAGAGCAGATCTTAGATAGATCTTTAAGGGCCTGATCCCAAGTCAATGGCAGTCTTTCAACTGATTTCACTTGGGCTCTGGATCAGGCCTCAGTTGCATTACAGACATTAGTGGATTATGCCTAGCAACCCCACTGTAATATATGTCAGCACTGTCATCCAAATTGTGTAGAGAGGTGAAGTACCTGCCCAGGGTCACACAATGAGTCGGTGGCAGACTTGGAAAGAGAAGTCACATCTCTTGACTCCCAGACCTGTGCGTCAGCTCAAACATTATCTACTCTCCCCTTCTTGGGGAGTTGGTAGAATGTTACAGATAAATATTTATGTGTAAATTAACTCATTTTTTATCATAGTTCTTGAAATCCAATGATAATCAAAGAAAAGTGAGAGATGTACCATCATTCATTAAAAATGTAACACACACACACACACAAGCCTCCCAGCAAGTTCAAGACCATACAAATGTTGCATAGCCTTTCAGTTCCACTACCCCACACTTGGGCATGGGGGGTAATAACACTGGTAGTCCTACATACCCTCAAAGCCACTATGGCAGCCAGATCTCAGATAAATCTTCAGCAGCCTCTGTGTATTGGTGGTTTTCAGCACCTGAACCTGGAGTACTGTTCAGTCCATGATGGCAGACAGAAAATACTGGCCATTTGAAGGTGGCATTGTCTCACCCACAGGAGATGAATCATGGGATGGTGAGAGAGGAATAATTTGAATTGTTGAATAAAAGTCCCAGAATTCCAGTTGCTTCCAGTGACTTCCATTATGTATCCCACAGTGAGACAAGTCCCAGAAGACATGGAGTGAAGCAAAACACATGGGATGCCCATGCAGAATGCCTCACATTCAGTGCACACAAAGTCCCTGCCATGTAGATGCACTGATTTGTACTGATGCAGAAAACAGATGACTGTGTGTATGCAATTATTGCAGACTAATATGCACCAGTCAAGGATGCAAAATCTCAGTGCGAATTAACCCCTCTGTGTAGACAAGGCCTTATTTCCATAGGTGCTCCTGCACTGACTGTGTGAGCACCAGGCTAGCTCAAATAATGATCCCAAAAGTAGGTGTTTTGACTTCCTGTTTAAAAGCAGCAACTTTTAATGAAATCTGGATGATTTTTAACTCACTCTCCTCTCTTCACCCCACTGTTCAGGTTGACTATGAGGGCAAAGAGTTGCCTCATCTTATCCCCAGATTTAGCTGCTTGGGATGTTTGAGATCACTTTGTTGTAGATGAGATCCCTAAGATCTTGGCCTCTGACTTCTAGCAACAAAGTTCCGTATGAACAAGGAAGGGGAGCCAAGCATTGGAGAGACGCACAAAACACATTTTTTCCAGTCTTCTCGCTCGCAGGCTGATCCTGGTTTGTGGCTTTTCTGAGTCATCCTGTAAATACTGGTCTCCTCAGCAAACAGAAAGAAAGAAAGAAAGAAAGAAAGAAAGAGAACACATTTGTTATTGCACAGGATCTTCCTGGCCAGATCTGACCTGAAAACACTGGTCACCAATGAACCATCAAAGGCCTTTCACATATCCAGCAGCTGCAGGGAGGATTCCTGTAAGCACTTCTATCACTTTGACACCTCAGCAGTGGACAACGCCAATTGTACACTGTCGTGGGCTCTGTTGAAGGGACCACCTTCAATGCTTTGGCTCAGAAGAGCAGCCTTTTTCCAATTCATTGACACAGGGGGATATATATCTAAAAACTTGGCTGCGGCAGCTAGTGCATGCCTTGAGGATTACATACCGAGTGAACTTTGTCAGCGTAAGCCCTAGTCAATAGGGGGAATTAAGTAGAAAGACCTCTATTGTTCCAGCCAGCCTTCTGAAGGCACTGATTGGCAGTAAAATGTCTTAAGTGACAGATGTAAAGTAAATATTGCCTGTGCCAAGGTCTCTATATTACTTTGATTAGCTACCATCAATCAATCTGTTCTTTGCCTTGTAACAATAACGGCTGCTGTTATACTTGAATCCTCTGTGATGAAGCCCAAAGTATAATTGATTAACAAAAGAGAAGAGAAAGTTTATACTAATTACATTGAAATATACCTTAAAAATGTGTAGTGTGTGTGCTTGTGTATGTATACATCCATATCCATGCATCTAGAAATTCATATACCAATAATACAAATAAATATAACCCTTTAAACTTGCCAGTTGCCTTAGATAGCTCAATAACATTAGGCTGGTATTTAAAATAGGCTCTAGGATTTGCCTATACTAAATGTAAAGAAGTACAAGGAATACTGCACTACTGAGGTTAACCTTAACTATACATCTAAGGCAAAATAAGAAACGTTTCTAAGGTGACCACTTCATGTATGTGAGCATACATCATGTGCACTCTAGCCAACATAACTACAACCATTATTAATGGTCATAAAGTTACTTGTTCCTTTTTAAAAATGCAGCCACAGTATTTGCTTCAATGACCTCCTTTAGCAGTGAATTCCACAAATTAATAATACACCATATAAAGTGCTATTTCCTGGTGTTAGTTCTAAATGTAGAGGATATTTAAAATCACCGAATGACCACAGGACAAATAATTCTGAACATTTCTTATTGTCTCCAGGCTACATAATCCTGTTTTCTTGAAGTCTTACACTTAATGCAAGCCCCACCATTCTGTATGTTATAAAATGAACAGATGTGACTTTATAATACAGGGTGAGAAAGGTAGAAGCAACTTTTTAGATAGGCTGGTCTCATAAAACTATCTTTGCAGATAAAAAATGCACTAAATTTCCTATTAACAACTGGTACGGTAGATCATTGCACAAAGGAATGTTAGATCCAACCACCCTCTCTATAAGGATAGAGGTGAAACTGATTCCAACAATCTCTACCTCACATTCTTGCTTTATGGTGTATTACTTCACTCTATCCCCACTACAGTCATTGCAGGCACGTGGCATTAGCATAAAAATGCTGAAAATGAAGCACATTTCAGGATTCTCTTCACATGCCAGGTCACTGCTATAGCTTGATATGGGATGAGCTTTAACAGACAGTGAAATCCTGATTTCTGAAGTAGGGTCACAGCCAAACTTTTTTGTGACAGCATTTGAATGTTTCTTTGCAGGGTACAGCAGCCTCATGGTTGGGCATGTGCTACATCAGTGGAGATAAGTCTGTTAGTGTTTTAAAGTGTTATTTTTTCTTTTCTATTGCGGTTTCAAATTGTCGGAGTCAAACTCAAATACAACTGGAGCATCTGGGTTTCTGTTTGGAAATTCAGCATTAAACAGCTTCTTGGATTATTGAGACATTTTTCCTGCACTGACATCACTGCATCCCTTTTTTACAGCAATGTCATAAAAGAGTGTGGCTGTATTGCCATTTAATCTTATTAAAACTGGGAGAGAGAGAGAGAGAGAGACTTTTATTTGGAAGACCTGTTTTCATATGAGCTAGAAAAGGAAGGTTAATAGTAGTGAATGGACTAGCCAGGGATTCAGAAGACCCAGATTCCTTTCCCTCTGTCACAGACTTCCTGTGTGACCTGGGCAAATCACTTAGTCTCCCTGTGCCTTAGTTCCCCATCTGTACAATGGAAATAAGAGGACACCCCTGACTCACGGGGATGTTGTGAAGTGCTCAGATGCTAAGGTGCTGGGGTCTATGTAAGTACCTTACATAGATCGCTCTATTGAAAATGCTTTGCAGAGTTAGCTCTTGTACATATAGTCCTCACTGGGCAATTAAGTGAACAGCATTGGAGCCCCACTGAAGTCAATGGCAGTTCACCTGTGTGGCTATCATTGCAGGATCAGGGCCATAGAGAGAAACAATAATTAACTCAAACACCCAGTTTTAGGCACCCTGCCTCTGCTTCATTTTGAAGGCCTAGGTGAATTGTAGATATCAAGACTGAGCCTGGCGCCTGCTTTGGCCCCATTGGGTATGTCTACACAGCGAAAGGAAATCCACAGCAGTGATCTCAGAGCTCGGGTCAGCAGTCTTGGGCTCACAGGGCTCAGGCTACCTTGCTAAAAGTAGCTGTGTAGATGTTGAGGTTCATGCTCTGAAGCCCATCCCCATCTCTAGGCTTCAGATCCTGAACTGCAACATCTACATGGCTATTTTTAGCATGATAGCCTGATCCTTGTTGACGTGGGCTCTGAGATTGCTGCCATGGGCTGCTGCCCACAATACTCCTTGTGCCTTTCCAGAAATGCAAAGGAGCCAGAGAGCTGGAAAGTGTGTGTGCATGTCTGTGTAGAGGTGTAACTAGGAGACAGAGACGATCCATGAAATCCTGTAGGGGCTCGGGTCTTAGTGGAGGAGCAGAGAGAGTGGATAATGGAAACTGTAAAGAGAGAGACAAGTCCGGGAGAGAGTCGGAAACCAGAGAAGGGTGAGAAGCAAGAATGGAAGAATCATTTATACCAAGACTAGATGTCTCTCTAAAAGCTATGTTCAGCCCTGGCTATTGGGTTCCATGCTGGAATCACTGGTGAAGTTCTATGGTCTATGTCAATAAAGAGATGAGACTAGATGATCAGAATGGTCCTTTCTGGCCTTAAAAATCTGTGACTCTATGAAGCTCGAAAGGTTCAGAGAAGCATCTTGCTATGGACATAAAATATCACAAATGCATCTCAGAAGCTTCTGGGAGTCTCCTGTCGCTGCTGGTTGAGTTAGAATACCTATAATACTTCCCTTTAAGGTATTTCAGAGGCAAGGTGTTCAAGCGCAGTACCCCAAGCAATAGCTTGAGTAAAGTGGATTTGTTTAAAAATATCATTTTTCTAGGGAGGAGTGGGTCAGCTGCAGCCCTTAGAGAACCCTGACGGTCCCTCCTTTATTTCCTGTGCTTTAACTGGTCCACTAACCCTATAGCCAAGGAACTACGTGGAGTTCTCTTCAGAGCCAGGCTTCCCAGCTTTACATGTTTGACCTTTATGACATGTTGTTTGTCTTGCAATGTCATGACATTGCATCAGCACCTCACAATGGGAAGGTGTCATATGATGACCATGTATCAATGAGGAAAGAAGACTACGAATAATATCTTATAAGCCTAGTCATCAGATTCAAGCACCAAGCTTCCCGTCTCTTTAGCACATCTGGCCCTATTTGCAAGAGCGGGAGGAGATGCTAGAAATGGTGTAAAACTCAGGCCTCCTCGAATGACTGAGCAGATCCCAAGGCCACCATGCTGGCATTCATGCAGAGGCCATTTTCTTAACTTTAACATTATTGTCTGCACCACTAATAACTGCTTGGTTAGTATATTGGTCCCTATGTGACAAATTTATCTACAGAATTAGCTGGGGTGCCCCACATGCATTTTTGGAATGACTGTTATGGTAAAATAATTAAGGCCACCCATCCAACCAACATCTGATATTCCTAATGGTTTGGCTTTGATTAAAAGGAGGCATTACCAATAAGGATCTGCAAATTTTCAGATGCTCCTAAAAACTGCTATTTCTCAGTGGTCTTCAGCAGCAGTCGACCACAACTCTAACCAAAGTTCCATTAAGTAAGCCATTTATTTACTGCTGCCCCTCAGTGACGATGCTTATTTAGCTTGCTGCATTAAACGTATTTTCCAATCAAGTCAGTAGGCCAAATGGCCATAGAAATGTCTGATTAGATGGATTTTTCTATCCTTTTTTCTTGTTTGCTTGTATATAACTTTAGCCTTCCAAAGGCTATGTAGGTGGTGAACTGGAGGGATCCAAACAGCAGGAAAATAAATAGCTGGATTTTTTTATTATAGGTGGATGGATTTCTTTTCATCATTTTGTGGGTGGCTGCATTTTTCACATGGTCAATACACCCAAGGCAAATTACAAGACGGAGGTAACGTGACAGTTTTCATCAAAGTTTAGATAGATTTCCTTCTGAAATATACTCTCTTGGGGATGGCCCGCACAGTGAAAAACGGCTGCAAGTTCATATAAATAAAAGGGCAGCACGCCAGAACAAACAGAACTGCACAGCTCTCCCTGTGACATGGAATTCTCTATACCTTCGGTTCCTGCGGCTCTCTCTGCCTGCAAGCCAAAATCTGGTTTTGTTCTGGAAAACGAAGGGGGTGGGACAGAGCATTGTTAATACAATCTGCAGCATTCAAAGACTTATTTGTGCACCTTAAAAGGAAGACTGAACTGAGGTGGACCAGTTTTTTTCCCCCCAAACACAGATGGATTTAGAAAGGCTCCTTTATACATAATATACATCGTAATTTCTTTACACAGAGCATTTACAGTACAAAAGCTTCTATCAAAAATAGTACAGAACTTCACAGATACAGCTCTGATTTGTGGTTCAGTCTTACGACTTTTTACTATCTGGCTCAGAAAGAGGTTAATGTTGTGGGTTGAGCAGCAGACCTGCAGTAATGACGACTGCCCAGCAAAATAGGAGACAAGGGACTGCCAACCACTATGGTGTCAACGACTAGGGCTGCTAGGCACTATGACAATACAAATATTAACTACAAATGATAAGCTGGCTTGTTGAGGTGAAATCCCAAATTAGATGTGCACATAAGGGTTCTTTTGACCGTGCATGTGTGGGAAAGCATTTAACGGAAACTGGAAAATGCAACTCCTTGGGAAGGTAGTGTGGTCAGTCTGGACTGCTCAGAGACGCTTGTAGCAACTCCCAAAAACCAAGGGCAATATGTTCTGCCTAATACAGATGGGCCTGAGCAGTAAATGTTGGTAACAGGTTTAAATCTGATTTTGGAAACTATCACCCACATCATCACCAAAAATGCTCAGATTCAGAGTCCTGGTTCAGACCTATCTGTGCTTTCCATAGCTATAATATAACGTGACTGCTTCATAGGTATAGTCTACAATCTATGCAGTATGGGATATACTCTTAAAGAGAAAGCCTATTGACAATTTAAGTACAGCATAGTTTATAGTCAAATTGCAAACAAGAATCAGTCAATTATAGGTTCTGGATAAATTATTTCACCAATGTAATCCCCTTTTTCCATATTGCTAAAATGTCTGTGAATGAGTCCTGATTTTTCACACTGTAGTAGTTATTTGCAAATATTTGTTGGACAGATATTGGGTACAAATGTCAGAGGGTGACAGTTCATGAATACTTTATCTATTTAGTCTTTATTATTTGTGATGTGTGATTGGTCACCTAAATCACATGTCATTAGCTCTGCTTCCTGATTGCATGAGTGCAATCTTTAAAACAGGAGAATAGAGATAAATGAACAGTGAATAGCAAATCTCCAATAGTGAACAATGAACAGGAAATACTACTGTTTGAGCACAAATGTCCTTGTTTCATTGCAAAACTAATGTCCACATCTGTTTTCCAAACATTCTTGCAGGCATAAATCTCTTTGGTGTCTTAGCACTGAAAGCCTTTTCAGGAGAAGTGCATTTTAAGAAGGCTTTTCATAGATTCATAGATTCTAGGACTGGAAGGGACCTCGAGAGGTCATCAAGTCCAGTCCCCTGCCCTCATGGCAGGAACAAATACTGTCTAGACCATCCCTGATCGACATTTATCTAATCTACTCTTAAATATCTCTAGAGATGGAGATTCCACAACCTCCCTAGGCCAGCGTTTCTCAAACCAGGGTCACCGTTTGTGTAGGGAAAGCCCCTGGTGGGCCAGGCCAGTGTGTTTATCTGCCCCATCCACAGGTCCGGCCAATTGCAGCTCCCACTGGCTGCGGATCGCTGCTCCGGGCCAATGGGAGCTGCTGGAAGCGGCGGCCAGTGGGAGCCGCAATTGGCCGGACCTGTGGTTGGGGCAGGTAAACGGCCCGGCCTGCCAGGGGCTTTCCCTACACAAGCGGCGACCCCTGTTTGAGAAACCCTGGCCTAGGCAATTTATTCCAGTGTTTAACCACCCTGACAGTTAGGAACTTTTTCCTAATGTCCAACCTAAACCTCCCTTGCTGCAGTTTAAGCCCATTGCTTCTTGTCCTATCCTTAGAGGCTAAGATGAACAAGTTTTCTCCCTCCTCCTGATGATACCTGAAAACTGCTATGATGTCCCCTCTCAGTCTTCTCTTTTCCAAACTAAACAAACCCAATTCTTTCAGCCTTCCTTCATAGGTCATGTTCTCTAGACCTTTAATCATTCTTGTTGCTCTTCTCTGGACCCTCTCCAATTTCTTCACATCTTTCTTGAAATGCGGTGCCCAGAACTGGACACAATACTCCAGTTGAGGCCTAACTAGTGCAAAGTAGAGCAGAAAAATGACTTCTCGTGTCTTGCTCACAACACACCTCTTAATGCATCCCAGAATCATGTTTGCCCTTTTTGCAACAGCATCACACTGTTGACTCATATTTAGCTTGTGGTCCACTATAACCCCTAGATCCTTTTCTGCTGTACTCCTTCCTAGACAGTCTCTTCCCATTTTGTATGTGTGAAACTGATTGTTCCTTCCTAAGTGGAGCACTTTGCATTTGTCTTTATTAAACTTCATCCTATTTACCAGACCATTTCTCCAGATCGTTTTGAATTATGATCCTATCCTCCAAAGCAGTTGCAATCCCTCCCAGTTTGGTATTATCTGCAAACTTAATAAGCGTGCTTTCTATGCCAATATCTAAGTCGTTGATGAAGATATTGAACAGAGTCAGTCCCAAAACAGACCCCTGTGGAACCCCACTTGTTATACCTTTCCATCAGGATTGGGAACCATTAATAACTACTCTCTGAGTACACAAAAAGAACAGGAGTACTTGTGGCACTTTAGAGTCTAACAAATGTATTTGAGCATAAGCTTTCTTAGTATGGTTATCCAGCCAGTTATGCATCCACCTTATAGTAGCCCCATCTAAGTTGTATTTGCCTAGCTTATTGATAAGAATCTCATGCAAGACTGTATCAAATGCCTTACTAAAGTCTAGGTATACCACATCCACCACTTCTCCCTTATCCACAAGACTCGTTATCTTATCAAAGAAAGTTATCAGATTGGTTTGACATGATTTGTTCTTTACAAATCCATGCTGGCTATTCCCTATCACCTTACCACCTTCCAAATGTTTGCAGATGATTTCCTTAATTACTTGCTCCATTATCTTCCCTGGCACAGAAGTTAAACTAACTGGTCTGTAGTTTCCTGGGTTGTTTTTATTTCCCTTTCTATAGATGGGCACTATATTTGCCCTTTTCCAGTCTTCTGGAATCTCTCCTGTCTCCCATGATTTTCCAAAGATAATAGCTAGAGGCTCAGATACCTCCTCTATTAGCTCCTTGAGTATTCTAGGATGCATTTCATCAGGCCCTGGTGACTTGCAGGCATCTAACTTTTCTAAGTGATTTTAACTTGTTTTTTTTTATTTTTTATTTTATCTCCCTTCCCATTAGCATTCACTATGTTAGGCATTCCGTCAGACTTCTCCGTGAAGCGCGAAACAAAGAAGTCATTTAGCATCTCTGCCATTTCCAAGTTTCCTGTTACTGTTTCTCCCTCCTCACTGAGCAGTGGTATTTGAATATAATGAGAGATTTTCTTGTCCCAGGATTACAGTATCTGACCTTTTAAGATTGTCTCACCAAATCTAAGAAGAAGTACATTGATAGAGCGGCGTGGCAAAATTTATTCTACTATTGTCCAATCTGTATGTCTTCTCTGGATAAGTAAAAGGCTATGCAAACCAAACGACATTCACCAGCATTTGTTTGCAAAGTTAATAAAAATAATTTCTGATATTCTTTTTTTTTTCCGCTCCGGAGAGCAATAAATCCAACATCAGAGCATACTTTTGTCATATATAAAATAATAAATAAAATAAACACCAATAAACATATAACGATGCATAATAAGCACATAAAATGCTTCTGAAGGAGGCATCTACTTTGGAATGCT
This sequence comes from Mauremys mutica, assembly GCF_020497125.1. NCBI lineage: Eukaryota > Metazoa > Chordata > Testudines > Geoemydidae > Mauremys > Mauremys mutica. The sequence continues at coordinate 39,060,140 of NC_059085.1, read as the reverse complement.
GTAAAAAATACCACAGCTGCTACTCCACTCTCAAAGATAAGAAGTGGGTTACAGGTTCTCTTTTCTTTGGGGATGCCTGCATGAAATTACCCACACAACAGGAATCTTAACAAAATAAGATGTATTAAAAACAGAGAGCAAATGGAATTAAAGCAAACAAAAGGTTTGCTTCCCATATCTAGATTTACACTTCATATAAACTACGCTAGATCAGGCACTCAGATGAATTACAGGGGGAAAACAAGAATAACAAATAGCTTACATCCCCTGAATGCAATCCAGTCTCTGATCGCTCTTTCGCCAGACTGTCAGCATCACTTGCTGTCTGGATGCCAATTCTTCTTGTTGTGTCCAAAGCTCTCTGTTATTTAGCTCTCCCTGAACCCAAACCGTTTTCTCCAACTACCTCAGTAAGGATTGGATACTACAGATACAAAGACAGTTATTGATGATTAATGGCCGTTTTTCAAAGGCTTAACGATCCTGGCCAAGGACCACCTTTTACAGACAAACCTGGACTGGCTTTTACTAGTTATGGACAGGACTCTTGGTAAGCCCCCTATGTAGATTTTTTTTTGTCATGAACTATGAAGTATGAACAGGATCCAGAACCTCTGCCACACTAATATATCTACTTATTTTGTCACCCAGTCTTGACTCCTCTGAAGAGATGGCACCTTGTTGTTTTTGCTGATACAGACTAACACGGCTACCATTCTGAAAGCAGACAGATATGTGAACCTAAAGTAGACTAAGAACAAAATGGTGCCTGGAACTGCTCCCTGCAGATCTTCCCAGAACTGTCTTTACGTGCAGCCTAGTTTCCCTTCACATTCTGGCTCAGCTTGACTGTCAGCTCGCTGGCTGGATGCAATTGAATCAGCAGTGAGGGTGGGAGGAATCTTAGACATATGGAGGGCTGTTCAGAACTCTGTGGTTCTTTTTAGCTTAGAACTCCAGGAGCTCTTTAAAGGACCAAGCCTCCTTTGACCCTACCTCACAGATTAATATTAATATTTTACAAGGCAAGTAAGTATAATCATGTTACAGTTCTGGTCTAGTGGCTTGGACACAGGACTGGGGCTCAGGTTCCTGGGTTCTATGTCTTGCTTGGTCTGCTGTCTGACCATGAACCATTCACTTCACCTCTCTGTGCCTGTTTCTCCTCCTATCTTTGTCCATCTTGCCTATTTATATTGCATACTCCTCAGGGCAGGGGCCATCTCTTACTCTGCGTGTGTATTCAACACCTAGCGCAATGGAGACATGAGGTCATTTGAGTCCTTCAGGCACTGCTACACTTCATACAATAATTAATGAATGGCAAATAAATAAATGGAAATAAAGTTGTCCATTGATCAAGCTATTTTCAAGTTGGAGACAGGAACGACTCAGACCCCAGGGAAGCTGAAACGTTCATAGCCTTATTTTTATTATTATTATTCTGCAGATGTTGGCATGCAAGAACTAAAATATTCTTTGTGTGATTCCATCAGGATGCATTTCAGGGGCAGGCTTTACAGACGGCTGTGTGTGTTGTATTTAAAAACATGCTGGGTGTGTGCGGGTGGGCGGGGTAAAGTTTAAAAAAATGTTCTCTAGATGTTGTAGTCAAGCTACCCAGATGTGACCACAACACAATTTACAATGCTGCACATCATTTCTCAGATCTCATTTAGCCAGATCGCAATCTGGTGATCTAATTTTATGATATAAGCCTTCGTTATACCTAAATACATTCAAGAACATAGACCTCAGGCATTCCGGGGTCATAACTCATGTTGAGCTAACCAAAGTAAACACATTTAGTGTCTGGTGGCCCACAATGTAACTCCATTATGTATCAGAGAAGTCTCCAGGGGTGTAAGAAAACCCAGTTTCTGCAGTGACTATTTTCTTTGTAATAAAGAAAAATACTCTTCTTCTTCAGCAACAAAAAGGATATATTTCAGGCCAGGTGATCCATAATCCTAACCCTCCGGGAGAATTCAGAACAAACGGAAGACGTTTTAGTGTAAGTATAAGATGTGTCAAAAAACACGGTCTTCATTAAGCGAACGCAGCCCGCCAAGTGCTTAAAGTTGTATCCTTTGCATGAAAGGGGCTGAAATTCAGAACAGCAGACTGGAGCTGAAATGTGAGCTGTAAATTTACTTTTGGTGCCAATCAACGAAATTAATACAGCCCAGCTTGTCAGGGTTCCCCGCATCAACGGCAACATGAAAATAAAAATGTAAGCATGGTCGAGAGGTTCCTTGTTTTTTTGCAAAAAGGAGATTGCGCTAAAAATATGGTGCGGATTAACCATTTTCTTGTGATCTTCTTGAGTGGGTGTGTATGTGAGGGGAGGGGGGAAGAGGGTATTTGTGCTTCAAAAGGAAAATATTTAGAGCTTGTACATAACCATAGCCGAGAAAAATTGTTCAAGATCTAAATAGCATGACTACATGAATTAGGCTGACGACATCTGTTGTGGCGGGTAATAGGCTGCTGGAAAGAATTATTATATGAAGCAACTGTGAGTGTGCAATGGACACTGTTGAACCAATGCTTCAGATGTGATTCCTCAAACTATGTGTAAAATAGACACAACTGCGGACATGCAGGTACATAACACTGAATTTTTAATGGGTGCACAGTTAACTACGACTTGTATGAGTTTCTGCCTATTTTTATATTAGTATTGATGATCAAATTTCCAAAGACTCTTCCTTTTTATGCTGCATTATATTAAGAGGCCTGATTGCTGATACAGGTGACTGGATTTATTTGGAAGCTAGCTATTTATTTAACATGCATTCATATTTTTAACCTCTGGAATGAGCAGTGTGGTTAAGCTTTAATTCTGAAGGAGAAAAAAATACATACCTTAATGTTCATTTAAAAGGGAAAAAAATATGGCTTTAATCTACTATTAAAATCACCTGGATATTTCTATATTGATGCTTTTGAATTAAAATTCAATTGTTGATAGCAGTAGTGTTTGTGCTGATATGCAAAGGGCCATGGGCTAGAATCCTTATCCAAGTCTGCTGTTCCTGTAGTCGTCGGGGAGTAGTAAGTGCAGCAGAGCATGAAAACAAATCATCCAGATGATTAAGGAGAGACAGATTCTGAAGGGAATTCCATCCAGTTCCACTCAGCTGGAAGAATGGCTGTATCCATCCCGGGGCATGAAGGATATATAGTGGGGGCTATGACAGAGATGCAGAGGACCCTTGACGGGAGTGGAAAAAAAAGCAGACCTTGTTCAGCGAAATCCAGTGTGATTCATGAATGTGTTTTATGTTCTTTAATACTTCATGGAACTGCCGGCTGGAGTTATTCTCGTTAGACTCCACACAGGCTGCCGCCAATGCAGAAGTATTGCGGTTGAAAGAATAGTATTCAGGTCCGACTGAAGATATTTGTTCCCTTTTGTTGGTAATACAGATGAAACACACTCAGTGGGGAACTAGTAGTGAAGCTTAACCACAAATATATCTGAGGCCTGATAAGCCACACATAATTTGAGGGCAATTGAATCATGAGACCTGACATCACCAGAGGCTAAGCTTTCCATACATTACCGGCATCCACTGTCTGTTCTGCATTGCCCTGACGTGTCAGCTTCCTTTTGTCAAACCAGCTTCTCGGGGAGATCAGAGTCTTTCTGGTGCTAAAGCAAGAATAGAAATATGTCTCCAAATTACATACACGTGAGCTCATTTTTCAGCATCAAATGTGTGGTTTGTTAAGCATGAGAAATGTGGTTTTGAACAAGGTTTCCAGGAAGAGTATGTCAGCGTCAATAACAGGATCATCCGTTATCTCATCACCCTTAAGAAGGTAACCATTTCATCTTCAAGCCCAGCTTCCCTTATGCTGCCAGGGCCTTTTCAGGGCAGCCATGGGGTGTTTAAAAGCCATCACAGAGCAAAAAGGTAAATCGCTGCAGTAAAGGGAGTTGAGATCCATTCCCAAGCAAGACAGCATACACAACATGAGTTCTCACCCATCTCATGGGGGAAAGTTCTCAGTCACCCACCACACATGGAGCCCACTGACTTGTCAAAGCATTGGCTGCCAGTTAGGACCAGATGGGGGTCCCACACAACAATCCAGAGAAGAAATCGATAAGTGGTGCCTCACACCACCTGAAAACACAGGCATAACACTGACAGAGATACTGCTTCCCTCAATGACTGCGTTATTTTAGAGTTAAAAAACTATGTTCAGTGGACGCAGCTCTCATACTTATCTGTGACAATAGCACAGCCAAGCTGCTTGTCCAGCATCTCTCTTCTACAACAGAGTTAGGTGTTAGCCTGTTTAGTAAATCCCGTAACCTAGTCAACCTCGTGATCATCTGCGGAGTCCTTTCTGCCCTTTATTAGTTGGGCTATCGTATTCTTTTTATTTATTTTTTCCTTTTATACCAAAGAAAACTTTTCAAAGACACTGCTCCAGAGGAAGAATTGCTCATTCTCTTCAGCCAATCACTGGCCATTCCCACCTCTCTCTAGCTCGCTTGAGAGAAGAGAGTTCCACTTCCTTCAAGTGATTTCCCCCAATAAAACAGACAAAACCCAGTTCACATTAGATTGAGGCAAAGCATTATTTGTTGTCATGTTTATAGGATAGGAGAAAAACAAAAAAATAAGTGACATATTAAATGCATGAAAATGAACAGTAAAAAATGTCTCCTCAGGTGGACCTTTAGTCACACAGGGAAGGAGTTCAAAGCAATAAAAGTTACCTGGCAGCTTCTGCCATTATTAAGCTGTCCCCTTTCAAATTAGAAAGACATGTGTATGCCCACAGCTTGAATACTGTGTACAGAGGTGGGCTCCTCATCTCAAAAAAGATATATTGGCACTAGAAAAAGTTCAGAAAAGGGCAACTAAAATGATGAGGGGTTTGGAACGGGTCTCATATGAGGAGAGATTAAAGAGGCTAGGACTTTTCAGCTTGGAAAAGAGGAGATTATGGGGGGATATGATAGAGGTATATAAAATCACGAGTGGTGTGGCGAAAGTGAGTAAGAAAAAGTTATTTACTTGTTCCCATAATATAAGAACTAGGGGCCACCAAATGAAATTAATGGGCAGCAGGTTTAAAACAAATAAAAGGAAGTTCTTCTTCACACAGCCCACAGTCAACCTGTGGAACTCCTTGCCTGAAGAGGTTGTGAAGGCTAGGACTATAACAGGTTTTAAAAGAGAACTATATAAATTCATGGAGGTTAAGTCCATTAATGGCGTTTTTTTCACACCCCAAGTGATGGGTAAGGAATGGTGTCCCAAGTCTTTGTTTGTCAGAGGGTGGAGACTGATGGCAGGAGAGCGATCACTTGATCATTACCTGTTAAGTTCACTCCCTCTGGGGCACCTGGCATTGGCTACTGTCAGTAGACAGGATACTGGGCTGGATGGACCTTTGGTCTGACCCAGTATGGCTGTTCTTATGTTATGTTCAAGATGGATTGGTTCAATAAAAAATATTACCTCACCCACCTTGTCTCTCTAATACCTTGAGATGGACATGGATACAATTACCCCTTTCAAACTAGTTAGCATCACTTTCAGGCTATCAGAATTACCTCAGAGAGTGAGAGAAACAAAACAGCATCAGCCCGAAACGCAACTTATAGTACCTCAAGGATAGGAGTTTCATAAGTGTCCAATGTTGGCTAAGTCTGCACCCATTGAAGGCAGTGGTGAAACAATGCCCCAAACCTGGGCAATGTTGGCTGGGTCCCGGGGATGACTGTTGACAAGGTTTTTAAGTTCGAGGCCACAGGGCACAGTCCCAGAGTTTGTCTCCCTATCCCGCATCTATTCAACGGGTTGTTTTTGCCTCTACTCCTGCCAGCACGACAGACAACAAGATTAAATAAACCAGGGTACAGTTTTATTTGATAAGGGATAACTCCCAGATAACTAAACAGATAACAAACACTGCTTCTGTAACAGGGATACACTGTCTTTCACATCACATTGATGATGTCTCCTTTACCGTTTCCTGCATCTGCGCTCGATGATGGACTGGACAAGATTGACTCCGTAGAGGTGAGGTGCATCCACATACACAGGTAAACAGTCTTTCCCTTAGACATAGTAGGGCTCCGACTGGCAGACCCTAGACCTTACACTCTTCCTCCCCTCTTGCGGCATCCTGTATGGTGGTTATCAGGTAGCCCCCACTGACTGGCGGAGTGGCCTTATATACTGGGCAGATTATATCTGTCATGTGACGACTACTTTCCTGCTCTTTTTGCCTAAAGGTGCCAAGCTCTGACAAGTAAAGGGTTCCAACATGGAGTCCAAACAACAACTTCCATACATTCAAGATGGCGAAATAACATAACACCTACATAACACAGTGAGGTGGCAATCTTTCCCAACATGGCCAAGGCAGTCTGGGAATGAATGCTAGGATTCAGCTGCAGCACAGTATCTAAATGCCCTCCATCACAAGGGCTTATGTTCACGAGATTGTCTGCCTGCCCCAGTAGAAATCCCATAGGAGGGGAGGCAGCGGCATTGCTGTTAGCCTGCTTTTGAGTGACTCCTCCAGGAGACACAGAAGTCCTAGCAAGTGCACCAGCAAGACTGAATCTGACCCAATAGTGCTTGTCCCACAGGGATGTTATTATGCTTAATTAATTAACATTTGTAAATCATTTGGGGCCAGATTCTGCTACCTTCATTAATATTTCCTTGCTCTGCAAATTGCCCCACTGAAGCTTATTCACTGTAGCCACCTGCATGGAACTTGGACGGAGGAGCACAGGTCACAGGAGTGAAAAATTTGGAGGAGGCACTAGGAAGTCCGTTTCTGTGGCAGGAATGCTGTTGCAGCGTATCCTAAGAGTTCCAGAGACAATTCAGTTTTAGGCCATGTCTACGATAGCACTTATGTCAGCAAAGCTTTTGTCACTTGGGGTGTGAAAAAAACGGGAACTGGAAAAGGTTCAGAGAAGGGCCACAAAGATGATCGAGGGAGTGGAACAGCTTCCATATGAGGAGAAACTAAAAAGATTAGGGCTGTTCAGATTAGAAAAGAGACAGTTAAGGGGGGGATAGAAGTCTATAAAATCATGAATTGTGTGGGAAAAGTGAATAGAGACGTGTTATTTATCCTTTCCCACAATGCAGAAACCAGGGGTTACCCAGTGAAATTAATGGGCAGCTGGTTTAATACAAACAAGATGAAATACTTTTCACACAACTTATGGAACTCATTGCCATGGGAATGTTGTGATAGCCAAAAGTATAACTGGGTTCAAAAAAGGACTAGATAAGTTCATAGAGGATAGGTTCATCAATGGCTATTAGCCAAGATGTAACCCCATGCTCAGGGCAACCCTAAACTCTGACTGGCAGAAGCCAGGAGGGGAACACAGGGTGGATCTCTCCAAAATTGTCCTGTTTGGAACACTCCCCCTGAAGCTTCTATACTAGCCCCTATTAGAGACAGGGTACTGGACTAGATGGTTCATTAGTCTGACCCCGTATGGCAGTTCTTATGTTCTTAATCTGGTCCCTGAGATCCTGAGATGAAAGGCTCTACCTAGTATAATATACATAGTATAATTGCCAAGGGTTAATGCTGTCATTTCAAATAACTTTGGTCATCCAATGTTCTTTTCCATTCTCATTGAACAGGATGCACTGTTGGCCTTTTCCCTCTAAGTACTAACGTCAGGCTTTAATCTTTTCAAGTCGTGGCTGAAATGAATGCAAGGGGAAAAAAGGATATGCAAATATCAAGATTGGGAAAAAGAGCTACAGCTGCCAAAGCATGATGAAAAAATTCTGTTTCTTCTGCCTGCTCCTTGCCCTGAGACTCAGGTTTCCTCAAGAGTGGAACTGAACCTAATTAAAATAGGTTTCTAACATTGACTTCATGAGCTAAGGCTTGCATGACAAGACATATATAGAGCATGAGGCAGATGCTCTACACACTAAGAACCTCACTAAACCCTCAATCCAACTGCCAAAGAAGTCAATGGGAGTCTTTCTATTGACTTCAGTGGAAGTTGGATCCAATCCTACATCCTCCCAGAAAACTCAATGCATATATACTGTTCAGCTTTGCCAGAGCTCACGAGCACTATGTCAGGGCAGGTTTTTTGCACGATAGCCAATGAGGGACTAACTTCAAAAAGGATCTTTTGGAGATAAGTAGCTCAAAAGTTTACACGAGTCTGAGCTATCTGCACCTAGAGTCTGCAAACTTAAATTAAAGATCTTAGGGGATCCTGCTTTTGTGGCTGTCAATGTTTACTGCTTCCAGGCAGACTGCAAATATCTTTAGAACACCCTTTCTCATACAGCTTGTCTATAGGAACATTTAGCTCACGGCAAGCTGGGCTGTATATTTACTATGCATGAGCCTGCTGCAGACTGCGTCCCTGTGGACCCTGATCCTGCTCACTAAAAGTTCCCTACCGCACTCTAATCTGCGCCCATTTCAAAGCGCACGGGAGAACTTTTAGTGCATGGCAGCAGGGTCTACGTACTCCACTTGTTAACACAGGTTAGTGCAAGCAGAGCCGTCCCTAGGGTATGGCAAATTGGGGCGACCGACCTGGGCCCCGTGCTTTGGGGGGCCCAGCGCTTCATGAGGAGGTGGGCAGGGAGGTGAGGTGGGAGTTATTGGGCAGGTGGGGCAAGGAGGAGCCCCCCTACTAATTTCCCTCTCCCCCCAGTGCCTCCTGCCCACCGGCTGGCCCCACTGATCAGTGCCTCCCCTTCCCGCCCAGCGCCTACCACCAATCAGCTGTTTCAATGCATCTGGAGGCACTGGGGGGGAGGGGAGAGGTGCAAGGGGGCTGCACGCTTGGGGGAAGGGGCGGAACTGGGCGGGGAAGAGGCGGGGTGGAGGTGAAGCAGGAGTGGGAAGAGGCAGGGCGGGGTAGGGCCTTGGGGGAAGGGGTGGAGTGGGGGCAGAACCTGGGCGGAGGTGAGGGCGAGCACCCCCCAGCAGATAGAAACATGGTGCCTATGTCCCAGGCCCCAGGCCCCCCTAGGGACAGCCCTGGGTGCAGCTTAGTACATGGCAAGCTGGGATGTAATTCTAAGTGCTACTCAGATATACCCATTGCCCTTCAGGAGCGGAGGTTGGCCGGAATCAGGAATTACAGAGGCTTAAAAAACCGAACAAACCCTCCAACTTCATTTCTGGGAGGAGCTTTGGGTGTGGTGGTGGGGGGGTGGTTATTTGAATCTAAATTGATTCACATAGCTCTGGCTCTCATAGCAGACCCAATGGAACACCTCATGTGCATAAAGGAAAACATGTGCCCGAGTGTTTGTACAACCAGGAGTCGATGTATTTATACAGTGCAATAACCCCCTATTCTTAACTGGGGCCTCAGGGAGTTACTGGACTATTACATTACTAATGGTAAAATAAAACTAAGTTAGCTAAAAAGTTTTCAAACTTCCAAAATGTTTGATTCAAATATAGGGTGAAATTTCAGGGCAAAGGAGAGGGGCTTTATTTTAGCTGCACCTGTTCACCCATCCCCTGCCAGTAACATGGGAAATGAACAAAAATGAAAGCATTGGGGATGAAAGGAAAAGAATAATAGCATTTAAATTGCCTTAAATATATATTTTTTCCACACTGACTTAAGTAGTGCCTATAACAGCAATGCAAATATAACGGTTAATTTGACAAGGCTGGATGAAAGGGTCTTTCAAAACCATTATGGTAGAAAATATAACACGGTTTGGAACTGTCTCCTGTATTTGTACAGTGATATTGCTTCCGTCTGTCCTTTTCTTGAATCAAAGGCAGACTCAGAAGCTGAAGTTCCTACTGTGTTATAAAGGCAAGAGCTAAAAAATTGCCTCTCCTTCACACCCTGGGATTTGCAGTTGGGCGCATAAGCTATTCACAGACATTGATTCATAGGTAAAGGCCCACTAAGGATCCTCTTCAAGGGCCCTCGTCTCAAGGAAATAGCTGCCTGAACGCTAAAGCGCACAATTTATTATTCCATATATTTTCCCCTTAGTACAAAAATGAATTGTGGTATGTAAGTGGGCCAAGTGGAGAACAGGTGGTGTTAAAGCAGCTAGCTACACACACTGATATTAAACCACATTCCATAGCTGCCAAGCCGTGACAAGTCCAAGGCTACCGTGGTGTCCTAGAGCTCTAAAAGTAAGTGTGTAGCAAGTTCTTTCACAAGGCTCAGTGGAAAACAAAGAAAGAGGGAGAAGAGCTGAGTGGCTGATAGGGTTCTATCACTTGTCCAGAGCGTGAGGATAAGTCAACATTGTACTCAGAGATACGACAAGAGAACCTGGGCCTTTACATTCTGAAGCAAAACCATGCTCTGAAGAGTCCCTCGCCTCGGTTTGCCAGAAGATGGGAATGGGCAACAGGGGGATGGATCACTTGATGATTACCTGTTCTGTTCATTCCCTCTGGGCACCTGGTGTTGGCTACTGTTGGAAGACAGGATACTGGGCTAGATGGACCTTTGGTGTCACCCAGTATGGTCGTTCTTATGGTCTTATGTTTTTTTAATCTTTAGATAATGAGTCAGTTTTTTGAACATCCCAGTGCTGCAATTTTCACCCCTACATGCCAGAAGTGATCTATGTATCAAGATGAATATAACGTTAGGTTAGGAAGTGTGAAATTTAAGAGTTGCTCAGCAGTCAAAGGATAAAGTTAAAGGTGATGAGGGACAGGTGGAGAGGATACAGTTAGCAAATGGAGGGCTAAGAGAGAAATTCACAGGGAAAATGAGTTCCAGTGCTTTAGGGGATCACAGAGGATTAAAATGTGGTTTTAGGGGGAACAAAGTCAAATTTGAGGAGTCAGTAACTGCTAATGGCAGGGTCAGAAATGTGCGGGAAGGGAGAGCAAAAGAAGTTTGAAATGATTAGGTCAAAAGAGTGACCCTTGGAGGAGGTGGGAGGAGAGAGAGAGGAGGGATGGAGTGGTAGCTAGGTGGGGAGGGAGGGAAGAGAGGCAGAGAAAAGATAAGGACAAGATTTGGAGAAGTCACCTACTAAGTGATGAAGGTAGCGCTGGGTGAGTTCAATAGGAAAATAAGATGATAGCAGAGATGGGAGGACACAGTACTGGGGAAGAAATGGGTGGACGAGGCATGGAACACAATAAGGACAAGAGCTAGGCCACAGCAAGCACATGTCAAATGACCTGCCGGATGTTGTTAATTGGTCTAAGAAGCACAGAGCCTGGAAGAACCATACAGTGATCAGATAGCAAGTGTAAAAAATCGGGAGAAGGGGTGGGGGGTAATAGGTGCCTATGTAAGAAAAAGCCCCCAAAATCAGCACTGTCCCTATAAAATCAGGACATCTGGTCACCCTAAAGAACCAGAGAAGAGTGAGAAGGAGCAAAGAGTGGTGACACTTTGGACAGGCAATTCTGAGTGAAACAAGCAACAAGGAAAGTACAGAAAGTGAGAGAAACAAGCAGCCAGCTGCAGAGAGGGCACAAAGAGGGAACCTCTTCATGACCGGTGTTATTCCCAAACAGCTTGTAATGAAAGCGCAGTCAAGTCTGGAGAATAATTGACCCAAAATATTATCCATAGGGACAGTTAACCACAAGCTTAGCAACCAGCATATCCAGATACAAACCAGTGTGCCCACTTCCTTGGATCATCATAATCCTTTGTTGAGTGAGGCAAGGATTTTCGGCAAAATACATGGGGCCCAAGGGCCTTGTCCATGGGTTTTAGCATCTGGAAATCTCAGTCACTGGCACACAAGGGGTTAATCCCAGCTGACGTGTTGCAACTGTATATTAGTAACCTCCTGTATTCCCCACCACCACAGATGTACTATATTTTGGTAATACAAATAATAAACAAATCATTTGACATCAATGGTTGGAAGCAAAAAAAATGTTTAAATGCCATACTTTCCCTATTACATTTTAATAGTCTCCCAAAGGCTTTCACTATATTACACAGGTCCAAGCTCTACCACTGAATAATTGAATCTTTAATAATAATACCATGTGTCTTTCTAGTGTGTATGTGAGGAGAGGAATGTTGGACACAGAGTTTAAAGTACATAGGGCACTGCATGGTTATCTGTGCATCTCAACAACTATTTCAAATGTAGACGCAAATCAGAAAGGAATTTATCCCTATTACAATGTATTCTCGCGCTATAAAGCTTATTGTTGCACAATTATATCTTTAAGATTAAGGTATTGTTACTTTAACTTCCAACTCCATTTGAGAAACTCTGCATATTTCATACTTTTTGCCACTTTTTACTGGTGCAGTGGGCTAGTTCTGCTTCTTCTTATTTATTATTATATGTATTATTCTAGCACCTATGGGCCTCAGTCTTGGACCAGAATCCTGCTGTGCTTGGTGTTGTATAAATGCAAAACAGTCTCTGCCCCAAAGAGCTTACAATCTAAGTATGAGACAATGCTGTTATCTTTAGAGGCCTGGGCTCAAAAATGAATCCTGTGTACAAGTAACTAAGTGAAAATGTCCTTAGCAAGATCATCTAAAAAAATCCCCTACAATTGTGTGCCAGAGAATCTCTGCCCAATTAATTAACTATTATTAGTTTGTGAAAATCAGGAGGAACTGCACTGATCTCAGCGGAGTTACAGCAGTGTCAAACTAGTGTGAGAGGAGAATTAATGTGGGGTTTTTTCTTCTTTTTCTTCTCTTTTCTTTCCTTACACAGGAAAAGATGATAAAGCAATTTCCTTCTCCTGACATTCCACAACAAATCCTGACATTTTGAAATTTAGTTTAATTCTGAATCGGAACAAAAAGCCAAACATACAACCAACCTAACAAAAAAAATAGTATTTCCTGTCAAATGGAATTTTTGAACAAAAATTGCTTTAGTCGCATTCAAAACATTCCATTTTGATAAAATGAAAATCTTTCATTCTGATTTTGACTTTATTTTATTATTGCATTTTTTAGGGGGTTCCACTTATTAGCAACCTCTGAGCTCTCAGCAAAAAGGTGCCTCTAGCCAACGGTTGCTAATAAATGAAAGGCAGACCTGCTAGTAAGCTGCAGCCCACAAACCTGCCTGCAGCCAGTAAGTCAGTATTTTGCCGCCCCAAGCCCGGCAGTCAGGCAGCTTTCGGCGGTGTGCCTGCGGGAGGTCTGCTGGTAACGTAGATTCAGTGGCATGCCTGTGGGAGGTCCGCTGCTCCCGCGCCTTCAGCGTCCCCGCCGCCAAATTACCACCGAAACCATGGGACCGCCGGACATCCCGCAGGCATGCTGCCGAAGGCTGCCTGACTGTCGCCCTCACGGCGACCGTCAGGCTGCCCCCCTGCGGCTTGCCGCCCCAGGCACGCGCTGGTGCCTAGAGCCGCCCCTGGAGCCAGTACTCAGCACATCCCAGTGCTTCTTTCCTTGGCTGCAGCACTGTAAACCTGCCTGCAGCCAGTACTCGAGACGTCCCGGTGCTTCCTTCCCTGGCTGCAGCACTGCAACCTGCCTGCAGCCAGTACTAGGCTCATCCCAGAGCTTCTTTCCTTGGCTGCAGCCCTGCAACCTGCCTGTGGGCTGAAGCCAGGGAAGCAAACATGGGGAGGTGCCAAGCCCAGGCCTCCAGGCCAGGGTAGGGTGCAGCCCAGAGAGCACTGGGAGAAGTACCACGCAACGCTGCATATCCCCAGCTCCTCATTTCCCTGTGGAGCCCCAGTCCTCGCTGCTTCCCTGCCTGCAGCCTCCCATCCCAGCCAGAATCGCTGGGACTCTGGCAAGGGCTAGCTTTAAACCTGGTTGACTTTCTGTTCAGGATCCAACTGTATACTGGTTCTGAACTGATAATAGGTCCTAAGCTAGTAACAGGTGCCCCTCCACCTAATATATCTAAATATTTCCTCTCAGTTTCATTACAGTTAAGAGAAAGATATGGGAAGACTGCAAGGTAGCTGACAATAAGAGCATAGATACAGATAGGGCAAAACTGGGAAGAAACTACAGTTTCATAGACTTTAAGGCCATAAGAGTCCATTGTGATCATCTAGTTTGATCTCCACAGGCCTTAGAATTTCCGCCAGTAATTCCTGCATCAAGCCCATATTTTGCTGTTGAGCTAAAGCACATCTTTTAGAAAGACATCCAGTCTTGATTTAAAGGCTTCACATGATAAGAATCCACTCCACTTTGAAAGTGAAAAGCTTGACTCTGATGTGTTGAGGAAGGAATTTGAGGAAAATAATGTGGCTGATTATGAAGGACTTGTATTTAACTGGTAAAATCATGAGTCCAGCGAAGTCAATGGCAAATCTCCCCAAACTCCTACTGATTTCAGTGGGGACAGGATTTCAACCAGTGTCTCACCAGAGACACATAGGAATGATAAATCCTTAATATTGTTCAAGCCCTGTATCACTCTTGCAGAGAGGCTGCCAGTTTTATGATAATTTGCTGATGCGCACAGCTGGAGAGTAGAATGAACCTCCTTCTCCTCACAGCTCATTTTAATTTCTGGCCTAAGGAAAGGTGCAGACTTTGGTCTTCTAAGGTAAAGATAGTGCACTATCACAGTGCTATTCTATTCCATTCTTTTCTATTCAATATTGGTTCTTATATCACGCTCATCACCAAAGTATCTGAGCACCTCCGGTTGCAGATTAAGTAAATAAGTAAGTATCTGTCAGATGATGTTTGTTCTTTCATCCTCTCCCCAGAAGCAGAAGTAGAGTGTGAAGTGAGTGTTTTGTTTTTTATTTATATAATATAGTAAAATATGTATGTATACACAGGTTGGTATAGGTTTATGTTAGAGAAGGCAAGGTCAAAGAAATGCATATTGCACTTAGAGTGGAAGGTAGTGAGGTTTGCGATGGTCCCTAGTTCCTGTGGGAGTTTGTTCCACAGACTTGGGCTGCCCTCAAGAAAGTTCTGTCTTCTGCACAGAGGAGCTTTACCCTTATGGCAGAAAGTCCCATTTTACTAGAGGAGTAAAGTTGTCTATTGTGGTCTTCATCCTGGAGCTTTGACTAATCTTTTAGACACCCTGTGCCCAGACCACCGAGAACTTTAAGATTCAAGGCTTCATGCCCAGATATATTGCTGTGCTGTAGTCCAGCCAAGAGGTGACAAGGACATGAATAATTGAGGTCAGGTCATCATTCTTCAAGATGAGATGGAGTCTCCTAGCCAACTGGAGATGGTAGTTAGTATTAATTATGGGTGCTGCTATGTGAAAGCTTAGCACTGATGAGGAGTCAAGAATCACTTCTAAGCTACAGCTTGAATTAACTAGTTGTGGTTGTGCACTTTCAACCACAAGAGACTGCTCCGTGGCTGCAAACTCCTCAAAGTGCTTTCCTCTGCCCACCAGCATAACCTCTGGCTTGCCTGAGTTCAGCTTTAACCAGCTGTTCTTCATCCATGAACTCATTTCATCCAAGCAGTGAGCCATCTTGGTGGTGGTGGTATGATCATATGTGGTGAAGGACAAGCAGAGCTGTGTGCCATCTGTATATTGATGGCACTTGAATCCATGTAGTCTGGGCACTTCACATAGTGGCTGCACGTAGATGTTGCATAGATTTGGAGAGGGAATTGATCCTTGTGGGCTTCCACAAGTGAGGGGTCTAGTGGTGCAGGTGCAGTTTTCCCTCACTACTTGTTGGATGCATCCCACCAGGAAGGACTCGAGCCAGTTTAACCCATTACCCTGGATCCCTGCTACCTGTCTCAGATGAGACAGAAGTATGTAATGGTCAGCAGTATTAAATGCAGCTGAGAGGTCCAGGAGCATGAGAATGGATGTCCACCCTCAATCCACTGGCAGCAGGATATCATCCATCAGTGCCACTAAAGCAATTTCAGTTTCATGTCCTGGCCTGAATCCTGATTGTGCCATGTCTAGGCTATTAGCTTCATAATGCACTGCCCAGCCTCACTGGTAAGAGAGGTACGGCTAATATAACAAATCCATGTGCTGTGTAACAAGACACAGTTACTAGAGAAATAACACTTGTGCACATATCCACTCAGACCTCCAGAACTGGGACTATAAACCTCATACTTCATCTGCTAGAACGTAAGCTTCTTCCATGTGGGCCCAAAAGAGAACTCTCTTAGCTCATAGCAGTAGTAGTTCTTTTATCCTTATTGTGGACAAGCTAAGACAACAACACTCACACATACGCACAAAGCCAGTACATTACACCACCCCTGCCAAAAGGTCTGTTCAGCACATGCTGCTTGACTAAGCACATGCCAGTACAACGGACAATGCCTTCTTC